>NC_137329.1:68247492-68622422 GCF_965287045.1 Carcharhinus amblyrhynchos
CGACAAAATCAACGACGATTTGTTAATAGGAAGGGGTTCTACTTGTGTGTGCGATCACAATATGACTATCATGCACGTCTGTGCCAGACATCGAGGCAGCGTGCATGACAGCTTCATTGTCAGGAACTCGGACATCCCAGAAGCATTTCAGGAAGAGTCCAAACTGTGGGGGTGGCTCCTAGGTGATATGGGTTACCCACTTCGGACATATTGATGATGCCTACACGGAGGCCTGTGACTGAGGCGGAGACCCGCTATAATGAGGCCCATGTAGCCACCCACGCGACAGTAGAAAGGTGCAAAATCTTCAAGGTGCGATTTTGGTGTTTGCATGAGCTAGAGGGACCCTCCAGTACAGCTCCCTGATTTTCTCCCGCTAGTGGTGGTGTGCTGTGCCTTGCACAATCTGGCTCTGCAGCGAGGTGACCTCTTGGAGGAAGAAGAGGACATGGAGGATGACCAGCTGGTCATCACTGGGAAGGATAACCAGCAGGAGTAGGAGGAAGAGAACGCCTTGGAACACTAGCCAGGCAGTAGACAGCTGACATCTCAGCTGAGGCATGTGAGGGCAGCAAAGGAGGCTCTGATAACCAGGCAGTTCAGTTGCTAGGGGATAGTGATTGTGGGTTCCATTCCGCAACCCCCCCTCCCCCACACCGCCCAAAATGCCTTCCATTTATTTTGCACATTGTCACAACAGAGTGGTGGGCCTGGGTACCCTGTGTATGTGAGTTTTTTGGAAGGAAGAGGGTGATGACAACTCACTAAGCACCATTCTGATGATGCCCTGGTACAAACGAGTCTGACTCCTACCTGAGCTCCACATGCACACTGGCACCTAGGCCCACGTCTGTCTAGAGGATAAGGGATCCGAAACCCCCATACAGGGCCCTGGGGCGGGTGGAATGGGGGATGGAAGGTAATTGCTCATGGGGTATGAAAGACCAATGGCTTCCTTTTCTCAGTGACACTGTATAGAAAGGCCACCCCAACAGATATTACCATGAAGTATTCGTCGGGTGACCGTCAATGGAGCAGGAATCATATTCGAGACAACCCTTTCGCAGGTGGTTGTTGAGAAGAACATTTATTTACAATTAAAGCATTCAGAATAGCTGTCATAACATAAAAACTTGTGAAAAGAAAACGTTAAGGTGATTACATTTCTTCATAACTAGTGCAGCCCTTCACCCGTGCCATCTCAGTGTAACTACAACTTCCTAACCTTATGTGGTTTTCCGTTACATCTCAGTGACTCCCCAGAATGTACATCGGAGGTGGAGGGGGCCAGCAGTCTACCTCGCCCCCAGGCCTGTGATGCAAGTGGCAGGTGTCCTCTGGAGGCCCTAGACCTTGAGGGCCCTTGCCTGCTTCCAGGTGTCTGGGGTGTTTCCACAACATCTTCTTCATCCCGCTGTCCCTGAGATGCCATGGTGTCAGGAAGGGGGGAGCCAGAATGTGTTGCCATCGCCACAGTCTGTCTCCTGGCTGGAAGGCCCACCGTGGACTTGAGCCCTTCCTTCTTCCTTGGGGTCCCTTTTGGCTCCTGGGTGACTCCATGCGACACTGGTGCTTCTGCAGTGAGGTCCAGAAGCTGCAGTGTCACCTGGCACTGCCAGTTCTGGAGGACTGCCTGCGCCCTACCCATGGTGGTCAACCCCTCTGCAATGGCCACTTGAGTCATGGTCATCTCTCAGTGGCCACAACAAGTGCCCTCTGGGACTGGCCTACACGCTACAAGCCTTCAACCGTGGCCCTCTGAGACCTCTGAGAAGTTCTCAAGGCTTGTTGCCATTGCCCGCTGTATCTCTGTGCTGTCCCACTGGACCTCCTGCAAGGTCTCAAGCCTCTCAGCCATGAGCTGCAGAATCTCAAGAAGCCTGCTCAGTCGGTCTGCTATGGCTGTGACTCAGCCATTGCTTGGAGCCTGACACCTATGATGAGGATCCCCTGCCCCAGGCTTTCCACTGCAGATGTCACCCGTGTTGGCCTGGAAAGCACGCTAGAAAGCAGGCTGGTCTGCCCGAAAGCTTTGGGACTCCTCCCAGCAGCCTTGCAGTTGGTCCTGTGTGGCCGTCAGCCCCTTCTGCATTCCCTGGCTCTGTTGCTGCATCTCCAGCAGCTGAGGGAGAAGTGATCTCAGAGAACCAGCATTTAACCTGGGGCCAGCTGAGTCCTTGCCTCCGACAGGCTCCCGCATGCCAGAGGCCTCAGACATTCCTCCTCCACCTGATGAAAATCAGCAGATGTGTCATGCTCACTAGATTTTGGCCCAGAAGCCTCAATACAAACTGGACCCACCAACGTGTCAGTTTCTGCGATGGTGAGTTGTGAGGTACAAGCTGACGGATAAACGGTGCCATCCTCCGAGGTCCCTTCATCCATATCCTCTGAGGACTCATCCGAGCTATCGTTCTCAGGATGGGTGGAAGCTGTAGTCGGGGACTGCAGTCCAGAAGGCCCCAGGGCATCAGGATCTGTCCCTGCAATACAGGACACAAGGTTAAGTGCAAGGGAGGGAGAGGAATCCGGGATGCCAAACACGTGATTCACATTTTTCCATTGAACATAGAACAAAGAACCCAGAAAATTACGTCACAGAAAAAGACCCTTCAACCCTGTATGGAACAGGCTGCCCATCTGGTTTGTTTGCCTTACCCTTCCAGGGGCCATGTGCCTCTATTCCCATCCCCTTCAGATAGCTGTAAAGATGTCCCTTAAATTCCCTATCGTTTCTGCATCCATGATGTCCCCCGGCAGTAAGTTCCAGGCACCCACTACCCTCTCTACGCAAATAAACATGCCTTGTACATCTCCTTTACACCTTGCCCCTTGCACCCGAAACTCATGCCCCCAAGAAGTTGCCTCAAAATGAGTGTAAAGGAGATGTTAGGACAGGTGCTACATCTGGGCAGCAGCCTGACGATGCTGTTGCTGACAGCCTGCGTCTTCCCTTCTCTGGAGAGCTCCAATGCCTGCTGCTTGAAGAGGGTGAGGACCCGGAGGTCTAGCTTGCCACCTCCTGTCTCTGCCCTTTCATAGGTGTTGTGCTTGGTCTTCTGTGGAGACAGAAGGAGCCATGAAATAAATGATGGCATGAATCATGCAGAGAATCAGGTGGTGACCCTTAGACGGCAAGAGAGTGTGAACAATAAACAGATAGAGGGAGTGTGAATAACAGAGATGGAATGTGTGAATAATAAAGAGATAAGGAGAGTGTGAATAACAAAAAGATGGAAACAGTATGAATAATAGAGAGATAAAGAATATGTGAATAATGAAGAGATAGAGTGTGAATAAGAAAGAGATAGAGAGAGAGAGTGAATAACAGAGAGATAAAGTGTGTGAAGCACAGAGAGATAGAGAGTGTGGATGACAGGTGTTTAGAGAGAATGTGAGAATAACAGAGATAGAGAGAGTGTATAAATAATAGTGATAGAGAGAGTGTGAATAACAAAAAGAGAGGGAGTGTATAAATTATAGAGAGAGAGTGTGAATGACAGAGAGATGGAGAGTAAATAACAGGGAGATAGAGAGTGTGTGGAGAACTGAGAGATAGAGTGTGAATAATAGATCGAGAGAGTGTGAATATTAGAGACGTAAGGAGAGTGTGAATATTGGTGGGAAAGGAAGGAGGTGCTTAGGGGTCAGGAGCAGGAATCACGCAGGATGCTGGGGATGGCAGGATCTGGGGGAGATATGGGAGAAGATGCTAAATGGAGTTCAGCACTCACTCTTGCTGCATGGATGAGGTCACTGAGTTTTTTCCAGCACTGCTTCACAGTTCGGGGGGCTACTGCCCTGGCACTGCCCGAGATGACGACTTCCTCCTAGGCCACATTGCAATCAGCCCTGTGGGTTTGTGTCTTCCTGGGAGGAGGAGGGTGTCCTGCCTTGCCTGTGCTGCAGCCAGCAGCCTCTCTAGGTCACCCTCAGAAAATCGGGGAGCTGGTTGTGTGCTCATTTTCTCCCTGCAATGCCTGCCTGCCTGTCCATTCCTGAGTTTTTTATGGAGCTGCCCCTTGTTAGGGCAGATAAGCTGCAGCCAGTTTGACAGAGCATTCCAGCAAGTTACGTGCAATTTGCTTGTTAACACTGAGGGGAAAGGAAGTGAGCACTTGCAGGTGTGCTGCTGGGGAGGGGGTTGCTGGTGGATGAGTGCCTCAATGATTAGCAACAGGGGAGAGAGAAGGAGGTGTCACACAGCCATTGGAGTCTAGAAGAGATGGGGCGTTGTGTGGGAGGGTCTGGAGTTGGGGTGAGGGGGATCATTCTGCCTAATATCTTTAGGGTGGAGAGGGGAGGGTGGATCTCTCTGCCTGAGATCAGTGGGGGTAAAAGGGGGTCTGCTGCCACTCTGCCTGAGACCAGTGGAGGGGAAAGGGGGAGGGGGCCCATGATGGGTGGGGGGATAAGTGGGTCAGTAATGTTGTGGGGTGGAGCAATGTCTGTGGGAGCAAGGGGGAGGCGTTATCTGGCCGAGGAGCGATGTGACAGGAGTGCGATTTTCAAATACTTTTCTAACTGCACATGTGCAGTTCAGAGCTCCGATCATTTTGGGTGTGCTAAGCACGCCCACAGTGCAATTCAGACTTGCAATTTTTTTTCAGGCTAACTGCGTATGGGAGTGCCAGAAAGCAGATTTCCAAGTTGGATCTGAATTGCCCCCAGATTCAGCACATAGAATGAAAACGGTAAAATCAGGCCCTCTGTCTATCTCTCTGTTATTCACACTCTCTCAATCTCTCTATTTACAGACTAGCACTACCTCTCTGTTATTCATACTCTATCTCTCTGTTATTCACTCTCTGTCTCTCTATCTCTGTTATTCACACTCTCTCTATATCTCTGTTATTCACACACACACACACTGTCTATCTCTCTCTTATTTATACATTCTCTGTATTTCTGTTATTTACACATTCACTATCTCTATGTTATTCACTCTCTCTGTTATTCACATTCTCTACCTCTATTATTCATTCTCTTTATCTCTGTTATTCACTGTCTTTTATTCGCACACATTCTCTCTGTAATTCACACTCTCTATCTCGCGGTTATTCACACTTCCTCTATCTCTCTAATATTCACTCTCTCGATTTCTCTATTATTCATATTCTATCTCTCCATTATTCACGCTCTCTCTATCTTTCCATTATTCAGACTTTCCTTATCTCTCTAATATTCATACTGTCTTGATCTACTATTCATACTCTCTCTATCTCTCTGTTATCCATACTCTCTCTATCATGAGAAGGGACATGAGAAGGCCTTGTTGGGTAAAACTAAGGAGAATCCCAAGGCGTCCTACAAATATGTGAAGAGTAAAAGGATGAGAAAAGAAGGGATAGGACCTATAAAAGGTGAAGGGGGAAAAGTCTGTGTGGAACTGGAAGAAATGGCTGAGATACTTAATGAGTACTTTGCCTCAGTATTCACGGTAGAACATGATCTGGGAGGTTGTACTACCGGTTTCTGGCAGACTGAAAAGATTGAATATGTGGATATTAAGAAAGAGGATGTGTTGGAACTTTTAAATTCTATCAAGATAGATAAGTCGCCGGGACCGGATGGGATGTACCCCAGGTTACTGTGGGAGGTGAGGGAAGTGATTGCAGAGCCCCGGCGATGATCTTTGCATCGTCGATGGAGACAGGAGAGGTTCTGGAGGATTGGAGGATTGCAGATGTGGTTCCTATTTTCAAGAAAGGGAACAAGGATAGCCCAGGAAATTACCGACCGGTGAGTCTGACCTCAGTGGTTGGTAAGTTGATGGAGAGGATTCTGAGGGACAAGATTTATGAGCATTTAGAGAAGTTTAGAATGATCAGCAATAGTCAGCACGGCTTTGTCAAAGGCAGGTCGTGCCTTAGGAGCCTAGTTGAGTTCTTTGAAAATGTGACTGAACACATTGACAGAGGAAGAGCAGTGGACGTTGTTTACATGGACTTCAGCAAGGCGTTTGATAAGGTACCCCATGCAAGACTTCTTGAGAACGTGAGAGGGCATGGGATCCAAGGGGCTTTGGCCTTGTGGATCCAGAACTGGCTTGCCTGCAGAAGGCAGAGAGTGGTTGTGGTTGGGTCTTTTTCTGCATGGAGGTCGGTCACCAGTGGAATGTCCCAGGGATCTGTTCTAGGACCCTTGCTGTTTGTCATTTTCATAAATGACCTGGATGAGGAAGTGGAGGGATGGGTTAGTAAGTTTGCCGACGACACGAAGGTTGGTGGTGTTGTGGATAGTCTGGAGGGATGTCAGAAGTTGCAGCATGACTTAGATAGGATGCAAGACTGGGCGGAAAAGTGGCAGATGGACTTCAGCGTGGATAAATGTGTATTGGTCCATTTTGGCAGGACCAACAGGACGCAGGAGTACAATATCAAGGGTAGGAGTCTTAGCTGGGTTGAAGAGCAGAAGGATCTTGGGGTCTGGATCCATAGCACTCTTAAATCGGCCTCGCAGGTGGAGGATGTGGTCAAGAAGGCGTATGGTGTTCTGGTCGCCTCACTACAGGAAGGATGTGGAAGCTATTGAGAGGGTGCAGAGGAGATTTACAAGGATGTTGCCTGGATTGGGAGGCATGCCTTATGAAGATAGGTTGAGGGAGCTCGGTCTCTTCTCCCTGGAGAGTCGAAGGTTGAGAGGCAACCTGATAGAGGTTTATAAAATGTTGAGAAGAATAAATAGGGTAGATTCTCGGATGCTATTTCCCAGGGCTGAAATGGTTGCTACGAGAGGACACAGGTTTAAGGTGCTGGGAAGCAAGTACAGGGGAGATGTTAGGGGAAAGTTTTTCATTCGGAGGGTGGTGAGTGAGTGGCTGCCATCGGTGGTGGTAGAGGCGAACTCACTGAGGTCTTTTAAAAGACTTCTGGATGAGTATATAGGATCTAATGGCATTGGAAGTTACAGATAGTTCTATGGCTTGGTAGGTATAGATGTGATCGGCGCAACTTGTGGGCCGAAGGGCCTGTTTGTGCTGTAGTGTTCTATGTTCTATCTCCCTGTTATTTACTTTTCATCTCTCTGTTATTGACACTTGCTCCATCTTTCTGTCATTCACACTCTCTCTCTCTATAATTTATACACTCTCTATCTCTCTGTTATTCACACTCTCTATCACTATTATTTATACACTCTCTCTATCTCTGTTAGTCACATTCTATCTAAACCTCTGACATCCACACTCTCTATTTCTCTGTGCTTCACACACTTTATCTCTCTGTTATTCACACTTATTATTCACTCACTTCATCTATTCTTCAGACTCTCTCCACCTTTGTTATTCACTCTCTTTCTATCTCTGTTATTCACACACTCCATCTCTGTTATTTACACTCACTCTATCTGTCTATTATTCACACTCTCTTTATCTTTCTATTATTCACACTCTCTATCTCTGTTATTCGCACTCTCTCTATCTCTGTTATTCACACTCTCTCTATCTGTTATTCACACTCTCTCGATCTCCCTGTTATTTACTCTCCATCTCTCTGTTATTCACACTTCTCTATCTCTGTTATTCACACTCCCTCTATGTCTCTGCTATTCACATCCTCTCTATGTCTTTGTTATTCATACTCTCGCTATCTCTCTCACTCTATTATTCACTATATCTTTTTATCTCTCTGTTATTCAGACTCTCTCGAAATCTGTCATCCACGCTCTCTATCTTTCTGTTATTCACACACACTCTCTATCTCTCTGTTATTCACACTCTCTCTATCTCTATTATGCATTCTTTCTCTCCATTATTCACACACTCCATCGCTCTATTATTCACACTCTCACCATCTTTCTGTTATTCACACTCTCTATCTCTCAGTTATTCATGCTCTCTCTGTCTATTATTCACACCCTCTTTAGCTCTCTATTATTCACACTCTTGTTATCTGTTGTTCACTCTCTCTAACTGTTATGCATTGACTATCTCTCTGTTATTCATATTCTCTCTATCTCACTGTTATTCACACTCTCTATCTATTATTAACACTCACTTCATCTATTATTCACTCTCTCGCTATCTCTCTGTTATTCACACACTGCCTCTATCTGTCTATTATTCACACTCTCTTTATCTCCCTATTTTTCACTCTATCTCTCTGTTATTCACACTGTCTCGATCTCCCTGTTATTTACTCTCCATCTCTTTGTTATTCACATTCTCTCTATCTGTTATTCACACTCCGTCGAAATCTCTGTCATCCAGACTCTGTATCTCTGTTATTCACACACACTCTATCTCTCTGTTATTCATATTCTCTCTATCTCTTTGTTATTCATTCTTTATCTCTCTCTGTTATTCACAATATCTTTTTATCTCTGTTATTCTCACTCTCTCTATCTCTATTATGCACTCTCTCTCCATTATTCACGCTCTCTCTCTCTATTCACATTCTCTCTATCTCTCTATTATTCACACACTCTTTATCTCTATTATTCACGCTCTCCCTATCTCTCAGTTGTTCACACTCCTGTCTACTATTCACTCTCTTTATCTCTCTATTATTCACACTCTTGTTATCTGTTGTTCACTCTCTATCTCTCTGTCATTCATATTCTATCTCACTGTTATTCACACATTCTATTATTCACACTCCCTCAATCTCTCTCTTATTCACACCCTCTGCATCAGTCTATTATTCACAATTACTTTATCTCTCAATTATTCACTCCCTTTATCTCTATGCTATTCATACTCTCTATTTCTCTATTATTACACCTTCTATCTCTATTATTTACACTCTCTCTTTCTCTCCGTTATTCACACTCTCTCTCTGTTCTTCACACTCTCTTTATCTCTCTATTATTCACACTCTCTCTATCTCTCTATTATTCACACTCTCTCTATCTCTCTATTATTCACACTCTCTCTATCTCTGTTATTCACACTCTCTCTATCTCTCTGTTATTCACAATCTCTCTATCTCTCTGTTATTCACAATCTCTCTATCTCTCTGTTATTCACAATCTCTCTATCTCTCTGTTATTCACAATCTCTCTATCTCTATTATTTACAATCTCGCTTTCTCTGTTATTCACGTACACTCTATCACTTTGTTATTCACTCTCCTTTCTGTGTAATTCACACTCTCTTGATCTCTCTGTTATTTACACTCTATCTTTCTCTTTATTATTCACTCTCTATCCATGTTATTCACACTCTCTCTATCTCTCTATTATTTATACATTATGTCCCTCTGTTAGTCACATTCTCACTTTGTTATTCTCTATCTCTATTCACTCTGTTTCTCTGTTATTCACTCTCTCTGTTATTCACACACATTCTATCTCTGTAATTCACACTCTCTCTCTATCTCGCTATTGTTCTCACTCCCTCGATTTCTCTATTATTCACTCTTGCTATCTCTCTGTTATTCACACTCTATCTCCCTGTTATTTACTCTCCATCTCTCTGTTATTCACGTTCTCTCTATCTCTTTGTTATTCATACTCTCTCTATCTCTCTCTGTTACTCACAATATCTTTTCATCTGTTATTCATACTCTCTCTGTGTCATTATCATTCTCTCTGTTATTCACTCTCTGTTATTCACTCTCTCTGTTATTCACTCTCTGTTATTCTCTCTGTTATTCACTCTCTCTCTGTCATTCACTCTCTCTCTGTCATTCACTCTGTTATTCACTCTCTCACTGTTATTCACTCTCTGTTATTCACTCTCTCTCTGTTATTCACTCTCTGTTATTCACTCTCTCTCTGTCATTCACTCTCTCTCTGTCATTCACTCTGTTATTCACTCTCTATGTCATTCACTCTCTGTTATTCACTCTCTCACTGTTATTCACTCTCTGTTATTCACTCTGTTATTCACTCTCTCTCTGTCATTCACTCTCTCTCTGTCATTCTCTCTGTTATTCACTCTCTCTCTGTCATTCACTCTCTCTCTGTCATTCACTCTGTTATTCACTCTCTCTATGTCATTCACTCTCTGTTATTCTCTCTGTTATTCACTCTCTCTCTCTGTCATTCTCTCTCTGTTATTCTCTCTGTTATTTACTCTCTCACTGTTATTCACTCTCTGTTATTCACTCTCTCTCTGTTATTCACTCTCTGTTATTCTCTCTGTCATTCACTCTCTCTCTGTCATTCTCTCTGTTATTCACTCTGTTATTCACTCTCTCTATGTCATTCACTCTCTGTTATTCTCTCTGTTATTCACTCTCTCTCTGTCATTCACTCTCTCTCTGTCATTCTCTCTGTTATTCACTCTCTCTCTGTCATTCACTCTCTCTGTCATTCACTCTGTTATTCACTCTCTCTCTGTCATTCACTCTCTGTTATTCACTCTCTCTCTGTTATTCACTCTCTGTTATTCTCTCTGTCATTCACTCTCTCTCTGTCATTCACTCTCTCTCTGTCATTCACTCTGTTATTCACTCTCTCTCTGTCATTCACTCTGTTATTCACTCTCTCTCTGTCATTCACTCTGTTATTCACTCTCTCTCTCTGTCATTCACTCTGTTATTCACTCTCTCTCTGTTATTCACTCTCTGTTATTCTCTCTGTCATTCACTCTCTCTCTGTCATTCACTCTCTCTCTGTCATTCACTCTGTTATTCACTCTCTGTCATTCACTCTGTTATTCACTCTCTCTCTCTGTCATTCACTCTCTGTTATTCACTCTCTCTCTGTTATTCACTCTCTGTTATTCTCTCTGTCATTCACTCTCTCTCTGTCATTCACTCTCTGTTATTCACTCTCTCTCTGTTATTCACTCTCTGTTATTCTCTCTGTCATTCACTCTCTCTCTGTCATTCACTCTCTCTCTGTCATTCACTCTGTTATTCACTCTCTCTCTGTCATTCACTCTGTTATTCACTCTCTCTCTCTGTCATTCACTCTGTTATTCACTCTCTCTCTGTCATTCACTCTGTTATTCACTCTCTCTCTCTGTCATTCACTCTCTGTTATTCTCTCTCTCTCTCTTGTATTTGTTTGGTTCTCTCTCTGGCGGGACCTGATTGGTTGATGCTGTTGCTGAGCAGCCAATGGAGCTGGTGCGCGCGGAGGGAGCGGGAGAGTGGCGGTTGTTGTTGTTGGATGGTTTCCCGGATGGAGCCTGCGGCCCGATGTCGGTAAGAGATTCTGAACCCCCGAAAACCTCACCAAATCTCAAAAACATTGCTAATCCCACCAAAAATCTCTTAAAAACCTCCGCAATTTCCTCCAAAACCCCGAAATCACCACCAGACTACTTGCCAAACCCCCCCCCCCCCACCAAAAACCTCCTGGAACCTTCCGGAACTCTCCCTGAAAACTTCCAGAAACTCCACTTTCCCCCCACCCGCTCCCTCTCCTCCCCCCCGTCCGCCCTCTCTCTCCCCCCCCCCCCCGTCCGCCCTCTCTCTCCCCCCGCCCCCCCCCGTCCGCCCTCTCTCTCCCCCCGCCCCCCCCCGTCCGCCCTCTCTCTCCCCCCGCCCCCCCCCGTCCGCCCTCTCTCTCCCCCCGCCCCCCCCCGTCCGCCCTCTCTCTCCCCCCGCCCCCCCCCGTCCGCCCTCTCTCTCCCCCCCCGTCCGCCCTCTCTCTCCCCCCGTCCCCCCCGTCCGCCCTCTCTCTCCCCCCGCCCTCTCTCTCCCCCCGCCCCCCCCCCCGTCCGCCCTCTCTCTCCCCCCGCCCCCCCCCCGTCCGCCCTCTCTCTCCCCCCGCCCCCCCCCCGTCCGCCCTCTGTCTCCCCCCGCCCCCCCCCCCCGTCCGCCCTCTCTCTCCCCCCGCCCCCCCCCGTCCGCCCTCTCTCTCCCCCCGCCCCCCCTCCCCCCCCCTCCCCCCCCCTCCCCCCCCCTCTCCCCCCCCCGTCCGCCCTCTCTCTCCCCCCGCCCCCCCCCGTCCGCCCTCCCCCTCTCTAAATAATCAAATGTTCTTTCTTAGGATAGAAAGTCAAGCACTGGGGACATAACTTTAAGATGCGTGAGGAAAAATTTAGAGGAGATGTGCGAGGCAAGTTTTCTTACATAGAGGGTGGTCAATGTCTAACGCGCTGCCCAGGCAGGTGATGGGAGCAGGTCAATAGCAGTATTTTAAGGGGCATCTCGACAATACACAAATATGGTGGGAATGGAAGGATACGAACTCTAAGTGCGTACAGTTTTAGTTCAGGCAGGCATCATGATCCACGCAGGCTTGGAGGGCTGACGGGCCTGTTCCTGTGCTGTATTGTTGTTTGTTCTTTAGTCTATGGTGTATCTGTCAAAGTTGGGGTATATTGTAGCAGACATACCAAATTTCCTTAGTCTCCTGAGAAAGTAGAGGTGATGGGCTTTCTTAACTATAGCATCAGAAAGGAGGGACCAGGACAGGTTGTTGGAGATCTGGACAGCTAAAAACTTGAAGCTTTCGACCATTTCTACTTTGTCCCTATTTCTACTTTGTCCCCATTGATGTAAACAGGAACATGCCCTCCACTATGCTTCCTGAAGTCGATCACTGTCTCCTTTGCTATTTTGACATTGAGGGAGATGCTATTGTCGCTGCACCAGTTCACCAGAATCTCTATCTCTTTCCTGTACTGTATCTTGTCATTATTTGAGATCAGATCCACAGCAGTGGAATTTTCAGCAAACTTGAAAATTGAGTAGGAGGGGAATTTGGCCACACATTATAGGATAAAAGGAATATAGAAAGGGGCACTGGACACAACATTGTGGAGCATCAGTGTTGAGGATGATCGTGGAGGAGGTGTTGTTGCCTAGCCTTACTGACTGCAGTCTTTGGGTTAGAAAGTGTAGGTTCCTGTTGCAGAGGGAGGTGCCGAGACCCAGGCCACATAGTTTGGACATGAGTCTCATCGGAATAATGACATTAAAGGCTGAGCTGTCGTCTATGAATATGATTCTGATATCAGTGTCTTTGTTATTTAGGTGTTCCGGGATTGAGTGTAGGACCAGGGAGATGACGTCTGCTGTGGACCTGTTGTGGCGATAGGCTAACTATAGTGGAGCCAGGTAGTCTGGAAGGAAGGAATTGATTTGTGCCATGACTAACCTTTTGAAGAACTTCATGATGATGGGTATTAGAGCCATGAACTTGGGTTCAAATCCAACCACATCAGATGAAATCTAAAAACACATCTGGTTCACTAACCCCCAGCCCCTAGCCCTCCCCTCTATTCAATGAGATCTTGGTTAATCCGACTTTCCTCATGTTCACTTTCCTGCCCTTTCCCCGTCACACTTGATTCTCTTACTGATCAAAATATGTTTATGTGTAACGTAGGTCAATGATGGGCCGGCATTCAGACAAACGACAAGATCCCCAAACTGATGGTTTTCCGCTCATTCCATCACTAAATGAGCGCCTGGCTTTTCTCCGTCCTTCCCGGGAGCTTCTGGAGTATTACCGGAAAAAGATTGCAGAGTTTGATGAGGAACATGAGACACTCCTGAAAAGACTAGAGAACTATAAGGCGACGTATGAAGAGCAGGTGGGTCTTCATATGCACAGTAAAGTGGTGGAAGTCACAAATCAGTCACTTTTGGCACAGGGTTTGTATATCTGCGACTCACTGTGAGCAGTATCGGAAGCTCGGCAGAAGAGTTTTTCCACAATGATGCCAGACCTGCTGAATTTATCTAGCCTTTTCTGCTTTTATATTGGAAGGAGCCATTGCTTAATTTCAACAAGTCTTCAAAATTGGCAAATATTCAATTTATTCATAAAACTAGAGCAAGTGGCAGGATTGTAAAGCACTTTCCAGTGCAAAATCGTATGTGTGCATTAGTTCTGATTATGACAGAATGCTGCTTTGTTGGTCTCAAATCATGGTGATTTATTTTGTATTTCATAAGCCAATGTATTCCTGACCCCCCTCAAGTTTGATTTGTACCAGTAACTGTTGTGTGGCACTATTGCTGTGCTCAATAGGATAGACTTAGGACAGATCTAGAAACTCAGGAATAGGCATCTATGATGTACTGTGGATCAATAGCAACTTAATTATGCTTGAACAGAATCTGCGACCTCATGGTCTGGCATATCCCCCACTTTGCCAAAACCACCAAGCCAGGTGGTCAATCCTGGTTCAATGAAGAGTGTCGGAGGGCATGCCTGGTGCAGCACCAGGCGTACCTAAAAATGAGGTGTCAACCTGGTAAAGCTACAACACAGGGCTACATGAATGCCAAACAGCAAATGATAAACAAGAATTGAGTAATTCCACAACAAGTGGATCAGATTTAAGTGCTGCCACATCTAGCTGTGAACTGTGGTAGACAATTGAACACCCCACTGGAGAAGGACATTGCCATCCTCAGTGATGAAGGAACCCAGCACATTTGCAAAAGATGAAACCAAAATATTCGCAACCGTATTCAGCCAGAAGTGCTGAGTGGATGATCAATCTCGGTTCATCATTGAAATTTAGAAGGAGAATTGAGCTTATTGAAGCATATTATATCCTGAGCAGATTTGATAGGGTGGATACCACGAGGATGTTTCCATTTGTGCGAGAGACTAAAACTAGGGAATACTGTTTAAGAATTCTATCATCTAAGATTGACAAGTTTTTTATTTCTCAAAGGGTCATTCGATAATGGAATTCTCTTCCTCAGAGCACTGGAGGCTAGGTCACTGAATTTATTCAAGGCAGAGTTAGATTTTTAATGGAGTGATTGGAGGATTATAGGGCCAGACAGCACTGAAATGTCAACCAGAACAGCCATCATATTGAATGGTGAAGCAGGCGCAAAGGCCTGAATGGCCTACTCCCAAGTCCTATGTTGCTAATAATCCACGCTAGCCCAGTTTACTGCATAGCTGCAGCAAAATATTCTAGCACTCTTGTTGTAACTTCCTATTAACATTTTTTTGGTTTTCCTTTTGACTGGGCAAATTTTAGCGATCTTTGGCTGTGGACTACTAAATCTCCTTGCATCTTGACATTTCCTAACTTTTCACCATTTAAATAATACTTGAATCTAAAACGTCATGCAGTGTCAGATCATCTGCCAAAGTTTTAGCTGCTCACTTAATTTATCAATATTCTTTTTGAAGTTGACATTCCCAGTTACAATATGGCCAGTCATTGTCAAACTCAGTTGCATGGAACTCCATTGTGCTATCCATGCCATCAATACAGTGGATTGTTGAAAAATGGCACACATCTTTGTGGGATACCACAGAACATGTGCTACCAATTTAGGTACATAACTATTAACCCAATTCTCGTTTGTCTTCCACTGCCTAACCAATCTCCTAAGTGGGTCAATAATTTGTTTCAAATGCATGAGCTTTAATTTTTGCTAATAGTCTCCTATCAAATGTGTTCTGCAGTCCTATAGGAAAGTATCTACGGCCATATACCCCATCTGTTACCATAATTATATCTTTAAATTCAATTTAGCTTGTTAGACTTTACCCATCCTTTACAAATCCAAGTTAGCACTCTTATCAGTTTGAATTTCTGCTAAGTGCTCAATCAGTTTATCCTTAATTACAGAAAAGCAAAACAGAAATATAGACCATGACGTATCATGAAAAAGTAATAACCAGCTGAATCCCATTTTCTGACTGTTTAGTCATCCATAGAGTACAAATTCAAGCACAGTATTTAAAGTTATGCTGTTCTGTTTTAAAAGTTACGTAATATATGAATATGAGAATTTGGGAAAATACAATGTTTTCTTCCTGATGAGAAAGATCTACAGAACCAAACTACAGGAAGCCTCGCTTAAAGTCGTTAGTTGGTTTCTGGAAATGAGTGAATGTGGAATGTTATGCAAAACAAGCTGCCTATACTCCCCCTCTCAAGACTGCCTGCTTAACCAAGACTCAGCTCTCAGGCTCAGCATGGGATTTACGTGGGATGTCCAGGCGTGCAGCAACATTAACACGAAACAGCAGCAAATCAATGAGAATTCAAAATTCTAATTAGAAAGTGACATTAAGGAAATTGACATTGCATGAAACAGCATGAAGCAAGGGATTCCTGTATATTTTCACATTAGGTGTAATGAGCAGTGACATTATTTCATTTAATGGTGTTTTTATTTGGGAACACAACCACAGCATTAAGTGAAGACTTAATTAATTTTTAAAACGTATTAAGGATTTCTGTCTCCTCCACTTTTCTGGAAGCAAGTTTCATACCCCACCACCCACTGGGTGAAAAGGTTTTCTCGATTTCTCTCTTAAATTTCCTGCCAGTTACCTTAAATCTATGTTTTCTGGTAGTAAGTTCTCTACTAAGGAAAGTAAGTTTTCCCAATCCAGTCTTTAGACTGCACCATTTTATACACCTCAACTAAATTGCCTTTCTTTCTTTGTTTCAAAGAAAGCAACCTCAGCCTATCCACTTTTTCCTTATTATTTGAATTTTCCATATACCATTCATGATTAATCTCCCAGCTCTTCTGCCTCAGAGAATAAAGTATTTTGTATGCCTTCATTATCATCCTGGCTTCTTGTCCTGCCACTTTCAGGGATCTGGATCGAGTGTCCTTTCTCCCTGTATACTTCTAGTAACCTCCCATTTATTGTATATTCCTTTGCCTTGTCCTAATTGACAACTTATGCTACCCCTCATTTTATTGCAATAATTTGCCCATTACTAAGGTAAGATTGACCAGTCTAATTACTTGGTCTAGCGCATTTTTTTAAACAACAGGATAATGTCAGCAGCCCTGAGCGCAACACCTGTAGGAAGGCAAAATTATGCTATTTCCTCCTTTTGCTTCTCTTTGTAGCTTGGGATACATTCCATCTGCTAAACCCTTTGACATGTTCTGTGTTTATACCGTCTTTCTTTGCAATATCTGTTTAAGTGAAGAGACACAACATTTTCCCTAGGAACAGTGCAAATTATGATCTGGATTTCAGTTACTTGAAAGGATGGCGGAAGTAAATTCAATGCAAATTTTCCAAAGGGAATTGGCAATGTGATTGGCATGGAAAAACATTACATGGCTATATGGAAGGAGCAGGGGAGTTGAACCATTTGGATAGCCCTTTCCAAGAGCAAATGCTGAAGGGCTGAATGATTTCCTTCTGTGCTAACATTCTAGTTAACTCAATTATGGAAGACTTAGTGACAGCTGTGGTGATGTGTGACATTAAGCTCCAGAAGAGGAATCAAAGAATGTCAGGAAATTTACATTGTATGAATGTGAGTTACCACCTTGCAGATGCTCAGCTGACTCTTTATTAGTGTTGTTTATTTTATTTTGATCTCTAACCCACATTTTTGTTCTATTTTAGAATGTAGAACATAGAACCCTACAGTGCAGAAGCAGACCCTTTGGCCCATCGATTCTGCACCGACCGCAATTCCACCCAGGCCCTATTCCCATATCCCCACACATTCACCCGCTAATCCCTCTAACCTATACTTCCCAGGACCCTAAGGGGCAATTTTAGCATGGCCAAGCAACCTAACCCGCACATCTTTGGACTGTGGGAGGAAACCAGAGCATCCGAAGAAACCCACGCAGACACGAGGAGAATGTGCAAACGCCACACAGACAGTGACCCGAGCCGCGAATCGAACCCATGTCCCTGGAGCTGTGAAGCAGCAGTGCTAACCACTGTGCTACCGTGCCTCCCAGTTAGTTTTAAGTTATACAGTGTTGTGGGCTATTATTTTTTCAGCATAAACTCCAATGGACGATGCGGCAGAGAGAAGAGGAAATTGAGGAGTTACAGAAAGCACTCAGCGATATGCAGGTTTATCTCTTCCAAGAACGTGAGCATGCACTGAGACTCTATGCTGAAAATGACCGGCTAAAGATCAGGTAGGAAACAAGAGTTTAGTGAATTGCTGTATTGGGTAACGTGCAAGATCTATGGAAAGCAGTGTGACAATGTTCTTGAGACAAAATATTTGAAAATTAGAAGGAGATATGTTTGGAGGCACCAAATATCCAATGTAGTTGATATTTGTTTGGTAGGTGTTGGTAATGTGTTTCTCACTAGTTAAAAGCAGGTGCCATTGTTATGGAGTCATAGAGGTTTACAGCATGGAACCAGGCCCTTCAGCCCAACTTGTCCATGCTATCCCTTTTTAAACCTCTAAGCTAGTCCCAATTGCCCGCATTTGCCCATAGCCCTACATACCCACCTTACCCATGTAACTGCCCAGACACTTTTTAAAAGGCAAAAATTGTACCCGCCTCTACTACTACTTCTGGCAGCTTGTTCCAGGCACTCACCATCCTCAGTATGAAAAAATGGCCTATTGGACCCTTTTGTATCTCTCCCCTGTCACCTTAAATCTGTGCCCTCTAGTTTTAGACTCCCCTATCTCTGGAAAAGATATTGACTATAGCTGATATTTGTGCCTCATTATTTTATAGACCTCGAGAAGATCACCCTTCAGACTTCTACGCTCCAGAGGAAAAAAATTCCCAGTCTATCCAGCCTCTCCTTATAACTCAAACCACCAAGTCCTAGTAAATCTCTTCTGCACTCTTTCTACTTTAACAATAGCCTTCCTATAATAAGGTGACCAGAACGGTACACAGTATTCCAAGTGTGGTCATACCAATGTCTTGTACAACTTCAGCAAGACATCCCAATTCTTGTATTCAGCTTTCTGACCAACGAAACCAAGCATGCTGAATGTCTTCTTCACCACCCTATCCACCTCTGACTGCACTTTCAAGGAGCTATGAACATATACCCCTATGTCTCTTTGTTTTATAACTCCCCAACGCCCTACCGTTAACCTGTTCTGGTTCAATTTACCAACATGCATCACCTCGCATTTATCTAAATTAAACACCTGCCCTTAGTCAGCCCACTGGCCCAATTGATCAAGATCCTGTTGCAATCCGAGACAACCATCTTCACTGACCACCATATCACCAATCTTGGTGTTATCTGCAAAATTACTAACCATGCTTTCTGTATTCTCATCCAAATCATTAATATAAATGACAAATAACAGTGGACCCAATGTTGATTCCTTTGGCACACTGCTGGTCACAGGTCTCCAGTTTGAAAAGCAACCCTCTACAACCACCCTCTGACTTCTGTCATCAAGATAACTGATAACCAAGTTCCGCACACATGAGGATGGCCTCAACCAGATCTTGGGTGCATGTCACAGTATCTGTAACCTCCACGACTTGTCTGAGTTTGCAAAATCTCACTAACTGTCCTGGCTGGAGACAATACACACCTCTTTAACCTGTGCTTGACCCTCTCTCCGTTCACATTGTCTGTACCTTTAAGGCATGATAACCTGTAAAGACTCGCATTCCAACCATTATCTTGTAAATTGAGTTTGTGTCTGTATATGCTCTGTTTGTGAACACAACTCTTCACCCACCTGATGAAGGAGCGAGACTCCGAAAGCTTTGTGCTGCCAAATAAACCTGTTGGACTTTAACCTGGTGTTGTGAGACTTCTTTCTGTCATCAAGCCAGAGGGTGGTTATTAGCAAATCTGGATGAAAATTATGCTGAAGCAGACAGTTTACATCCTTGATTTTCTTCTATTCTCCACTGCAACAAGCACCTACTTACACTTCCATAACACTGCCCACCTCATCAAATCAGCCGCAGATAGTCATTCATGGTTTGAAGCTGACACAGATTTGACTTCCAGTGATTCTTTGACCAGTCTTTCATCCTCCACTAATGCTACCCCTATCCTGATAAAAATATAACTAAACAATCTAAAATCTCTTCTGGCGGTGAGCTGACATTTTGTCAAATTTGGTTATTACAGGGAATTGGAAGATCGGAAAAAGATTCAACACCTCTTGGCCCTGGTGGGCCCTGAAGCAGAAGCAATCACTTACTTTCACAAAGAGCCACCACACAAGGTAGTGTAGTTATTCCATGAGCTAAGTGACAGCTATTCATCATTGTTGTGTTCAGAGGATCGAATTGCAAAATTAAATTTATTATTCAGTTTCCATCATCTGTTCAGGTTTGATCAGTATGTAATCAATGGAGTCAACTGCTAGGAATATACTCTTAACAGTTTGATTACCAGGTATTATTATCAGCTTGCCATCAGTGCCAATAACTTTTCGCGGGTCTCGCCATTTTTTCTGTCCTTCTGTTTTATAAAATATCTTGTCCTGGGTTTAAAATTCATTCCTCAGCCTGATTTGATTCCTCAAAGCGCTCCTGAATAAATGCTTCACTCTCTGTATGAATAGCGTTCAAATGTTCTGCAAAAATTAAACAGATTGTAGATTTTTTCAAAAGCAAGGGGATGGTCACACATTATTAAATTCCTTCCCTAACCTAATTGATAGGTGCTGTATCCCCTATACTATCTATACTGTCCGCACTAGAGCAATCGTCGGTTTAAAATACGGTAAAATCTTTTTGAGTATTTCACCAATGATGGCGTGATTTCTCTCATGTATCCCATTGCGAAAAAGACTTTCTGCTGCTGTGTGCATTTTTAAATTTTAAAATTCACGCTCCTGAATTCATCACTGGCAAATTCTCCTCCATTGTCCATTCAGAATTTAGCTGCTGCTCCCAGCCCTGTTCCTATCCAATTCTTCATTATTTTATCAATAATTTCTTTCTTGTCTTAACTAAAAAATACTAGTGACAGACTAAATCTAGTTGCTATAACGACAAAATGTAGAAGAAAATTGATGTCCATTGCTACTACTTCATTATCACCAATGGAAAACATACTACTGTTTGTGTGGCATTGTCCTGTACTTAATACAAATATCGCAATTTTTGCTGATATCCTTCACAAGGCTAGTGTATGTCATGTCAGGCCAATCTTTGGCCTGAGGAATATGCAAATTGTTGATATAGTTGGCATTAGGTGGTAAGAAATAGGAACAGGCGTAGGCTGTTTGGCCTCTTGAGCCCGTTGCGCAACTCAGTAGGATCATGGGCTGTTTTGACATTACTCATGTCCATTTTCATGCCCTTTTCCCATAACCCTTAATTCCTTTACTGATCAAAAATTTATATCAACCTTAAATATGCACAAAGGATCTGCAGCTACAGCTGTCTGTGGTAAGGTGTTCCAAAGAGAGAAGGAATTCCTTTGAGAGAAGGAATTCCTCCTTATCTCGGTCTTAAATTAGCGCCCTTTTTCTTCTGGTCCTAAACTCTCCCATGAGGGGAAACTTCCCCTTAGCATTTACCCTGTCAAACCCCTTAAGAATTTTACATGTTTCAATAAGATCACCTCTCATTCTTCTAAACGCCAATGAGTAGGATCCTAACATGTTTAACTTTTCCTTATAGGACTATCCCACCACACCCTCATGAACCTTCTCTGAGCTGCCTCCAATGAAATAATATCTTTCCTTAAACAAAGGAACTCAAACTGCTCACAGTAGTCCAGATGTGGTCTCACCAGTACCTTTCACAGTTGCAACAAGACTTCCCTACTCTTATACTCAAACCACATTGAAATTCCATTAGCCTTCCTGATTACTTGCTGTACCTGTGCTAGCTTTCAGTGTTTCATGCATAAAGTACCCACAAGGCCCTTTGTGTTGCTGCTTTTCTCTCCATTTAAATAATATTCTGTTCTTTTGTTCTCCCCTCCACAATGAACAACTTTACATTTTCCCACATTATGTACAATTGGCCAACTTTTTGCCCTCTTACATAAACGATCAATGTCTCTTTGTGAACTGTGTCCCTTTCATAACTTGTTTTTCCGTCTATTTTTGTGTTGTCTGCACGTAAGGTGACAGTACAATTGCTTCTTTCCTCCAAGTTATTAATATGTATTTGTCGGATAAAGGAAAACTCCAAGGCTTTTTACTCTTGTGTGAGAAATAAAAGAACGACCAGGGTAAGGTTAGGGACAGTAAAGGATAGTAATGGGAACTTGTGCATTGAGTCAGAAGAGATAGGTGAGATGTTGAATGAATACTTCAGTGCTCACTAAAGAGAGGGGCCATGTTTTTGAGGATGTGTGTGTGATACAGGCCAATAGGATGGAGGAGGTAGATGTTCGGAGGGAAGATGTATTAGCAATTTTGAAAAATCTGAGGATGAATAAGTCCCCTGGGCCAGATGGGATACATCCTAGGATACTTTGGGAGGTAAGGGATGAGATTGCGGAGCCTTTAGCTTTGATCTTTGGGTCCTCACTGTCCACGGGGATTGTATATGATGATATATAATGATATCAACAAATTCCACCCCACCATCAGACTCACCATGGACTATTCCCCAGAATCAGTTGCATTCTTGGACACACGCATCTCCATTAAGGACGGTCACCTCAGCACCTCACTGTACCGCAAGCCCACAGACAATCTCACAATGCTCCACTTCTCCAGTTTCCACCCTAAACATGTTAAAGAAGCTATTCCCTATGGACAAGCCCTCTGTATACACAGGATTTGCTCAGATGAGGAGGATCGTGACAGACACCTCCAGACCCTGAAAGATGCCCTCATAAGAACAGGATATGGTGCTCGACTCATAGATCGGCAGTTCCGATGCGCCACAGCGAAAAACCGCACCGATCTCCTCAGAAGGCAAACACAGGACACAGTGGACAGAGTACCCTTCGTCGTCCAGTACTTCCCCGGAGCGGAGAAGCTACGACATCTTCTCCGGAGTCTTCAACATATCATTGATGAAGACGAACATCTCGCCAGGGCTATCCCCACACCCCCACTTCTTGCTTTCAGACAACCACACAACCTCAAACAGACCATTGTTCGCAGCAAACTACCCAGCCTTCAGGAGAACAGTGACCACAATACCACACAACCCTGTCACAGCAACCTCTGCAAGACATGCCGGATCATCGACACGGATACCATCATCACACGTGAGAATACCGTCCACCAGGTACATGGTAAATACTTTTGCAACTCGGCCAACATTGTCTACCTGATACGTTGCAAGAAAGGATGTCCCGAAGCATGGTACATTGGGGAGACCATGCAGACGCTACGACAACGGATGAATGAACATCGCTCGACAGTCACCAGGCAAGACTGTTCCCTTCCTGTTGGCGAACACTTCAGTGGTCACGGGCATTCAGCCTCTGACCTTCGGGTAAGCATTCTCCAAGGCGGCCTTCACGACACACGACAGCGCAGAGTCGCTGAACAGAGACTGATAACCAAGTTCCGCACACATGAGGACGGTCTCAACAGGGATCTTGGGTTCATGTCGCACTATCTGTAACCCCTGTGACTTGCCCGGGTTTGCAAAACCTCACTTACTGTACTGTCTGGAGACAATACACATCTCTTTAAACTGTGATCAGTGCTCCTTCCACTCACATTATCAGCCACTTCAGGTCTTGAACAGCAGGTTAGGTGTAAGGATTCGCATTTTAATCAGTAATCTCTAAACTGTCTGTGCTTTATATGCTCTGTCTGAGGCCAGAACTCTCCATTCACCTGACGAAGAGGCAGTCCCCTCGAAAGCTTGTGAGTATATTATCAAATAAATAGGTTGGACTAAAACCTGGTGTTGTCAGACTTTTTACTGTGTGTACATGGGGATTGTGCCAGAGGACTGGAGTGTGGCGAATGTTGTTCCTCTCTTCAAGAAAGGAAATAAGAATGACCCTGGTAATTATAGGCCCGTTAGTCTTATTTCAGTGGTCAGTAAGTTAATGGAAAGGGTCCTGAGAGAGAGGATTTATGACCATTTGGAAAGATGCAGTTTAATCAGGGATAGTCAGCAGAATTTTGTGAAAGGTAAGTCCTACCTCACAAATTTGATTGAATTCTTTGATGAGGTAACTAAGTGTGAAGATGAAGGTAGAGCAGTTGATGTCGTATACATGGATTTTAGTAAGGTGTTTGATAAGATTCCCCATGGTAGGCTCATGAAGAAAGTAAGGAGGTGTGGGATAATAGGAAATTTGGCAGATTAGATAAGTAACTAGCTGTCTCATTGAAGACAGAGGGTGGAAGGAAAATTTTCCGACTGGAGGACAGTTACCAGCGGTGTACCACAGGGATCAGTGCTGGGTCCTCTGCTATTTGTGATTTTTATCAATGACTTGGAAGAGGGGGCTGAAGGGTGGGTTAATAAATTTGCTGAAGACACCAAGATTGGTGGAGTAGTGCTTGAGCTGGAGGGCTCTTGCAGGCTGCAAGGAGACATTGATAGGATACAGAGCTGGGCAGAAAAGTGGCAGATGGAGTTTAACCCTGATAAATGTGAGGTGATTCATTTTGGTAGGACAAACTTGAATGCAGATTACAGGGTTAACGGCAGGGTTCTGAGGAATGTGGAGGAGCAGCGAGATCTTGGTGTTCATATCTGCAGATCTCTGAAGGTTGCCACTCAGCTGGATTGAGCTGTGAAGATGGCTTATAGTGTGTTAGCATTTATTAACGAGGGTTTGAGTTTAAGAGCTGAGGGGTTAGGCTGCAACTATACTGGACCTTGGTGAGATCACATTTGAAATATGTGTGCAGTTCTGGTCATCTCACCAAAAGAAGGATGTGGAAGCATTGGAGAGAGTGCAGAGGAGACTTAGCAGGATGCTGCCTGGTTTGGAGGGTAGGTCTTATGAGGAAAGGTTGAGGGAGGAGGGGCTTTTCTCTTTAGAGCAGAGGAGGATGAGAGGTGACTTAATAGAGGTTTATGAGCTGATGAGGGGGATAGATAGAGTGGACGTGCAGAGACTATTTCCTTGGGTGGATACAACTGTTACTAGGGGGCATAACTATAAGGTTCATAGTGGGAGATATAGGAGGGATGTCCGAGGTAGATTCTTTACTCAGGGAGTAGTTGGGGTGTGGAATGCGTTGCCTGCTGTGATAGCGGAGTCGGACACTTTAGGAACTTTCAAGCTGTTATTGGATAGGCACATGGAGCACACCAGAATCATAGGGAATGGGATAGCTTGATCTTGGGTTTGGACATAGCTCGGCACAACATCGAGGGCCAAAGGGCCTGTACTGTGCTGTACTGTTCTATGTAAACAATTACAGTCCAAGCACTGACCCCTGTGAAACCCTACGGGTTACCGAACCCTTTATCCCCATTCGCTGTTTCCTGCCCATTAGTCAATTCTCTGTCAAGGTCAATATACTTTCTCCAACACCATGGGCTCTTATCATTTATTTTACTTGCCAGTATACTTTCATGTCCCCTTTTTGCTCTCCTAATTTCCTTTTGAAGTTCCCTCTTGCACATTCTGTATTCCTCTCCAGCTTTTGCTGTTTTGTGCCCTCAATGTCTGCCATTGGTATTCCTTTTTCTCTTTATCCAAGGCTGTATATCCCTTGATATCCAACATTCGCTGGATTTGATGGGCCCACCCTTTATCTTCCATGGAATATGTTGGTCCTGTACTCTCCCTATTTCCTCCTTGAATGTGTTCCACTGTTTTGTCACAGATTTTACCTAAAAGTGTCTGCTGCCAGTCACAATAAATTATATCTGGTCTTATTAAAATTGGTCTTATCCAAAGTTTACAACTTTGGTTTCAGACCCATCCTTTCTATAACAACCTTGAACCTAATGGAGTAATGATCGTTGCCTGCAAAATGCCTCCCCACTCATACTTGCCCAGCTTTGTAATGTAAAATTAAGTCCAGGACCCCTGTCTTGTAGGAATTTCTACATACTGGCTTAAAAATTTCTCCTGGGTGCATTTTAATAATTCTGCTTCCTTGAAACCTTTCATAGTATGATTATGCCAGTTAACATTGGAAAAATTGAAAACCTTATCGTTACCTGTACTTTTAACATTTCCCTGAAATTTGCCTGCATATCTGCTCCCCTATTTCAGTTGGACTGTTGAGGGGTATCTCAGGAGGATTGAAGGATTGTGGCTCAAAGAGAAATCAGAAAGGAGGTTTGGTCAAGTTGCTTAAAATCGTGAAGGATAGGGATAGAGTAGATAGGGAGAAAACTGTTTCCATTGGTGGAAGAATTGAAAATCAGGATATAGCTTTACATAAATCGGCAAAAGAAGCAATAGAGACATATGGAGAAACGTCTTCATGAGCCAGTGGTCAGGATCTAAAGTGCACTGTCTGGGAGTGATTCAGCTGAGGCTTTCAAGAAAAAATTGGACTGTTGGCTGAAAAGGAAGAATGTGGAGGACTAGAATGGCACAATATAAATTGCTCCTGTGGAATGTTGCCACACACACGACTGAATGGCCTCCTGTGCTGTAAATCGGTGAACAAAACAATCAGTTTAATCTTGGTAAAAAAACATTATTAGGACAAAGTTAAAGTCACTTTGACAAATATGTTGAAAATATGAGAATTAGTTCAATCAATCAGCAATGTTACAGAGGTGAAAATAAGTGATCTAGCTGCTGAAAAGATTATGGGGCTGTGGTTCAAGGTCAAAGAGGACTTTGTTATGCTGCACTCAGATGACCACTCTCAAGTAAATGCTGTCCAAACCATTGGCTAGGTCATGTACTAAAACCAGGTCCCTTGCAGACAGGAATATCACCAGAAGATTGTGGCTCATCAACCAGCAGGTTTAAATGTCAACAGAGATTGACAAAGAAGTTGATAAAGAAGGGTAGGAGAAACTATGAAGCTGGGCTAGCGCTTAATATAAAAAAGGATAGCAAGAGTTTTTATAAATATATAAAAAGGAAGAGGCTGGCTAGGGTGAACGTTGGACCCTTAGAGAATGAGAGGGAGAACTTAGTGGTAGGGGATGGGGAAATGGCTGAGGTCTTGAATAACTTTTTTGTTTTGGTCTTCACGGAGGAGGACGTGAATAATTTGCCGGGTGTTAGCGATGGAAAGGTGGTAGGACTGGAGGGTCTCAATGACATTATTGTTACTAGAGAGGCGGTGCTCGACAGACTGGAGGGACTGATTGTGGACAAGTCCCCAGGACCGGATGGAATGCATCCGAGGGTTCTGAAAGAAATGGCGGAGGTGATAGTGGATGCCTTAGTGGTAATTTTCCAAACGTCGTTGGATTCCGGGGAAGTGCCGGAAGATTGGAAAACGGCTAATGTTACACCGTTGTTTAAGAAGGGTGCCAGGCAAAAGGCAGGGAATTATAGGCCGGTTAGTTTAACGTCTCTTGTAGGTAAAATGTTAGAATCCGTCATCAAGGAGGAAATAGCAAGGCATCTTGAGGGGAATTGCTTGATAGAGCAGACGCAGCACGGTTTCGTTAAGGGGAAGTCATGTCTGACAAATTTATTGGAGTTCTATGAGGATGTGTCAAGGGCGGTGGATAGAGGAGAGCCGGTGAATGTGGTCTTTCTTGATTTTCAGAAGGCGTTTGACAAGGTACCTCACAAGAGGTTATTGCAGAAGGGGCGCCGCACCTGCGCAAGGATATTTTGGCCTTGGAGGGAGTGCAGAGGAGGTTTACTAGGCTGATACCGGAGTTGAGGGGGTTGAGCTATGAGGAGAGGCTGAATAAACTAGGCTTGTACTCGTTAGAGTTTAGAAGAATGAGGGGAGATCTCATTGAGACGTATAAGATGATGAATGGGATGGATAGGATAGAGGTGGAAAGACTCTTCCCGCTCAAAAAAGACAGTAGGACTAGGGGGCACAGCCTCAAGATAAAGGGGGGGCGGTTCAGAACGGAGTTGAGGAGGAACTTCTTCACTCAAAGGGTGGTGAATCTCTGGAATTCTCTGCCCGTTGAAGTGGTGGAGGCTGCCTCGCTAAATATTTTTAAGAAGCGGGTTGATGGGTTTTTGATAAGAGAAGGGATTAAGGGTTATGGGGAGAGGGCGGGAAAGTGGAACTGAGCCACGACAGATCAGCCATGATCTTATTGAATGGCGGGGCAGGCTCGAAGGGCCAGATGGCCTACTTCTGCTCCCATTTCTTATGTTCTTATGTTCTTATGTTCTTATGTAAGGGGACATGGAGTTGGGGATAGGGTATTAGCGTGGATAGAGGATTGGTTGTCAAATAGGAGGCAGAGAGTGGGGGTCAATGGGTGCTATTCGGATTGGCGGTTGGTGACTAGTGGAGTGCCCCAGGGGTCGGTACTGGGGCCTCAGCTATTTACCATTTATATAGATGATCTGGAGGAGGGAACCGAGTGTATGGTGTCGAAATTTGCTGATGACACCAAGATTGGTGGAACGGCAAATTGTGCGGAGGGTGTGGAGAGTCTGCGGGAGGATCTAGATAGGCTGGGTGAATGGGCCAGGAACTGGCAAATGGAATTTAATGTTGGCAAGTGCGAGGTGGTTCACTTTGGTAGGAATAATGGTAGGAAAGACTATTACTTACGTGGCGAAAAACTGCAGCAGGCGACGATGCAGAGGGACCTCGGGGTCCTTGTGCATGAGTCGCAAAAACCCAGCCTGCAGGTGCAGCAGGTGGTCAGGAAGGCGAATGGGATGCTGGCCTTCATAGCGTGGGGGATTGAATATAAAAGTAGGGAGGTCTTGCTGCAGCTGTATAGGGCATTGGTGAGGCCGCAGCTGGAGTACTGTGTGCAGTTTTGGTTGCTGCACTTACGCAAGGATATTTTGGCCTTGGAGGGAGTGCAGAGGAGGTTTACTAGGCTGATGCCGGAGTTGAGGGGGTTGAGCTATGAGGAGAGGCTGAATAAACTAGGCTTGTACTCATTAGAGTTTAGAAGAATGAGGGGAGATCTCATTGAGACTTATAAGATGATGAATGGGATGGATAGGATAGAGGTGGAGAGACTCTTCCTGCTCAGAAAGGACAGTAGGACTAGGGGGCACAGCCTCAAGATAAAGGGGGGGGCGGTTTAGAACGGAGTTGAGGAAGAACTTCTTCACTCAAAGGGTGGTGAATCTCTAGAATTCTCTGCCCGTTGAAGTGGTGGAGGCTGCCTCGCTAAATATTTTTAAGATGCGGGTTGATGTGTTTTTGATAAGTGAGGGGATTAAGGGTTATGGGGAGAGGGCAGGAAAGTGGAACTGAGCCACGACAGATCAGCCATGATCTTATTGAATGGCGGGGCAGGATCGAGGGGCTAGATGGCCTACTCCTCCTATTTCTTATGTTTTTATGTCCCACTGCCCATCCTCAATGCAACCTTGATGAGTAGCACCCAGGCAAACACTGCAAGCATGGTAACCACAGCGGAAAGCCTGGGGCAAGATGTCAGATCGATGGCAGGAAAACTCTGAAACACGGCTCTGTCTCTGAGGACCATGGCTGAGGGATTCCTGTCGGCAAGGGACCTGGTTTTAGTACGTGACCTGGCCAATGGTTTGGACAGCATTCACTTGAGACTGGTCATCTGGATGTAGTGGGAGAGTTCGAAAGACTAAGGAATTGTCGGGGCACAGAGCGGACACAGGCAAAGTTAGGCAAATTGTTAGGGGTCTTTATCAAATGTAATAAATGCACATCTTTCTATATTAAGAACTCTTGTTTTTCATAAGCTTAAGGTTTCACTCTTGTTAACCATCCTCCCAGTGGAATAGCGCCATCTGCACACATCCATCTTCACTATTTACTGCATTACCAATTTTTGTATTGTCTACAAAAGACGTCATGGTGTAAGGGTTAACATTAACCTGGGAAGAGGATTGGTTACTAACAGGAAATAACAGTAGGGATAAATGGATCATTTTCAGGTTGGCAAAATCTTAAAAAATGGACATGCTACAAGAATCAGTGCTGGGCTCAATGTTCACAGTTATTGTCATTGACTTGAACAATGAGACTGAATGAGTGGTTGCTAAATTTGCTGATGACATAAAGTTAGATAAGTGTGAGAAAATTGAGATAGATTTAGTAATTCATATTTGTATTGTGTGTTAGAAATAACATACAAGATTATTTTTTGAGCTACATTTGGGTCCTAAGAAAGAGTTTAAACTTTAGTTTAACTTCCTGTTAAACTAAGCTGCTTGCAAGTCCATGTGTTTAATTTCACTTTGAATTTAGCCTACATTGTAATGAAGATTTTCTGATGTGTAGCAGTTATAAGGGTTTTAAAGCATAAAGCAGAGAAAAGGCAAAAACTTGACAGATGGATTATAATGTGCGAAAATGTGAATTTGTCTAATTTGGCAGGAAGAATAGAAAAGTAGTGTATTACTTAAATAGAGATAGATTGCAGAACATTGGGGTACAGAGGGATCTGGCTATTCTGGTACCAGGAAACCTTAATAACAGGTGCAATAATTGATTAATGAGGAAAATGGAATGTTGTTATTTATTGCAAAGGAAATGGAATTGAAAAGAAGGGACGATTTCCAGTTGTACTGGCTGTTGGTGTGAACACATATAAGTACTGTGCGTAGTTTTAGCCTCTTTATTTAATAAAGGACAGAATTGCATTTGGATCAGCTGAGACTGAGGGGAGGGTGAGGGGGCACAGTGGAACTGTGGTTAGCACTGCTGCTAACCACAGTTCCAGTTCTACAGTGGAAGGGACTCAGCTTCAATTCCAGGCTTGTGTGACTGTCAGTGCGAAGCCTGCATGTTCTCCTGGAGTCTGCGTGGGTTTTCTCAGTGTGCTCCAGTTTCCTCCCACAGTCCTAAAGATGTGCTGGTTAGGAGCGCTGATCATGTTAAATTCTCCCGGAGTGTGGCGACTAGGGGATTTTCACATTAACTTCATTGCTGTGTTAATGTAAGCCTATTTGTGATTTGTGGGATGAAATGGTTACTTTATGAGGAAAGGCTGGGTAAGTTGGGCTTTTATCCATTGGTATTTAGAAGAATGAGAAGTGAGCTTATTGAAACATAAGATCCTGAAGGAACCCCTGATGGAGTGGTGCTAAAAGGATGCTTCCCCTTGTGGGTGAGACTAGAATGAGGGAATACAGTTTAATAATAACATGGGGATATGAGGAGAATTTTTTTCTGAGGCTTGTGAATCTGAAATTCTCTTCCCAAAAAGTTGTGGAGGCTGCGCTATTAGAATCATAGAAACACGACAGTGCAGAAAGAGGCCATTTGGCCCATTGAGTCTGCACCACCACAATCCCACCCAGGCCCTACCCCCATATTCTACATATTTTACCCACTAATCCTTCTAATCTTTGCATCTCAGGACACTAAGGAGTAATTTTAGCATGGCCAATCAACCTAACCCGCACATCTTTGGACTGTGGGAGGAAACCAGAGCACCTGGAGGAAACCCACGCAGACACGAGGAAAATGTGCAAACGCCACACAGACTGTGACCCAAGCCAGGAATCGAACCCAGGTCCCCAGAGCTGTGAAGCAGCAGTGCTAACCACTGTGCCACCTCTTAAGTCAGAGGAGATAGATTCTTAATTAACATAGGAGTGAGAATATATCGATAGTAGGCAGGAAAGTGGAATTAAGATCATAATCAAATCGGCTTAACCTTATAGAATGGCAGAGCAGGCTCGAGGGGCAGAATGGCCTACTTGTGCTTGTAATTCTCATGTACAAAACTTGAAGTTCAGATCATTGCCAACGTCTGTTCAATCTCATTACTATTTTTTTGTGAGTCCATTAAATGCAAGTAAAGAATCAGAATAGTATATATCATAGGATTAGATTTTGGACCATTCGGTCCAAAGAGCCTGCTCTACTTGTCAATATATCCCAATCCAGATGGTGTCATAGTGGGAATGAGTCTGGACCAGCAATCCATAGGCCAAGGTTAATGCCCTGGGGGCATGGGTTCAAATCCCACCATGGCAGCTGATGGACTTTTAATTGAGGTAATAAATTTGGAATTTAAAGCCAGCCTCAGTAAAACCATTCATGTCTGTGACAGAAAAGCTGAAAAAGAATGAAAGTGATCAGACCTGACTCCAGGAACAATTATGGCATATGTAACTCCGGCAGCCCTACAAAGTCACCCTTACATGACATAACTTTGTGATTAGTTTGATTCCAGACATACCAACTGAGTTACAGCTGAACAGTTTCAGCTGCAAAATGGTACTAATGACAGAAGTTTTTCAATTATCCTTGCCCTTGGCAATATGCTGTCTGTACCCGCAACCTAGTTTTGAACATAAGAACATAAGAAATAGGAGCAGGAGTAGGCCATCTGGCCCTTCGAGCCTGCCCCGCCATTCAATAAGATCATGGCTGATCTGTCGTGGCTCAGTTCCACTTTCCGGCCCTCTCCCCATAACCCTTAATCCCCTCTCTTATCAAAAACTGTGCAACTGTCATTCTGTGATGACGTGCCACCCAATGCCCTGTCTTCTCAGTGCGGGGCTCTTCTAAGAAGTCTGCAAGGTCTCCTTTGGAATCAGTGCTGGTACCTCTGAGTCAAGCATTGTGTCCAATGAGCCAGAACCTGGTAACCCCACGTCACACTTCGTTACATGAAACCACTGCATGGATGCTGCACTCAGCTCCGAACTTCATTCGAGGTGTGCTTGCCAGCTGTGATTTGCACAAGTCATGGTTCCATGAATGGATTTTTCTTTGGGGTCTATGATCCTGATGTAGGAGCCTTATAATGAGATGCAAGTATAATATAATGATACTCCCAATGTTGAATGTCGCCACTGTCATGGGGAGGGGGCATATTGACTTATATTGACTTTACACTTCTCATATTTTCTGTTCCTGTTGCTGAACCCCCCCCAACGCAATCAATGGAAAATCGACCATTGTATCTTCCTTATAACTTCCTTTCCTACTTGTGTATTATCAGCAAATTTGGCTTGAACATTTGGCAACAGTCCCTTCATCACAGTCAGTAATATAGATTGTAATAGTTAATAAGTCAACACTGTGATGCTTCATTAGTTACATTTGCTAACCTGAAAATGTTCCATTTACCCCAAAATATCTGTTTCCTGTTAGTAAGCCGATCCACTGGCTATTCTAATATACCACCCAACACCAAAGTTTAAAGTTTATTAATCACAAATATGCTTACATTAAAACTGCAGTGAAGTTATCATGAAAACTCCGGTGCCAGTTTGGGTACACTGGGGGAGGATTTAGCATGGCCAATTCACCTAACCAGCACGTCTGCAGGAGCACTTCGAGGAAACCCACATAGACGTGGGGAGAATGTGCAAACTCCACACAGACAGTGACCCAAGCCAGGAATCGAACCCAGATCACTGGTGTTGTGAGGCAGCAGTGCTAGCCACTGCGCCACATGCTGCTTATAAAAATGTTTCTTGTGCACTAACCTTTATGTGACACCTTTTGAATGCCTTTTGGAAATCCAAATGCATTATCTCTACAAGTTCGCCTTTATCCACCCTGCTTGTTACATCCTTAAAGAATTCTAATTATCAAATTCAATTTTGCTTTCACAAAACTGTTTTGGCTCTGCTTTCTTGTATTATTATTTTAGAATCATAGAATCCCTTCAGTGCAGAAAGAGGCCATCTGGCCTATTGACTCTGCACCAACTTTTTGAAAGAGCATCCCACTTCGGCCCACCCACTGACAGGCAGTCACCTACGGTACAAATCAAACCTGGATACCTAGTGCTGTAGGCAGCAGAGCTAACCTCTTTGTCACGGTTTGCTAAATGACCTATTACCAGCATTTTCCCACACATTAGGTTAACCGGTCTTCAGAGAACAAAAGAAAAATTCTGAGACCTGTACATGGACCAGAAAAAGAAGAGTGAGACTGGGAATTTATTAGTGGGAAAGAATGAAATTCTTTGATATTCAATGGTATTATCATCACTGAATCCTCCACTGTCAACATTTTGGGGGTCACATTGATCAGAAATTAAACAGAACTCGCCATACAAATACTGTGGCTACCAGAGCAGGTCAAACGCTAGGAAACCTGTGGTGATTAACTTACCTCCTGATCTCCCAAAGTACAAGTCAGGATTGTGATGGGATGCTCTCACTTGCCTGGATGAGTGTAGCTCCAACAACACTCCAGGACAAAACAGCCTGCTTGATTGCTACCCCTCCTATAAACAGTCAATTCCTCCATCACCAGTGAATGGTGGAAGCCATGTGTACCATCTACAAGATGCACTGCAGGAATTCACTAAGGTCCCTGAGGCAGCACCTTCCAAACACACAACCACTATCAATTATAAAGTCAAGAGCAACAGATAACAAAAGGAAATGCTGGAAAATCTCAGCAGGTCTGGCAGCATCTGTAAGGCGAGTAAAGAGTTACCATTTCGAGTCCAGATGACCCTTTATCAAAAGTGACAGATACCTGGGAATGCCATTACCTGGAGGTTCTCCTCCAAGTCACTCACCATCCTGACTTGGGAAATATATCACCATTCCTTCATTATCACTGGTTCAACATCTTGGAACTCCCTACCTAACAGCACTAACAGAGCATACCGTACACCTTATCGACTGCAGCAATTCAAGAAGGCAACTAGCCATCACCTGAAGGGCAACAAGGGATGGACAATAAATGCTGGCCTAGCCAGCGACGTCCAGATCCCATAAACTGAATTTTAAAGAAAGGTAGCAATTTTTACCAAGTATTTTATATCTCTTCACAGTAGAAGACACAAATGAATCCCCATAGCAGAAACTCAAGGGACAAAGGAGAGGGAGAAATTAAAATCATTACGATCAATAGAGAAAACATACTGGCAAAAACTGAGGCTATTGGCTGTCAGGGCCCCGGATTTAATGTAGACTTATCAGGAGTCTGCCATTTCCATGTTCTTCTTTATCAATTTTCCAGTCTTGCCACCTTCTCTTTCAATGTACTTGTAGAAACTTTCACTATATTTCTGTGTATCTTGCCAGACTTCTCTTATACTCAGATTTTCCCCTCTTTATTATTATTTTAATCATCTTTTGCTGGCTTCTCAAATTTTCCCAATCTCCTGCCTACCACTAATTTTTGCAGCTTTGTGTGCTTTAAGGAAGACTGAGTAATGATACTGTCACTGGATTTATAATGTAGGGACCCAGCTCATTCTCTGAGGGCCTGAGTTCAAATCCCACTCCCATTGTGTGGTATATAGTGCTCCCTACAGCCTTAACTGCGATTTGCCAGAAAACTGGTCCTACATCTCTGATAACTGTCCTAGTGCAATAGTTTCCTCTCCCCCCTACTAATGCCAGTGCTCCATGAATTGTAATTGATTTTCCCACAGCAATTTTTCAGCCACAGATTCATGTTTCTGATTTTAGCTGCCCAACGCCAGTTTGCTCATCCCTCAGGTAGTAATCCAGAAACTATTATCTTTGTGTTTGGTGCTTTTTAGTTTAGCCCCTAGCTGATCATACTCACTGTCTGTCTTTAAAATTCCACATCTACACTTACTACACTACACAAGGATTACTGCTGGCACCACTGTTTATCATTTACATAATTTTGAATTGTGAAGTGGAAGTATAGTTTCAAAATGTGTGGATGAAGCTAACTGGAAGATGTTAATACAGCAGAAGACAGACAACGTACAAGAAGACATCTTGTTGTTTGTCCATCGTCATCAATGAGGACCTCAACACCATTAGTCATTTTGAGGCTGGTTGCAGTGTGTCCAAAGATGACTGATCAGGCCAATCAACCTAACCTGCACATCTTTGGACTGTGGGAGGAAACCAGAGCACCCGGAGGTGACACAAGGAGAATGTGCAAACTCCACACAGACAGTGACCCAAGCCGGGAATCGAACCCAGGTCCCTGGAGCTGTGAAGCAGCAGTGCTAACCACTGTGCTACCATGCGCATGTTCCAAGTGTCAATGGTGAGCAGTGTCACCTTGTGTTTTATTTTGTTTGTTTGAAATGGTCGCTACGAGAGGACACAGATTAAGGTGCGGGGAGGCAAGTACAGAAGTGATGTTAGGGGTAAGTTTTTCACTCAGAGGGTGGTGAGTGGATGGAATCGGCTACCGTCAGTGGTGGTGGAGGCGAACTCGCTGGGGTCTTTTAAAAGACTTCTGGATGAGTATATGGGATTTAATGGGATTGGGGGTTATAGATAGGTCTATGGATTGGTAGGTGTTGATGTGATCGGCGCAACTTGTGGGCCGAAGGGCCTGTTTGTGCTGTAGTGTTCTATGTTTGACTGCAAGGTGGGATTCCCGCCAGCCGCGGTAAACTGGCCAGGGTGTAGTGAAGCAGGCAATGTTTAGGGCACCTTTTCTAGCCCCTTCCTCATTATACAGGGGTGAGCAGTGCGTTCCTGAAGAGGACTGCTCAGTCGCCTAGGTAGATGCTGAGCTTCATTGCTGCTTTGGTCAGCGGAAAATGACCATTAGACCCGAGCTGCCTGTGTGCAAGTCCATGAATACAGTTCCCAGTGTATTCACTCCTGCTGCTTCATCGCTCGCCCATCGCCACAGGACTTCAAGGGTTGAACAGAACACTGATGATGATGGTGTCGAGACTTGTACTTGATTTGGATTAAAGTGAGGGAGAGTTGCGCAGATTCAGCCTCACTTTCTCCCAATTCCCATCTGGATCCAATGGCAAGACAAAAGTCGAGATGAAAGATGAGACCACGTTTAGAATATTGTGTGAAGTTCTGGTCACCTCAGTATAAGAAGGCTGTGGAAGCGTTGGGGAGAGTGCAGAGGAGATTTACCAGGATGCTGCCTGGCTTGGAGGGTAGGTCTTATGGAGAAAGGTTGAGGGTGCTAGGGCTTTTCTCTTAGAGCGGAAGAATATGAGAGGTGACTTAATAAAGGTTTATAAGATGATGAGGGGGATAGATAGTCTCTGCACGTCCACTGTATTTGCTCGGGTGGATGTAGTTGTTACTAGGGGGCATAACTATAAGGTTCATGGTGGGAGACATAGGAGGGATGTCCGTGGTTGATTCTTTACTCAGAGAATGGTTTGGGGTGGAATGCAGTGCCTGCTGTGACAGTGGAGTCGGACACTTTAGGAACTTTCAAGCGGTTATTGGATAGGCACATGGAGCACACCAGAATGATAGGGAGTGGGATAGCTTGATCTTGAGTTCGGACATAGCTCGGCATAACATTGAGGGCCGAAGGGCCTGTACTGTGCTATATTGTTCTATGTTATGTCATCAAAGATTTAAAATCAGATCTGAACTGGTTTTCTCTCATAAACATATTCATCTCCAAATGAGAAGTAAATTTATTCTTGACTATTTGCGAGTAGTTTTTTATTTACTGACTGTGTTGATTGGCCTGTAGTTATCTGGTTATCTATGCTTTTTCTGTATAAAGATGTACATTTTTGATCCTATAGTCCACTGGTACCACTCCATATCCAAAAAAGATAACCTGATTTAAATTTATTTTCCAGGTCACTATTCCCCAACACACTGTGCAGCATGGGTGCACTGAAGCAAAATCTTCAAAGAATGGTAAATGTTAATCCTTTTTATTATTCATTCATGGGATGTGGGTAGCATTTATTGTCCATCCCTAATTAGCCTTGATCTGACTACTGGGTTTATTGCCAACCAAGCAGTTAGTTCAGGCAAAGAATACAAGAAATAGAAGTAGTCATTTGGCCCATCAAGCCTTCTCCTCCATTCTGTATGATTATGGCTGATCTTGAGTTCCACCGACTCACCATATTCTGTAATATTGTGAAAGGCCAGAGGTTTGTCTGTACAAGGCTTAAATGCATTCAATATTGGAGAATCTCAAATTCTCTGAATCAAAAACTCTGACAGCTTACAACTCTTAAGAGCATAAATTACTTAACCCACTGCCCTAAATGTCCATTATCCTGAGACACTGCCCTGTGTTTTAGACTCACTAGTTAATAGAAACAATCACCGTGACACTGTGAGACCTATTAAGACTCTTCAAAATTTTTTGATCTTAATGAGATCACCTCTCCAAATTCCAGAGAATTGTAAGCCCAGTTTAGTCGGCTTCTAATCAAAGGACAATGACCTCCTACCACAGAACAATCTAGTGAACCTTAACTGTACCGCCTCCAATGCATAGATATCTTTTGTTAAATATGGGGACCAAAACTGCACATAGTGGGGTGAAATTTAGCGGGTGCAAATCATGTTACAGCTGCTAAAACTTGTGAGAGGGCCATAACGGGATCTGATAAAGAAGGCTTCATCAAACTGAGGGATTAACTAAGCAGCCAGATTGCTTTAGCCCTTAATGGTGTCCTCAAGGGATGTCACATGATTCCTTAGTTTAGCTGAAACTCCCTTTTCTGCATCCTGAAATTTTCTTCCCTTCATTCTCCTTACTGAAATTTACTTTCATCTTCTTTCTCCTGAAATTCAAATTTCCACTTCTCCAATTTTAATCTCTTCTAACTGCTGTGCTATACATCTCATTGTCCTCAGGTTTCACCTGCAGATAATGACCATCTCTTTTCACATTTTGGGGTTTTTGGCTTTCAGCTGAAATTCTATTTCTTAAGTGCCTCGCTAACTGTTGAGGGACAAAACTTTTAAATCTTCAACAGTAACATTCCCTGGTTCTGCTAGAAAAGTACTGGCATCACACGAACATGTTTATTTTGATAGTACAAAGTCAAAAAAGCCTTTTTGCAGTTTCTTAAAATTGGTTTTAAGGAACGATTTATTTTGCCCACATACATACATTTATCTGTTGGAACAAATTTAGACAGATTTTCCAATTTGTAATCCATGTGTGGGAACAATATTGGCACCAGCCCCCAGATGATTCAAATCCTGATTTGTTAACAACCACCACATGTGAGGTCCCTCCAACAATCCTGATCAGGGCAAGAGCGCTCAAATTGTCACTGTCCGGCTTGGATACACCAAATTGTTAAATGAACTTGCCTCATGTCTTTAACTAATCCCCTCTGCTGTAGTAACAAGATTCCTTTTTTCCGTGGGTATCTTTACCCCAGGTGCAATAATTAGGTTTTAAAGGGAGCCAATTTAACCATTCTTTCTCGGGTTATAATAGAGTATGTTTATTAACTGTTAAAAAGGCGAGGAGAAAAATGGTAAAACACATGCATATCTATTCATACAGATTAGAAGTGAGAAGTTAGTCCAAAGTAAATATTAAGAAAGGTATATGGAACAGATCTTGACTTGCATGGAGTAAATGAAAAAATGTGTGGATGTTACACTTTAAGGTTCTGGTATGATAGTCGAAAAGTTGGTTTTCGATTCTTGTGTTTGGTGGTTTGACAGAGAAACTTCTCACTTCACCTTTTTAGTTGCAACCTTTTTCCTGACTGGAACTTCCACAGTTAGAAAAAGAGAGACCTGCAAAGATACCATTTTGCAGGGGCATTGTTGGCTGTATTTGTTATTGTGAAACGCGCTTTTGTTGTGACCAACTTCTAGCTACTTGTTCTCACAGACCACATACAGACAGAACTTGGGCAGCTTTTTGCTGATTTTTAATCCACTCTTTGTATATTCCATCTGGGAAAGCAAATCCACAATTCCACCTAGGCATTACTCACAGGATCTCTTGAAATGCAGCAGCCATAATGTCCTTTTGTCTTTACACGAGCTGATAGTAAGCTGGACACTTTTAAAAGTACCTTTCCGGAAATAGGGAGGGCTTTGACAAAGGGTCATCTAGGCTTGAAACGTCAACTCTTTTTTTCTCCTTACAGATCTTGCCAGACCTGCTGAGATTTTCCAGCATTTTCTCTTTTAGTTCCAGATTCCAGCATTTGCAGTAATTTGCTTTTAATAGGGAGGGGTTCCTTTGACCCTTAGAGAATCACCGGGCTTGTACGTACATTTAATATGTTCAGTATTTTGTGCGTAGTTCCATGCTATTTTCTCTATCAATGTAACAACAGGCATTGTATCATGATCCCTGATCAGAGCTTGGATCTCTGGGGAATGGGGGAGACCCAATTAGGGACCAACAATGGTTTTATGTATGTCATGTTTGAGATTCAAGATTCTTTCTAAATACGTAAAGCCACAATATTCATGGGTTTTGAATAAAAACAAACTTCTCTATACAAGTTCAGGAAGTTAAACAACTTACAATATCTATCTTATCATTTGATGTATGTTTGGGATATATCTGAATTAACAGGAAAACTGAGGTCTATTATCCCAATGCCAAACACGACTAAATCCAATTCCATAGATTTTCAACAACCCATTCAAATGTGTGGTACGTTTTGAACCACCCAATCCCACTGAAGCTTAATCTCTTTCAGTCTCCACCTTTAAAGATGTTGCCTTGGAAAAGATCTTTGCCTTGCCTCCAAGAAGTTGCTCCAACTCAGAAGACTTCAATTATGGCCCACCTCATTGGTAGTGTTTTGATTTTTGCCTTCGAAGGTTATGTTCCCCTGCGTTGCTGAATACATTCAAACATCATGTCGCAGCACAATTCCAGTTCTCAGGTCACCCCAAGCAGAAGAGCACTGCTCCAAAAGGGTACCTCTGCCCAGAGGCCCATAGCATGAACCTTTGACTGCTTTAGTGGATCTTCCAGACTTCTTTCAAGCCCGCTTCACTTAAAGTCTGCACTGCACCCTTTTTCATGCTTTTTTAACATAATATGGACCTCTTTCCATCTGTCTTTATCTCTTATCTTTGGGACATTTCCTGGCTGACTAGAAACTTACTCCAACCGACAGTTCAAGAAGTACTGTTCACTGACCCTTAAACTGATCTGGTGACCTATTAAAATTCTTCAAAGGTCCCACTCCTGTTGCAAGGCAGGAACAAACATAGCAAGCATTGTAATGTACTAAACTTTAAATGTTACAGTCTGCATTGAATGCTAACTTAATGCCCAGAATAAATGGATTTCATAACCATTGAGGTCCATCTGTTCCTGCACACCTTAGGACTGTGCCATTGAGTCTTTATCACCTCTGCCTTCTGCAAAAATACATTACCTTACACTTTGGTGTATTAAATTCCACCTGCCATTACCTGCTCATTCTGGTAGCCTGCCTGTTTCCTCTTGCAGGTGATGTGTGTCTTCCTCACATTTGTCATTGCTCCAAATCTAGTAACATTGATAAAATGTTGAAATTCTACTCTGTATTCCAGGATACAAATAATTTACTAATTAGGAAAAAAGCAGTGCTCCTAGCACTGACCCTTGATAAACTCCATTATCTACACACCTGTAGTATGAAAAGTAACCATTTACTATAATTCATTGTATTCTCTTCAACCAATTTTTTAAAATCCGAGTTGATACTGGTCCTCCTATTCCATGAACTTCAGTTTTGTTAATCAACCTTTTAAGTGGTGTTTTGTCAAACACTTCCTTGAAATCCATATGGAAATCATCCACTTTTTTCCCTTTGTCAATCTTCATCAAAATGTCAATTAGTGAGCAGAGTCTTTTACAAATCATCTATCCTTAATTAATTTAAACATCTCAACTTGTCAATTTTTTTGCCCCCAATTATTGTTTCTAAAACCTTAACCACAAATTTAAACTAACTCTCCTGTTGTTGCAAGAACTATCCTTGCATTCTTTTTTGAATAAGGGTGTTACATTTGCTACTACCCATAATGCAAGGAATTGAGCCTGCTCTGCTATAATACAATGATGTCGACTTTGGGTTTCAACTTCATTTTCCCACCTCTTCCCCATATTCCTTGATTCCCTGGGAGACTATGATCTATCCCACCTCGCCTTAAATATATTCATCCCACCATCCAGAATTACTTGAAGAAGTTTCTCCTTTCCTCATTCCTAATGATTGGCTTATTCTCTTGCACATCATCTGCCACCTTTTTGGCTGCTCACTTAACATGTCTGTATCTCGTTGCTGCTGTCCTGTGCCCTCGTCAGAGCTAATATTTCTACCTAGCTTTGTATTGTCATTGTTCTCCGTCTCTTCATTTAAGTCATTAAAATATCTAAGACCTAACAGTGATCCTTGAGCCACTGCAGCTGTCACAGCCAGCCAAGTTGAAAATATTCCATTTATGCCTCCTCTGCTTTCTGTCTGTTAAGCATTCCTCTATACTGATATATTGCCTCTAACTTCATAAGCCCTATCACCTTTTATCCTTGGTATGGCACTTTACTGAATATCTTTTGGAAATCCAGTATATCTATTGGCTTCCCCTATTTGATACATTCTCAAAAGTGTTGCTAAGTTGTCAAACACAATCCTCTGACACTCCCCCTGTTTCATGAGAGGTTTGAAAAAATATGGCAAGCCCATCTGCTGTCAGAAGCTTAGAATCCAGGGACATCTAGACCAGATGGCTTACCTACCCTGGATATGACCAGCCTTTCCAGTATATCCCCCTGCTTTTATCAATATTTTCTCAGCATCCTTTACCTTTAATAAACAGCAATATTAAATACTCATCAAGTATTCTAGCCATGTCTTATGTCACAGTTTCTTTGTACCTAATAGGCTCTAATTTGTCTCTACTGCTTACATTATTTATTGCCAGGGAGAAGATGATGATTGTCCCATACTGACCTCAGGTGGTGTATTGAGTTTAAAAATTGGCAAGTCATGTTGCAGCTTTATAGAACCTTAGTTAGGCCGCATTTGGAATATAGTGTTCAACTCTGGTCGCCACACTACCAGAAGGATGTGGAGGCTTTGGAGAGGGTACAGAAAAGATTTACCAGGATGTTGCCTTGGTTTGTTCTCACTGGAGTGACAGAGGTTGATGGGAGACTGATAAAAGTCCACAAGATTATGAGAGGCATGGACAGAATAGATAGTCAGAAGCTTTTTCCCAGGATGGAAGAGTCAATTACTAGGGGACATAGGTTTAAGGTGCGAGGGGCAAGGTTTAAAGGAGATGTACGAGGCAGATGTTTTACACAGAGAGTAGTGGGTGCCTGGAACTCGTTGCCGGGGGAGGTGGTGGAAACGGGTGCAGTAGTGACTTTTAAGTGGTGACTTGACAAGTAGATGAATAGGATAAGAATAGAGGGATATGGTCCCCAGAAGGGTAGCGGGTTTCAGTTAAGTTGGGCAGCATGCTCGGTGCAGGCTTGGAGGGCTGGAGGGCCTGTTCTTGTGCTGTAATTTTCTTTATTCTTTGTATATTAGGCTCTACCAGAGTCTGGAGAGTTCCTGCAGTCCAGCAGTCCAGTTCCTCATGGGCTTTAAGAAATAAATCCAGATGTTGAGGAGCAGCTTCTGAAGTTTCTGTAGCAGAGAACTAGAGCTGAACTGGGGGTGGGTGGGTGGATGGATTCTTTGAACAATGTCTGGGTGGGAGTTGGGTGGAGAGAGTGATCAAGGTTGGGTTTGGGACAGAGGGGAAGAAAATGCATGGAGACACAAGGTCTCATGAGGCAAGGATAAACAAAAGGCCTCCATGAGTTATAGAATGCTAATAATGGGGACAGTGAGAAGCTGGAGAACATACATGGAGAATGTCCAGGAGAAGTTTGCATTTGACACAGTAGCCTGCAACCTGTAAACAACTGAATTTTTCGACCTAGACATAGAACCATACAGCACAGTACAGGCCCTTTGGCCTTCGATGTTGTGCCAAGCTATGTCCAAACCCAAGGTCAAGCTATCCCACTCCCTATCATTCTGGTGTGCTCCATGTGCCTATCCAATAACCGCTTGAAAGTTCCTAAAGCGTCCGACTCCACTATCACAGCAGGCAGTGTATTCCACATCCCGACCGCTCTCTGAGTAAAGAATCTACCTCGGACATCCCTCCAATATCTCCCGCCGTGAACATTATAGTTATGCCCCCTAGTAACAGCTACATCCACCCGAGGAAATAGTCTCTCCATGTCCACTCTGTCTATTCCCCTCATCATCTTATAAACCTCTATTAAGTCGCCTCTCATCCTCCTCCACTCTAAAGAGAAAAGCCACAGCTCCCTCAACCTTTCCTCGTAAGACCTACCCTCCAAACCAGGCAGCATCCTGGTAAATCTCTCCAATGCTTCCACATCCTTCTCATAGTGAGGTGACAATATTCCAAATGTGGTCTCACCAAGGTCCTATAGTTGCAGCATAACCCCACGGCTCTTAAACTCAAACCCCCTGTTAATAAATGCTAACACACTATAAGCCTTCTTCATGGTTCAATCCACTTGAGTGGCAACCTTCAGAGATCTGTAGATTTGAGCCCCAAGATGTCTGTGTTCCTCCACATTCCTCAGAACCCTGCTGTTGACCCTGTAATCTGCATTCAAGTTTGTCCTACCAAAATGAATCACCTCACACTTATCAAGGTTAAACTCCATCTGAGACCTTCCTGCCCAGCTCTGCATCCTATCAATCCTGCATCCTATCAATGCCTCCTTGCAGCCTACAAGAGCCCTCCATCTCATCCACTACCCCACTAATCTTGGTGTCATTAGCAAATTTACTAACCCATCCTTCAGCCCCTTCTTCCAAGTCATTGATAAAAATCACAAATAGAAGAGGACCCAGTACTGATCCCTGTGGTACACTGCTGGTAACTGGCCTCCAGTCTGAAAATCTTCCCTCCACCACCACCCTCTGTCTTCAATGAGACAGCCAGTTACTTATCCAATCAGCCAAATTTCCTTGTATCCCACACCTCCTTACTTTCTTCATGAGCCTACCATGGGGAACCTTATCAAACGCCTTACTAAAATCCATGTATACAACATTAACTGCTCTACATTCATCTACACACTTAGTTACCTCCTCAAAGAATTCAGTCAAATTTGAGAGGCAGGACTTAACCCTTCATGAAACTGTGCTGACTATCCTGGATTAAACTGCATCTTTCCAAATGGTCATAAATCCTATCTCTCAGGACCCTTTCCATTAACTTACTGACCACAAAAGTAAGACTAACTGGCATATAATTACCAGGGTCATTCTTATTTCCTTTCTCGATCCGACAGGATCGGTTTAAAAGCTATTCATGTTCCCTGGTTTTCAGAGACTGGTATGTGGACTCATTGAAAAAATCAGGCAGAGAAGTGCCAGATGGAATTGAATCCAGACAAATGTGAGGTGATGCATTTTGCTAGATCCAATTCAGGTAGGAGCTATAAAATAAATGGCAGAACCATTAGGATCATAGACACACACACATCTGGGAGTACAGGTCCACAGATCTTTAAAAGTGGCAGCACAGGTGAAAAAGGTGGTGAAGAAAGCATACTTGCCTTCATTGGCCAGGGCATTGTGTACAAAGTTGGCAAATCATGTAAAATGCTGGTTAGGTTACATTTGGAATACTGTGTCCAATTCAGGTTGTCAAACTGCCAGAGGGACGTGGAGGCTTTAGAGGGAGTACAGAAAAGGTTTACCAGGATGTTGTCTGGTATGGAGGGTATAAGCTATGTGGAGAGATTGAATAAACTCCGATTGTTCTCTTTGAAAAGGTGGAGGCTGAGGGGCAACCTGATAGAAGTTTATAAAATTATAAGGGACGTAGATAAGGTGAACAGTTGGAAGCCTTTAACCAGGGCAGAAATGATAATTACAGGGGGAACAAGTTCAAGGTAAGGGGGAAAGGTTCAGTAGAGGTGCAGAGGAAGTTTTTTTTCACAAAAGCGTAGTTGGGGAGTGGGCTGGAATGTACTGACAACTGAGGTGTTTGAGGCGAACACGTTAGCAACATTTAAGACTTATCTGGATCATCAAATGAACAGGTGGGGAGTAGAGGGTTACAGGTGGTTGGCCTAGATAGAACGTCATCGGTGTGGGCTTGGTGGGCCAAAGGGCCTGTTCCTGTGCTGTACTGTTATTTGTTCTTGTTCTAACACTAATAGTCACAGACCTTCAGCAAGAAAAACAACCTTCCGCCACTACTCTCTGACTTCTATGGGCAAGCCAATTCTGAATTCAAGTGGCCACATCACCATGGACCCCATGCATTGCAATCTTTTGGATGGGCCTTGTCAAAAGCCTTACTAAAATCTGTATAGACAGCATCCACTGCTCTAGTCTCATCAGTCCCCTTTGTCACTTCCTCAAAACAAATCTCAAATTAATAAGTTAGTAATCTTGTCCAATAACTTCTCAACTACTGACGTGAGACTCACCAGTCTACAATTTCCTAGATTATCCCCTTTTCCTTACTTGTACGGAGGAACAAAATTAGCTACTTGCCAGTCCTCTGGGACCTCTCCAGTGGCTACAAAAGTCATTGTCAGAGTCCCAGCAATCTTCTGTCTTGCCCTTCTCAATAACATAGGTAGATCCCATCAGGCCATGGGGACTTATCCACCTTAATGCTCCCTTTCAAGAGACACAACATCACTTCTTTCTTGATCTCAAAATGCCCTAACATATTAGCATTCTTCACATTAATCTCACTATCCTTCATGTCCTTCTGTTTGGTGAATACTCATTTAGGATCTCATCCACATGCTCTGACTCCAAGCATAAGTTCCATTCTTTATCCTTGAGTTGCCCTATCCTCTCCCTAATTATCCTCTTGTTCGTAATGTATATGTAAAATGCCTTGGGATTCTCTTTAACCCTACTTGCCATGGTCATTTTGTGGTCTCTCCTTGCTCTCCTAATTCCCTGCTTGAATTATTCACTGCTTTCTTTATATCCCTCCTGGGCCTTCTCCAATTTTAGCGTCCTAAACCTCACATGTGCTTTTCCCTTTCGACTCAATTCACAACCTGCCATGTTATCCAAGGGTCCCCTACGTTACCAACTTTGTCTTCCCGCCTTACTGGAACATGCAGACCCTGAACTCTTATCAGTAGGTCTTCAAACAACTCCCAATTAACTTTCCTAACATAATTTTGTCATAATTTGCTTTTCCCCAATTTCATACCTTCCCACAAGATCCTGACTTATCCTTATAGCTATCTTAAAGAGTTGTGATCACTGTTTCCAAAATGCTCTCCCACTGAAAGGTCAGTCACCTGGCCAGGCTCATTTGCCATTATAAGGTCCAGTATGGCTCCTCCTTCAATTAGACCATCCAGATACTGTTTCAAAAAACCCTCTTGATGCACCAAACAAATGCTGTCCTGTCTAAGCCACTTGCTCTAAGGAAGCCTTGGTTAATATTTGCAGTTATATGCTTTTTGCATTTTATTTGTTTTGCTTTTGTCTTCAAAAGGTCGTAAAAAAACATCATCAAAAGTGACCAGAGCTGTTAGTCCTACTATCCCAGAAAACTACCAGAGAGATAATCAAACTCTGCTACTCCAGGTACATATAGTACTTGTTCTCTGTGACCCAGACTCTGCTTCTGTAGGTATGTAGGATGCCTTTGTAGTCCTCTTGCTGTGTGATCCAGACTCTGCTGCTGCAGGCGCTGTTCTTTTTCAGTATCTTTCAGATCCTGGTAACGTAGGTATGTATTGACCTCTTGTAGTGTAAACCCAAATTTTGTTAATATTTCATTTTTTTTTTAATTTTCTTGTCATTCTGTTTCTTGGTTAGGGACATTCTGACCAAATGACACAGTGCACGAGATAAAATCAGCATTAAGGAGGGGAATATTATCAATATCTAGGCAATCAGGTCTCAGTCTTAAAGGACATCTTAATAATAGGGCTGCATATATTGGAAGTGTGAATCAGGGTTATGGTTGGCTAATTTCCTACTGTTTGTCCTTTGGTTTCACAAGTACACCCTGACCTGACCATGCCTTTTAACAATTGTCCTGGGCTGCAGTTTTGGAGGACAAGCTTTGAACAGTAAAGATTGTATTATTTGTGCCCAAGCAGATATCAAAGTATTTATTTTATGAGAGTTTTTCTGATGTTTTCTGAAGGGATCCATCTTGATTTTGGAGGGCTAATTTTTGTTTTTCAGAGCTTTTTTAAGTAATGAAGTCAAGTAGTTGATTTATCTTTATTTGTTTCAGATATTTTTAGGGTTTCCCAAACCCTAGGAACCCTGGCGTTTCTGGTTTCCTAAACCCTGGGTGTGGGAGTTTCAGAAAACTTAAAGTAAATAAATACATACTATGCTCCCCAAAAAGCTCAGAAGATTTGAATGTGAACTGTCAATCTGATGAGTCACTTTACAAAGATCCTTCAAGATGAATAAGGCCAGGAACTAGACAAAGCTAAAAATTTGAGATTTTCAATGGTATGAATGGTTTTACCACTTTGGAGTACTGAAGGAAGTGGCTGTGAAACAGGATACTAAAGGAGATGGCCATATGTTATGTGTTGTAAAGCAGTACGCCTCTGTGATTAGTCACATGATGTGTGTGACATCACCAGAGACTTTTGAGGGTTTTTATCTACCATGTTGGTCTTCAATCAGACAACACCTTATAAATAAAACTTTGGTTTGTTTCATTAACCCATGATGCAGCAACTCAAAAATCCTTTCTCCATGCCAAATCAATTACATGAAAATTCGTTTGTTGTCATCTTCAAATTTTTGATCAGTCCTGGCAGACGAGAGGATGGAAAATGTAATCCCGCTATTTAAAAAAACGAGGGTGGGAGAAAATACTAGACTGGTTAGCCTAACATCAGTCGTAGGGAAAACGCTAGAGTCTATTATAAAGGATGTGATAATAGAACGTTCGTAATATATCGGCATGGATTGAGAATTGGTCAGCAGACAGGATACAGAAAGTAGGAAAGATGGGTCTTTTTCAAAGTGGCAGGCATTAACTAGTATAGTCCTATATGGATTATTACTTGGGTGCCAGCTATTCACAACATACACCAATGATGTGGATGAAGTAAATGAAAGAACTACAAAAGGTCGTGAACGTAGCCCAATCCATCATGCAAACCAACCTCCCATCCATTGAGTCTGTCTACATTTCCTGCTGCCTCGGCAAAGCAGCCAGCATAATTAAGGACCCCACGCATCCCGGATATTCCCTCTCCCACCTTCTTCCTTCGGGAAAAAGATACAGAAGCCTGCAGTCACATACAACCAACTCAAGGACAGTTTCTCCCCTGCTGCTGACAGATTTTTGAATGGACTTACCTTACATTAAGCTGACCTTTCTGTACATCCTAGCTATGACTGTAACTGCATTATGCACTCTCTCATTAACTTCTCTATGAATGTTATGTTTTATCTGTCTAGTGCGCAAGAAACAATACTTTTCACTGTATGTTAATACGTGTGACAATAATAAATCAAATTAAGTGATATTTCCAGCTTTGCTGGTGACACAAAACTTCGTGGAGATGAGAGTGGTGAGGAGGATGTTAAGAGGCGTCAAGGTGGTTTAGGCAAGTTGTGTGCATACAAACATACAAATTATAAGTAGGAATAGACCGTTTGATCCTTGAGCCCGCCTCCTCCATTAAATAATATCACGGCTGGTCTGATTGTAACCTGAACTCCACGATCCTGCCTGACCTCGATAACCTTTCATCCCTTGTTAATCAAAAATGTATCTAGCTCTGCCTTGAGAATATTCAAAGACTCTGCTTCCACTGCCTTTTGAAGAAGAGAGTTGCAGAGGCTCACAATCGTCTGAGGGAAAAATAGTTCTCTTAATGTCGCTCTCAGATAAGCAACCACTTATTTTTGAGCAGTGTAAAAAAAATGAATGAATGGCCGTTGATGGGGTGTTTTTTTGAGGCAGTATATTGCTAAAATTAAACCAAGTACAGAAACTCATGAAACTTGATTTATTATTATTGTCACATGTATTGGCATACAGTGAAAAGTATTGTTTCTTGCGCTATACAAAGCACAATGTTCGTGGAGAAAGAAACGAGAGTGGAGAATGTAGTGTTACAGTCATAGCTAGCATATAGAGAAAGGTCAACTTAATGCAAGCCCATTCAAAAGTCTGACAGCAGCAGGGAAGAAGCTGTTCTTGAGTCAGTTGGTACATGACCTCAGACTTTTGTATCTTTTTCCTGACGGAAGAAGGCGGAAGAGAGAATGTCTAGGATGCATGGGGTCCTTAATTATACCACCTGCTTTGCCAAGGCAATGGGAAGAATAGACAGAGTCAATGGATGGGAGGCTGGTTTGTGTGCTGGAGTGGGCTACATTCGCGACCTTTTATAGTTCTTTGCAGTCTTGGGCAGAGCAGGAGCCATACCAACCAGAAAGAATGGGGATATTAAGCAGAAATTTATGGAGTTGGGATGGAAACTTAAGGCCAAGTCGGACAGGGTGGTTATCTCGGGACTCTTGCCTGTGCCACGGGATAGTGTAGAGCGGAACAGAGAGAGGGAAAGTTTGAACTCATGGCTGAGGGGATGGTGCAGGAGGGAGGGGTTCAGGTTCTTGAGCAATTGGGGCTCATTCTGGGGAAGGTGGGACCTCTACAGGAGTGATGGTCTACACCTGAATCAGAGGGGAACCAATATCTTGGGGGGAAAATTTGCAAAGGCTATGCAGGGGGGTTTAAACTGATTCAGAGGGCGGGGTGGGATCCTGAGTAGCGGGGGTGAAAGTGAGGGGGACATAGATGGGGACTGCAATGCACGGCATCGTGGGGGTGAAGCGGAGCAGGGTTTGAAATGTGTATACTTTAATGCGAGGAGTATTCGCAATAAAGTGGATGAACTTGCAGCGTGGATCAGTACCTGGGACTTTGATGTTGTGCCCATTTCAGAGACATGGATAGAGCAGGGTCAGGAATGGTTGTTGCAGGTTCCGGGGTTTAAATGCTTCAGTAGGAGTAGAAGGGGGGGAGGGGTAGCATTATTAGTCAAGGATTGTATCACGGTGTCAGAGAGGAAGTTTGATGAGGACTTGTCTGTTGAGGTAGTATGGGCTGAGGTCAGAAATAGGAGAGGAGAGGTCACCCTGTTGGGAGTCTTTTATAGACCTCCTAAAAGTTCTAGAGAGGTTGAGGAAAGGATTGCGGAGACGATCCGGGATAGGAGTGAAAGTAATAGGGTAATTGTTATGGGGGACTTTAACTTTACTAATATTGATTGGAATAGCTATAGCTCAAGCTCATTAGAGGGGTCAGTTTTTGTACAAAGCGTGCAGGAAGGTTTCTTGACTCAGTATGTTGATAGGCCAACTAGAGGTGGGGCTATATTGGATTTGGTGCTGGGAAATGAGCCAGACCAGGTGCTAGACTTGGAAGTTGGGGTGCATTTTGGTGATAGTGACCACAATTCGGTTACATAAGAACATAAGAAATAGGAGCAGGAGTAGGCCATCTAGCCCCTCGAGCCTGCCCCGCCATTCAATAAGATCATGGCTGATCTGTCGTGGCTCAGTTCCACTTTCCCGCCCTCTCCCCATAACCCTTAATCCCCTCTCTTATCAAGAACCCATCAACCCGCTTCTTAAAAATATTTAGCGAGGCAGCCTCCACCACCTCAACGGGCAGAGAATTCCAGAGATTCACGTTCACCTTAGTGATGGAAAGGGATAGGCATGAACCTCGGGTCAGTAGTTTTAGCTGGGGGAAGGGTAATTATGAGGCTATTAGGAGAGAATTAGGAAGCATAGGTTGGACTAGGAGACTACAGGGTCTCGGAACGTCCGAAATGTGGAGTTTTTTCAAGGAGCAGCTACTGCGAGTCCTTGATATGTATGTCCCTGTCAGGCAAGGAGGAATTGGTCGAGCTCGGGAACCGTGGTGCACAAGGAAAGTTGATTCGCTGGTTAAAAAGAAAAAGGAGGCTTATGTCCGGATGAGACTTGAGGGCTCAGGTAGTGCACTAGAAAGCTTTAGATTGGCTAGGAGGGAGTTAAAGAGAGAGTTAAGAAGGGCTAAAAGAGGACATGAGAAGACTTTGGCTGATAGGATTAAGGAGAATCCTAAGGCGTTCTATAGATATGTTAAGAACAAAAGGTTGGTTAGGGCAAGATTAGGGCCAGTTAGAGACAGCAGTGGGAATTTATGTGTGGAACCGGAAGAGTTTGGAGAGGCATTGAACGAATATTTCTCTTTGGTGTTCACGCAGGGGGACATAAATGTAGCTGTGGAGAACACTGGGTTACAGGGTTGTAAACTGGACAGTATTGCAGTTGATAAGGAGGATGTGCTAGTTATTCTTGAGGGTTTGAAAATAGATAAGTCCCCTGGGCCGGACGGGATTTACCCTAGGATTCTCTGGGAGGCGATTGCAGAGCCTCTGGCTCTGATCTTCAGATCGTCGTTGGTCACCAGTATAGTGCCAGAAGATTGGAGGTTAGCGAATGTTGTCCCATTGTTTAAGAAGGGGAACAGAGACTTCCCCGGGAATTATAGACCGGTGAGTCTTACTTCTGTTGTGGGCAAGGTTTTAGAAAAAATTATTAGGGATAGGATTTATAGTTATTTGGAGAGTAATGAATTGATTAGAGATAGCCAGCATGGTTTTGTGGCGGGTAGGTCGTGCCTTACTAACCTTATTGAGTTTTTTGAGAAAGTGATCAAAGAGGTGGATGGGGGTAAGGCAGTTGACGTATATATGGACTTTAGTAAGGCGTTTGATAAGATTCACCATGGAAGGCTTCTGCAGAAATTGCAGATGTATGGGATTGAGGGTGATCTAGGAAATTGGATTAGGAATTGGCTGGCGGATAGGAGACAGAGGGTGGTGGTTGATGGTAAGTATTTGACATGGAGTTCAGTTACGAGTGGTGTGCCTCAGGGATCTGTTTTGGGGCCACTGCTGTTTGTAATTTTTATAAATGATCTGGATGAGGGTATAGTTGGGTGGATTAGTAAATTTGCTGAGGTCGGAGGTGTGGTAGATAGTGAGGAAGGGTGTCTTAGTCTACAGGGAGACTTGGACAAGTTGCAGAGCTGGGCCGAGAGGTGGAGGATGGAGTTTAATGCGGAAAAGTGTGAGGTAATTCACTTTGGCAGGAATAACGGATGTGTAGAGTATAGGGCTAACGGTAGGACTCTGAATAGTGTGGATGAACAGAGAGGGATCTAGGTGTATGTGTACATAGATCCCTGAAAGTTGGGAATCAAGTAGATGGGGTTGTTAGGAAGGCATACGGTGTCTTGGCGTTTATTGGTAGGGGGATTGAATTTAGGAGCCGCAGCGTCATGTTGCAACTGTACAAAACTCTGGTGCGGCCGCACTTGGAGTATTGTGTGCAGTACTGGTCCCCACGTTATAGGAAGGATGTGGAGGCTTTGGAGAGGGTGCAGAGGAGGTTTACCAGGATGTTGCCTGGTATGGAGGGGAGGTCCTATGAGGAGAGACTGAGGGATTTGAGGTTGTTTTCGTTAGAAAGAAGGCGGCTACGAGGGGACCTTATTGAAACATATAAGATGATTAGAGGTTTAGATAGGGTGGACAGTGATAGCCTTTTTCCTCGGATGGAGAAAGCTAGCACAAGGGGGCATAGCTTTAAATTAAGGGGTGGTAGTTATAGGACGGATGTCAGGGGTAGGTTCTTTACCCAGAGGGTGGTGAGGGATTGGAATGCCCTGCCTGCTGCAGTTGTAAATGCGCCTAGTTTGGGGGCATTTAAGAGATCCGTGGATAGGTTTATGGATGGTAAGGGTTTGGTTTAGGTTAGAGGGTCATTGTTTTTTAACTGGTCGGCGCAACATCGTGGGCCGAAGGGCCTGTTCTGCGCTGTAATGTTCTATGTTCTATTGTGCATCTGTAAAAGTTGGTGAGTGTCGTAGCTGACATGCCAAATTTCCTTAGATTTCTGAGGAAGTAGAGGCATTGGTGAGCTTTCTTGTCAGCATGGGGGGACCAGGACAGCTTGTTGGTGATGTGGACACCTAAAAACGTGAAGCTTTCAACCCTTTCATTTTCGTCCCCATTGATGTAGACAGGGGCATGTACACCTTTACACTTCCTGACAAGTCGATGACAATCTCCTTTGTTGACATTGAGGGAGAGATTATTGTTGCCGCACCAGATTCTTTATCTCATTCCTGTATTCTGTCTTGTCATTGTTTGAGATCTGACCCACTACGATGGTGTTGTCAGTAAACTTGAAAATTGAATTGGAGGGGTGTTTGGCCACACAGTCATAGGTGTATAAGGATTATAGAAGAGGACTGAGAACACAACCTTGTTGGGCACCAATGTTGAGGATGATGATCATGGAGGAAGTGTTGTTGCCTATCCTTACTGATTGTGGTCTGTGAGTTAGGAAGCTCAGGATCCAGTCGCAGAAGGAGGTGCCGAGGCCCAGGCCATGGAGTTTGAAGATGAGTTTCGTGGGAATAATAGTGTTGAAGGTTGAGCTGTAGTCAATAAATAGGATTCTGACATAGGTGTCCTTGTTATCTAGGTGTTCCAGGTTGAATGCAGGGCCAGGGAGGTGGCTTCTGTTGTGGCGGTGGGCAAACTGTAGTGGATCCAGGTAGTATGGGAGGCTGGAATTGATTTGTGCCATGATTAACTTTTCGAAGCACTTCATAATGATGGATGTCAGAGCCACTGGCTGATATCATTAAGGCGCGCTGCTTGGACTTTCTTAGGTACTGGGCTGATGGTCCTCTTCTTGAAGCAGATAGGGACCTCAGATTGTCATAAAGAGAAGTTGAAGATGTCTGTGGATACCTCCGCCAGCTGATCTGCACAGGATCTGAGTGCTCATCCGGATACCCCATCTGGGCCAGTCACCTTCTATGGGTTGACCTTCAAGAAAGCTGCTCTGACATCTGCAGTGGTTACCCCACATACAGATTCTTCTAGGGTGGAGGGCATCCTCTCTGACCTCTTGCTCAAAACGGGCATAGAATGAAACTTGCTGTAATGATTTTAAGGCGTGACTTTATTTGCCAAATGATCGAATGGGAGAATGATAGAAAGTAGCCCAGCAACCTGTGTAGAGAATACGGGAAGCCCAATATCATTCTGAAAAACAATGCCAACAGAAGGACAATTATACATTTCCAAAATCATATTTCTCATCTTTCCGATGGGCATAATTCAGTAAACATTAATACAGGTTGGTCAATAATCATCTCTACCCCAACTCCAGCCAACAACAATTTACATCTGGACCTCATGGGATCTTATTTGCCCTTAATTTTGGATATTCCCTCCCTCAGTAGCTCAGCGACATAGGATGCTGGACAGTGAAATGGGAGAATGATTCCTACCGACTCGAACCCACGTGACACTCATCCGACCCTTATGTCTGCCTTGCACCTGTGTTATCAGTTTTAAGCTGTACAGTTCTATTCATCAAACTGAGATCGGTAGCCATTTTGTTCCCTATGACTGCTGATAAAGTAGCACATTGAGTAGAACAATTGTCCTACGGAATGCAGGCCCCCACTGTCTACAACCTCATCCCCTCAAGCCCTGCTGTGTCTTGCTGTTGGCTGAAGTTTTACAAAGCGTATTCTAAAAGCAAACTGCCTCCATTTTGTGAATTCAAAATACACGTTTTTAAATGAGAAATACTGGTTATTCAGTTAGAGCTGCCTTTTATAGTGATAGCCCTTGATCATTCACTCTTAAGTCAATATTGTGTTAGGGTTCTTAAATCCATGAATATGTGTTTTATTAGCCTATTTTAGCTCTTTTGCATCAGTGGGCAAATGCATGTCAGATATATGGTAGGTCCATTCATAAGTCTGATGGCAGCAGGGAAGAAACTTCTTGAGTCAGTTGGTGCTTGATGTCAGACTTTTGTATCTTTTTTCTGACAGGAGAAGGTGGAAGTGGGGTGCGTGGGGTCCTTGGTTATGCTGGCTGCTTTTCCGAGACAGCAAAAAGTGTAGATGGAGTCAAAGGTCGGGAAGTTGGTTTGAATGATGGACTGGGCTATGTTCACAACTCTTTGTAGTTTCTTGCTGTCTTGATCAGAACAAGAGCCATATCAAACTGTGATACATCAGAAAGGACGCTTTCTTTCTATGGTGCATCTGTAAAAATTACTGTGAGTTGTAACAGACGTGCCTACTTGCAGTAGCCTGAAAAAGTAGAGACGTTGGCTGGCTTTCTTTACTGTAGCATCAGCATGGAGGGACGAGAATAGGTTGTTAATGATCTTGACACCTAGAGACTTGAAGCTCCCAACCATTTTCCACTTCTTCACCATTGATGTAGGCAGGTGTCAACCTAGTGAAGCTACAACACAGGACCACTTGCTGCCCAGCAGATAAGCAGCACGTAGTAGACGGAGTTAATGGTACCATTATTCAAAAACATAAGCAGGGAAAGGAAACAAGTAATTGTAGGCCAGCGAGTCTAACGTCAGTGGTAGGGAAATTATTAGAAAAATAATTTATTTCCACTCAGGCAAGGATTAATCAAGGATAGTCAGCATAGCTTTGTCAAGTGTAGATCACATCTCACAAATTTCATCCAATTTTTTGATGAGATAACTAGGTGTTTAGTGCAGTTGATGTAGTTGACATGGACTTCAATATGGTTTTTTGACAAGGTCCTTTATGGGAGGCTGATCAAGAAGGTAAATCCATGGGATCCAGCGTAATTTAGTAAATTGAATCAGAAGCAGAAGGTGATGGCCAAAGATTGTTTTTGTGACTGGAAGACTGCATCCAGTGGTGTACCAAATGGTCGGTACTGGGTCCCTTTCTATTTGTAGTATACATTAATGATCCAAACAGAAATGTGGAGGATATGACCAGTAAGTTTGTAGATGACACAAAAATTAGTGGTGTGTTAAGTAGCAAGGAGGAAAGCCTTAGATTACAGTATGATGTAGACAAGCTGTTCAAATGGGTACAACAGTAGCAAATGGAATTTAAAGTGTGAGGTGATGCATTTTGGGAGGACTAACAAGGCAAGAAAACACAGTGAATAGTAAATGCTAGGAAGTGTAAGAGTAGCAGGGCTACCTTTGGGTGCATGTCCATGGATCTCTGAAGGCAACCAGACAGGTAGTTAAGATAGTAATAAAGGCATATGCGATACCTGACTTTATTAGTCAAGGCAGAGAAAATAAGAGCAAAGAAGTTATTATGGAACTGTATAAAACACTCATTAGGCCACAGTAGCATACTGTGTTTCTGGTCACCACACTGTGGGAAGGATGTGATTGCACTAGAAAGGGTGCACTGGAAATTCACCAGGATCAGCTATGAAGAGATGCTGATGAGGTTGGGATTGTTTTTCTTAGCACAGAGAAGGCTGAGGGGGACTTGATTCAGGTATACAAAATTTTGAGGGACACAGGAAGAAACATTCCTCTTCAGTCTAAGGGTCTTTCCTAAGGTGGAAAATTCAAGTACTGGGGGACATTTGTTTAAGGTGTGCCTGGGGAAAAGTTTAGAGGAGATGTGTGAGACAAATTTTTTTATATAGAGGGTGGTGAATGTCTGGAATATGCTACCCAGGGAGGTGGTGGGGAACAGATATGGTAGCGGCATTTAAGGGGCAATTAGACGAATACATGAATACGATGGGAATGGAAGGATACGGATTCCTTAGGTATATACGGTTTTAGTTTAGGCAGGTTTCATGATTGGCGCAGACTTGGAGGGCCAAAGGGCCTATTCCTGTGCTGCACTTTATTTGTTCTTTATTCAGGAAGCATAAATTTAAGGTAATGCAGGAAATTTCAAAGGCACATGAAGAAAAACATTTTCGCCCAGAAGATGATGGAAATCTGCCTGAAAGGATGATAGAGGGAATCCTCACAGTGTTTAAGAAACATTTAGATGAGCACTTGAAATACTGTAGCAGACAAGGCTATGGAACGTGTGCTGGAAATGGGATTAGAATAGGCGTTTGATGGTGGGCACAGACATGATTGGCCAAAGAGCCTCTTTCTGTGCTGTAACACTCTGACTCTAACTCAGAGTCACAGAATTCTACAGTGCAGAAGGAGGCCATCTGGTCCATCGAGTCTACACTGGCCACAATCCCCATAACCCCATGCATTTACCCTAGCTAGTCCCTCTGACACTAAGGGACAATTTAGTACGGCCAATCCATCTAAACTGCACATCTTTGGACTGTGGGATGAAACCAGAACACTCGGAGGAAACCCATGCAGATGGGAATAAAGTGCATACTCTGCACAGACAGTGACCCAGTGGCCAGGAATCGAACCTGGGTCCCTGGCGCCTTGAGGAAGCAGTGCTAACCACAGTGCCACCGTGCTGCCCAACTCCACAGTCATCAGATCAGATCTGGTCCTGCCACATCTGGCCATGATTAGTTGTGAATTATTAAATAGCTCACTAGAGGAGGAGGCTCCACAAATATCCCCGTCCTCACTGATGGGGGTATTTGCCCACCACACTTTCCTCACTACATTGGTGGAAAAGATAAAACTGGAGCATTTGCAACGATTTTCAGCCAGAAGTGCTGAGTGGATGATCTTCTGCCTCCTTTAGAGGTCTCCTCCAGGTGCCAGACTTAGTCAGTCAGTTTACTCCACATGATATGAACGAATAGCTGAATGCTTTGGATACTGCTGACAATATTCCGTCCCTAGCCAAGCTGTTGCCGTACAGCTACCACACTGACATCTACCTAGCAATGTGGAAAATTGCTTTGGTATGTCCTGCACACAAGAGACAGGACAGCCCCAACCTGGCCATTTACTTCACCGTCTGTCTACTTTCAATCATCAGCAAAGCGGTGGAAGGGGTCATCAACATTGCTGTCAAGTGGCAATTACTTAGCAATAACCTGCTACTGGCACTCAGTTTGGGTCCCAACAGGGTTATTCATCTCCTGACCTCATTTCAGACTTGGTTCAGATGTGGATAAAAGAACCAAATGCCAGAGGGTGGGAATGACTGCTGTTGACATTAAGGTAGAATTTGACTGATTGTGGCATCAAGGATCCCTAGCAAATGGCGTTGATAGGGGGATATGGGGAAAACACCATCCGCTGGTCTCTTGTCCTTGATGGCAAGTGTTAAATCGTTGTAACAAACTCCAACCTTAAAGGTTGAGAATGATCTAAGTGATTTTGTGAAAGTTAAAAGAGAGTTCAAACAGGGTATGTTTGTTCACCAGATTGATTCAGTTTATATACTGAAAATATTCTTAGAGAGATTGAAGACTTTCCCAGTTGAAGCCTGCAAAATACTTTTCTTCTCGTTAACTCTGAGGGAAAGAGAGGGGGAGAGGAACAAAGCATATGATTCATAGAGAAGGAAACAAGAGAGTGTAGAATGTAGTATTACAGTCATAGCTAGGGTGTAGTGAAAGATCAACTTAGTGCAATGTAGGTCCATTCAAAAATCTGACAGCAGCAGGAAAGAGTCTTGAGTTGGTTGGTTTGTGACCTCAAATTTCTTATCTTTTTCCTGATGGAAGAAGGTGGAAGAGGGAATGTCTGGGATGAGTGGGATCTTTAATTATGCTGTCTGTTTTTCTGAGATAGTGAGAAGTATAGACAAAGTCAGTGAATGGAAGGCTAGTTTGCGTGATGGATTGGGCTACATTCATGACCTTTTGTAGTGTTTTGTGGTCTGGGGCAGAGCAGGAGCCAAAGCAAGCTGTGATACAACCAGAAAGAATGCTTTCACCTGCAGAAAATGGTGAGAGCCGTAGCTGACATACCAAATTTCCTTAGTCTTCTGAGAAAATAGAGATATGCTTTCTTAACTGTAGTGTTGGCATGGGGAGACCTGGACAGGTTGTTGGTGATCTGAACGTCTAAAAACTTGAAGCTTTTGGCCATTTCTATTTCATCCCCATTGATGTAGACGGGGCCATGTTCTTTACTACTCTTCCTGCAGTTGACGACAATTTCCTTCATTTTGTTAACATTGAAGGAGAGATTATCGTCATTGCACTAGTTCACCAGATTGTCTATTCCGTTCCTGCGCTCTATCTCGTTATTGTTTGAGATCCGCCTACTGGAGATCCGCTAACTCCAGCTGAAAATGGAGTTAGAGGGGAATTGGTAGGCAGGATTTGAGGTGTTTGCAGCACGGTCAGAGGAGTGTTAGGAAAATATGAAAAAGTAGACTGTTTTGTGTGCTTATGAATTGGTACCAGAAGCATATAGGCAACACAAATGTAAGGAAGTAACAGGTCAGACATACAAAAGGTTTAAAAAAAAGCTTATTTATTAGTCACAAATAGGCTTACGTTCACACTATAATGAAGTTACTGTGAAAATCTTCTAGTCGCCACACTCTGGCACTTGTTCAGGTACACTGAGGGAGAATTAGCATGGTCAATTTACCTAACCTGCACATCTTTGGACTGTGGAAGGAAACCAGAAAACCCGGCGGAAGCTCACACAGACACAGGGAGAACTCCACATACACAGTGACCCAAGCTAAGAATTGAACCCAGGTCCCTGGATTTGTGATGAAGCAATGCTAAATATATTGAACGTGAAAGAATTAAGCACTTTGATGGGTGAGAATATTCAAGATAGAAAAGGCATGTGAGCCTATGAGAAATATTATTCTGCTGATGGAGTTTAAAAACTCACTTCTAGAAGTAATAAGGACTCCTGTTGAGAAACACAAAGTTGAAACAGCGAGAAGAGCTGCAAAGATGGTAGATTAGAACACTTGAGTGCATAAATTGAAATCTAGCTTCCAACAGCAATTTCATTCCGTGAGGGGTAGGAAGAGGGAGATCCTTCAAGGAAAAACAAAAAGTAGATCATGCTGGGAACAGTTTACCACCTATGAAAAAGGAAAACCCAAGAGAGTGGGAAAGAGGTGAAAGACCTCAGATGTTTTCGCAGTAACAAGGTGGGACACACAAAGTCACAGTGTTGGTGGTTTAAGAAAGGCAGTGGGGAAATGGATGTGGTAAAAGATGCTCAATCAATGGAATAAGTTAAAACAGTGAAGGAAACCTTGAGGGAAGTCAAGCTGAAGGAGAGTGCACAGCCTAGCCATGGGCTGGATAGTATGATAGCACCCAATCTTTTCAAAGACTTCACGTGTGTGAATAAAGTTTACTCACGTAGAGCAGGAGGATAGGTAAAGAAGTTAAAATATTGAGAGATACGGGAGCTAGATGGGGGATTTTCACAGTAACTTCATTCAGTGTTAATGTAAGCCTACTTGTGACACTAACAAATAAACTTCTTAGGAAACCTCTTGAGCTAGCCTGCCTCTTATAATAAGAGACAAAAATATTTGTGCTCCTTCTGAAATATTGCCCAAGAGAGTAGTAACCTGTGGAATAAATGGTGAGAGGAGTAGTGTTCCCCTGTGTAAAATAAGGCTGGAAAGTCCAATTAAGACTGGGGAAGTGATAGTGGGAGTAATGGAAAACTTAGCTATTCCAGGAATACAGTTTATCCTTGAAAACAATATAGCTGGATCACAAGAGGGAGTGATGCCTATTGTAGTGGAAAAGCCTGAAGAAAACCAGGGAGCTGAGAGTTAAAAGAAAAATACCCTGGAATTTTTCCAGACTGTTCGGTGACAGGATCCCATAGCTATAAGTTAAATCAGAAGGGAGAACAAAAGAGAAAGATGAATGAGTTGAGGTCAGTTTGCTGACACTCTAATGAGATGGTGAAGGAAAAACCTAAGCAGGTCGAGGGTCAGGCAGTGGAGTTCAGTTCTGAAAGATTAATGGAGTTACAACAGAAAGGCGAGACAAAATATTTATGTCATGAAGCCTATATGGAAAAGGAATCAGAGTGTATTCCAGAATGCTTTACCTTAAGGATAAAATCTTACAGTGGGAGTGGAGACAATGGCAGATTAATGCAGAAGAAAAATGGACAGAAGTTCACCAGGTTGCGTTGCTGGAGGAATATATTCGGGATGTATTGCGGGTAGCACACAAATTACCTGTAGGAGGTCATGTAGAAGTGAGGAAGATGCAGGCTAAGATACAGAAGCCTTTTTATTTGCCTGGACTACATAAAGATGTGATTGAATTTTGCCATACATGTCAGATGGGCAGCATGATAGCACAGTGGTTAGCATTGCCACCTCACAGCTCCAGGGATCTGGATTTGATTCCCAGCATGCGGAGTTTGCACGTTGTCCCTCCCAAGGTGTGCTGGTTAGGTGCATTGGCCATCCTAAATTCTCCTTTTGTGTGCCCGAACAGGTGTCAGAGTGTGGCAATTAGGGAATTTTCGTAGTAATTTCATTGCAGTGGTGATGTAAGCCCACTTATGACTAATCAATAAACTTTGTGATAGGAAAGCCAAAGGCAGTGATAAAACCAGTGTCCTTGATGCCAATTCCCACATTTGAAGAACCTTTTGCATGAGTTATAATTGATTGTATAAATGCCCTCCCTAAAACCAAAAGTGGGAAACTGTATTTGCTAACCATAATGGATGTGTCCGCCAGGTTTCCAGAGACAATTCCTTTACGGAATATCAAGGCAAAAAAGGTTATAGAGGAGTTGCTTGCTTTCTTTACCCCGTTGTGGATTACCCAGAGTGATCCAGTCACACTAAGGGTCCAGTTACCTTACGTTAAGTAAGTTATCTTACCTTGCATTAAGTTGATTTTTCTCTACACTTCAGCTATGAGTGTAATGCTACATTCTGTACTCTCATTTCCTTTTCTATGAACGGTATGCTTTGTTTATATAACATGCAAGAAACAGTACTTTTCACTGTACGTTAATATATGTGACAATAATAAATCAAATCAATTTTGCTGCCAAATTATATAAGGAGATCACAGATAGTTTAAGCATCAGTGCATACCATCCTGAATCCCAGGGAGCATTGGGAAAGTGGCATTAGACCCTAAGGCCATGTTGCGGACTTACTGCCAGGATTACCCAACTGATTGACAGAAAGGTATCTTTTATATTATTTGCTATTATTGATGCTCCAAACGAATCGACTGAGTTTACTCCATTTGAGTTGATATTCGGGTACGAAATGAGTGATCCTTTACAATTAATTAACAGAAAGTTGGTAGGTCCGAAGTCAGAGATCTCACAATTGGATTATGTATCTGAGGTGAGAGAAATATTGAACAGAGTGAGTGAATTAGCTACACAACATTTGAAGTTGACACAGCACCTAATGAAACAAGAAACAGACAAGAAATCTAAAATGTGTACATTTGCCCATGGGGATAAAATACTGGTGCTATTACTAGTGGTATCCCTTGAAAGCCAGGCTTAGTGGTCCCTATCAGATTGAGAAGAAGTTAACTCAGGTGAATTATCTGATAAAGATGCCAGATAGGAAAAAATGTACGGGGTATGTCATGTGAACACACTAAGACGTAGAAAAGGGAAATCAAAGATGGTGCTGGGATGAGAGGGAACAAGATCCTTCTTGAAATCTGGCTGTTTGATGAGGTCTGGAGAAAGTTTTTAATGTCTCAAGCAAACTTTAAACATATCTGGAGTGCAGTTGCAAAGGGAGAACTTTGAAAGTCTAGCTGGAAAGGGTTATTTTTAGATCCCTTCTGTTGGTTGAAATTTATTGTGTGTGCTCAGCAGGGAGTGGCTGTGACTCTTAGCTCAGGCTGCAAGCTCTCTCTATGTTCTTTTTTCCCCCCCAAGAAGAGTAAATTAAGATGGGAAGCAGGAGCCACTGAGGTCCTGCTATAAATTGCAAACTGCTACTTCTACTTTTGGATTACTTTTTCTGCAGCTAGAGCTCATTGAGAGGCATTTCAATGCAGTTGAGCCTGGAACCATCTTGTAGTTTATTCACTCAGTCAAGTGTGAATTGATTTAAAGTGAAAAGCAGCCTAGGGAAGAACTCCTGTGTCAGGAAAAACTGCAACTGTCAGATCAACCTGGGTATACTGTGCTGTTTGTTTTTTCACCCAACCAAGGGTGCATTAAAGTGAGGGAGAAGAGTTATAACTTGCAGCTTGGCCTATGCTTCTTTTGTTCAGTTAAGGGTAAAATAGGGCAAAAAGCAATCTATGTATGAACTCTGGTAGATCGAACAGTGAGACAGCTTGATAGATGGACCAAAAAATAGCACTCCAGGCTGGAAGAAATGGGTAAGCCATGGGAGCTGGCACTGGCAAAATTGCAGGAGGCAAACCAAAATCAAAGAGAGGGACCATAGGGGCAGTGGGGTGGGATTCTGCCACTCCTGGAGGGGTCCCTGAACAGACCCTGCTGAGCGAAAGGACAAGGGGAAGCTATTTTGGAAGCCATGCAAAGATTGAACAGTAAGTCGAACTGGTAGGCCACAGTTGCAGGCCAAGATAGACGAGCTGAGAGAGGAGCTCAGATCTGCTGTTAAATCTCTGAAGTGTCACCGTCACCCATCAGAGCTGCTTGAAGGAGCTTGAGGACTTGGGGGCAATTAGTGGAAACACTATCTTGGAACTGAAGAGCCAAGTTACTCATATGATATCAGAGAAAGAAATGTGATGAGATGGAAGGATGCCAGAAACGAAATGACATCAGTCTGATAGGCCTTCTGGAGGGAATCGAGGGCTCAGCTATTGAAGAATGTGCTGGAACTTCAGGATGAGCTGCTTCTGAATCATGCACACAGAGTGTTGCAGGCAAAACCCAGACCGGGAGAGGCTCCTCGGCCCTTTATTGCACAAGTGCATTACACATCAGCACGAGACAGAATCCTGCGGCAAGCAGCACAGGCTACCACTCTGAAATACCAGAAAAATAAGCTGTTGCTATTTCCAGATTTTAACCCAGTGGTGGCAAGGAGAAGGGCAGCCTTCGCTGATGTCAAACGACTTCTGAGCGTGACTGACCTGAGGTCAGGTTTGGGTTTTGCTTTCCAGCCTGCTTGAGGATTACTCTCAACAGTGGAACCGAGCACGAGTTCACAGATCTGGCTGCGGTGATGAAATTTGTGGAGCAGACTTATATCAGGTGACCACATGGTGGATGTAAACTGATATTTTTTATGATCTTGCATGTTACATCTGGATCGAATTATCGGCCAGGAAAGGATAATGAGTTTTGCGACTGTTAGGTTAAGTGTTAAGTGCTTGGTATTTCTACAGACCTTTTCAGATTATAGCACTTATGACCGCAGTAGGAATGGAGGTGGAGATCATGTCCCATGTGGTGTACTGTAAAGGTGCCACGATAAGGAGGTATTGGAGGCACGGGGGCCCTGTTTGGGAGGGCACATGTGGGGGGGAGAGTGGGATGCTGTGTTTGCGGATTTGGTCTGTATGGGTATTTTTGTGTCCTTGCTATATCTTTTTTCTCTGAGTGTGGTTTGGCCTCTTTCAAGTCCACCTTCTCATTCTCGTGGCTGGTTTCCTGCGGCCGGTGGGGAGGGTGGATGAGGAACCCTGGCGTTTGGCATCTGCCGATGTCAGCAGTGGGTGGGTGGGTGGGGGAGGGAGGAGACTCCCAGTGAGGAGAGACACCAGGCTACTGTTAGGAATGTGGGATGCTGGGTAGGTGGTCCTTGTGCTCCGATCTCGGAGTGATCAAGTTCACTAGCTGGAATGTCAGGGGATTAAATCATCCAGTTAAGCGTGGTAAGATATTTCAGCAGCTTCAACAGCTGGGTACCCAAATTGCATTCCTCCAAGAGACCCAACTCAGGCCAGTGGACTATTTTAGACTCGGTGGGGGAGGGTGCACGCGCGCGGCAATCCTCATCCACAAGTCCTTACCTTTGGTAGTAGCCAATGTCATTTCTGACTCAAATGGCCAATACGCCATTGTCACGGATAAATTAAATGGGGCACTCCTGGTGTTACCTAATGTGTATGCCCCAAACTGTGACTGTGAAAACCTTTTCCAGTTGTTTTTCACACTATTTCCAGATTTGAATTCACATCAGTTAATACTGGGCGGAGATTTCAACTGTTGGTTGAATCCTGCCCTGGACTGCGCCTCCACCAGGACCGCTGTATCTTCAAAGTCAGCAGAAATTATTAAATAATTTTTCAAAGAATAAGCTGTGTCGGACCCATGGATGTTTCTTAACCCGACTAGTAGGGAATTTTTTTTCACCTGTCCACTGAACGTGTTCACATATAGATTACTTTTTGGTCGATAATAAGTTGCTCCCGACTGTGCGCTCATACTTCTACAAAATTATTGTAATCTTGTACCATGCTCCCTTGACAGTGGACTTGGTAATGGGGAGGTGGGTGGGTCTCTGCCTTGGCAATTTAATACTTATCTGCTCTCTGATGATGAATTTGTTAGATTTCTGTTAACCCAGATCGGTGATGTCTTAGATCTCGACAACTACCTTATGGGAGACACTGAAGGCTTATTTAAGGGGCCAGATCATATTTTATTCAGCGCATAAAGTGAAGCAGAGGGGTAGGAGGTGATTGGAATTGCTGGGATGTTTCGTCCAAGTTGATGCCACATACATTGTGGGCCGTCCCCAGAGATACATAAGGAACATTTACTATGACAGGCAGATTTTGAGACCTTGTCAAGCAGAAAAGGTGCTGTTGAAATCTAAGCATTACACACTATGAGCATGGGGGCAAGCTACTAGCTCATCAGCTGTGCCAATTCTCCGCCAAAAGTCTAATACCACAAATGCAGACTCCAAATGGGGCCTCTACTGATTCACAGCGAATAAATGAACTGTTAGGGACTTTGACTCAACCCTCTATAGCCTGGAGAATACTCCCAATGAGGTGGACTTTCAGGAGTTCGATGGGGCACTGTAACTCCCCGTGACGGGCAGGGAAGGGGCCACGGCATTGGAAAAACCATTCAACGTTGAAGAAATTGTTAGGGCAGCCAGAACTGTGCTGAGTGGGAAATGTCCAGGACCAGATGGGTACCCCATCAAATTATACAAAACATTTATAGATAGGTTGGCTCCCCTGCTACTGCGCCTGATCAATGAATCATATGAGAACCGCTGTCTCCCACAGACTTAGACGCAAGCGGCAATTTCGCTTATCCTTAAAAAGAATAAGGGCCCGCAATTTGATCTCATTGCTGAATGTGGATCTCGAACTGACCTCGAAGATTCTGGCTATTCGCTTGGAGGACATTCTGCCCTCTATTATCTCCCCTGACCAGACTGGGTTCATTAAAAATAGATATATGTACTCGAATATTTGGCAGCTGTTTAACATTATGTATGCACTTACCACCTTCAAGCTACCAGAGCTGTTAATCTCGCTGGACGCTGAAAAAGCTTTTGATTGAGTGGAGTGGGACTATTTATTTTATGCTCTTGGGAGGTTTGGGTTTGACCCAAAACTCATCTACTGGATCAAAATACTGTACTCCGTCTCTCTAGCCTCAGTCTGGACAAATGATGTGCATTCAGCTGTTTACCCTTTACCCTGGGATACTAGGCAAGGATGCCCTTTTTCCCCCCTGTTATTTGCCATTGCTATTGAACCTCTTGCTGCGGCTTTTCGCAACAGCAAATGAGTGGTGGGAATTGATCAGAACGGAAAGTATCATTGTATGTGGACGACCTACTATTGTATGTCGGCGACCTGTCCAATTCGATTCCTGAAGTCTTATCTGTACTAGAGAGGTTTGGTTGTGTTTCGGGGTACAAGTTTAACTTGAATAAGAGTGAGCCGGCCAGCTTCCATACCCTCTTAGATATATTTTGGGCTTGTCTGTCACTATAACTACTGGATATCGATATTTAAGATGATTGCGGCAACACTTGATCAGGACATAAGTACATCCTCCCAGGCTGCTCTGTTTGGGGTCGTTCCTTTAAATCCGCTGTTGTCGAAATTCCAAGCGTATTTTGTAGCCTTCACTACACTCCTGGCAAGACGACTAATCCTGTTTAAGTGCAAATCAGGTGCATCACCGACGCACTCACAGTGGGTGAAGGAGGTAGTAGCTACCAGATGAGGTGCATGCGACATGGGTCCACTGCTGGATTCTATAAGACCTGGCAATTATTTAAAGTGCATGTTGGGATGCTGCAGTTGGAGCTAGGAGAGTCGATACCCAATGGCCCCAGGACTCTGGGTTCTCCCTCAGAACTCTCCCCCCCCCAGATTGGTGGCTGCATCCTGGCCCTTTACCTGAGTATGGCTGCCCACCCTGCTGAGGTGTGGGAACCAACATGAGATCTTTTCTCTCTCACTGTCTTATCTCTCCTCCGCTGTCTCTCTTTCTCTCTATCTTTTCTCCGCTTGCTAGTTTATAGCCTGGGCTGCTTGGGTGCTCAGTTGGTTCTCCAGTAGCATCCCTCTATCTTTTTGTTTCTGTATTATCAGCATCATTACCAGTGCAATTAGACGGTACTTGGGCGAGGTGGGTACAGGGGCTTGTCTCCTGGTTGTGGGGAGCTCTGAGCCCAGGTGATGTAGATTTTGACATGCCTCAGAATAAATTGAATAATGAAGAAGTCCTTAAGGAATGGGCCAGCGAATGAGCTATCTGTCTCAGGAACAGAGAACTCAATTGAAAGACTTAAGAACATAAGAAATAGGAGCAGGAGTAGGCCATCTAGCCCTTCGAGCCTGCCCCGCCATTCAATAAGATCATGGCTGATCTGTCGTGGCTCAGTTCCACATTCCCGCCCTCTCCCCATAACCCTTAATCCCCTCTCTTATCAAAAACCCATCAACCCGCGTCTTAAAAATATTTAGTGAGGTAGCCTCCACCACTTCAACGGGCAGAGAATTCCAGAGATTCACCACCCTTTGAGTGAAGAAGTTCTTCCTCAACTCCGTTCTAAACTGCCCCCCCTTTATCTTGAGGCTTGTTACAGTATTATGAAGACTTATGTCAAAATAGAATAGGGAGGACCAATGATATTGTACGTGAGATTGACATAGAAAATGCTGTTCTGGTAAAACACCCCTATCAACTCAATCCTCTCAAAGCACTGCAGGTTCAGATGAAAGTGGAAGCGATGCTACAAGATGACATCGTAGAGCTGAGTCAGAGTGAGTGGAGTTTGCTGATCATGTTTGTCCCCAACCTGAGGGTACTCAGCGATTCTGCTTAGATTATCGGAAGGTCAACGCTGTGACTAAATCTGATCCATAACCAGTTCCAAGGCTGGAAGATTGTGTGGAAAAAGTAGGACAAGCTACTTGCAACACGAAATTGGACTTCACGGTTACTGGCAAGAGCCTTTATCAGAAAGAAGTTTCTGCCTTTGTTACCCCAGGTGGGCTGTATAAATTTAAGATAATGCCCTTTGGGATGAAAAATGCACCAGCTATTTTTCAAAGGCTTATGAGCAGAGCTGTTCCAGGATTGACTAATTGTGTTGTTCACATAGATGACTTAGTGATCTTTAGTGACTCATAGAACGATCACGTGGAGCAGTTGGCAGAGCTCTTTGAGAAACTATGGAGGGCAAAGTTGATCATAAACTTGGCAAAAACAGAATTTGCAGAGGCGGAAGTGACAGATGGGTGACACCGAGAAACATAGTGAAGGCCGTCGAGGAATTTCCAAGACCACCATCAAAGAAGGAACTTCTATGATTTTTGGGATTGAATGGATGCTACAGAAAATTCATATCAAATTTTAATAACGTAGTGGCACCATTGATGGATTTGTTAAAAAAGAACATGAAATTTCGATAGACAGTGCAATGCCAGGAGACATTTGAGAATTTGAAAACAATGTTAACCACCAGACCTCTTTTAGCCATACTGAGCTTTTTGAAACCCTTTAAAAGTTGCCTTCGACACCAGCAATGTAGATGTTGGAGCTGTGTTGTTACAGGATGATTATATAATTGAAAGGCCAAACAGTTATTTTTTGAAAAAAACTCAATATCCACCAGACAAAATATTACACAATTGAAAAGCGGTTATTGAGTTTAATAATAACCTTACAATATTTTCATGTTCACGTTACAAACAAACCATCAGAGACAATTGTGTGTACCAATCGCAATCCTTTGGCATTTCTGGAAAGATTCAAGGACAAGAACGCCAGACTATTTGGTTGGAGTCTTATGTTACAAGCATTTAATTCACAGATTATACATGTTGCGGGTTGTGTAAATGTTATTGCGGATACTTTATAGTGAGTTTAAAAGGCAGAAAAAAATGAAGCTATCTTTTCATGATGATGGTTCTTTTTTTTCTTACGAGGGGAGATGTGGTGAAATTAGTGTTTGTAAAATTATAAAAAAAGTAAAATGCTAAGTGTTATAAAACTGCATTGCCTATTTAAAAAAAAGTAGACTTTTTTCTGCTTAAAAAGAGATGCAGATACAGACTGAAACAACGTATCAGAGACAAAGCAACAAGGTTGCCTTGGCAATATGAGGCATTTGATCCACAGCATGTTTTTGAATTTCAACCAATCAATTTGAAATAAACATTTGAACAGTAGCAGTTTATTAAATTTGAATTTGATGTTTTGATAACCTCTAAAGTAAACCTATTATGCGGGTTTTGGTATGTCACCTGAGGTATGAAGACCTTCCAAACTGCCAGAAGACTGCCTGACAGCACCTGCCAAGTAACAGCTTAGAGAGAGACACAAATAAATGGTTTGCTAGTGTGACAGCAACATTTAAGTCTTAAAAGAAAGCCTTATCTCAAATGTAAAGATACCAGCAGAACCCAGGAAAAAAATCAGCAAAGGAAACAAAGGACCCAGAAGACAACATACCTGAAAGAAATTTGAGAATGACTAAAAATTATTTTTTACTCTTTTTGTTAATAAGTGCGAACTGGGTTTAACTAAACAGCGTTCCATTAGAATAGTATTGTTTGGTTTGTTAATAGTTCAGTTATCTTGTTTAATGTTAAATTAAGAAATGTGTTACTTATTTTTTCCAGAGATGTCTCAGAGTTATTTTCAATTGACCACTAATAGTTGTTGAAGTGCAGATAATTCCCCCTTCTCTCGCACTTTTTAATACATTATGAAGGGAAGTACTTCTCTGTGAGTGATTGCGAGTTAGTTCTCAGAGACGACCTCCCTTAGTAACACCAATGAGTAGAAAGGGCTGAGCATAATTTGTAAAAATGTCAAGTGGTGGCAAAAGAAAATCCTACTAGAATAGAATGTTGGATCACAGTGAAAAATGAAGAGTACAAACAGGCTGTTCAATTTTGTTACCTAGCAAGTATGTTAACATCAGATTCGAAGTGTAACCAAGAAATAAAACAAAGGATTGAAATGGCCAAAGATTTCAAAAAAGGGAAAGGATTAAGATCAAATTTAGCGATGAAAATAAAGCTGAGGATCTTGAAATGTCATATAGCACCAATTTAAGAACATAAGAAATAAGAGCAGGAGTAGGCCATCTAGCCCTTCGAGCCTGCCCCGCCATTCAATAAGATCATGGCTGATCTGTCGTGGCTCAGTTCCACATTCCCGCCCTCTCCCCATAACCCTTGATCCCCTCACTTATCAAAAACCCATCAACCCACGTCTTAAAAATATTTAGCGAGGCAGCCTCCACCACCTCAACGGGCAGAGAATTCCAGAGATTCACCACCCTTTGAGTGAAGAAGTTCCTCCTCAACTCCGTTCTAAACCTCCCCCCCTTTATCTTGAGGCTGTGCCCCCTAGTCCTACTGCCCTTTCTGAGCGGGAAGAGTCTCTCCACCTCTATCCTATCCATCCCATTCATCATCTTATATATCTCAATGAGATCTCCCCTCATTCTTCTAAACTCTAACGAGTACAAGCCTAGTTTATTCAGCCTCTCCTCATAGCTCAACCCCCTCAACTCCGGTATCAGCCTAGTAAACCTCCTCTGCACTCCCTCCAAGGCCAAAATATCCTTGCGTAAGTACAGCAACCAAAACTGCACACAGTACTCCAACTGCGGCCTCACCAATGCCCTATACAGCCGCAGCAAGACCTCCCTACTTTTATATTCAATCCCCCTCGCTATGAAGGCCAGCATCCCATTTGCCTTTCTGACCATGTGCTGCACCTGCAGGCTGGGTTTTTGCGACTCATGCACAAGGACCCCGAGGTCCCTCTGCACCGTCGCCTGCTGCAGTTTTTCGCCACAAAAGTAATAGTCTTTCCTACCATTATTCCTACCAAAGGGGACCACCTCGCACTTGCCAACATTAAATTCCATTTGCCATTTCCTGGCCCATTCGCCCAGCCTATCTAGATCCTTCTGCAGACTCTTCAGCCCCTCCGTGCAATTTGGCATACAGAAGTGACTTTTGGACAATCAGTGAAGCAAGAGAAAACATGAAATTGCAGAATTTGCACCTTTGAGGTGAATAATAAAGATCTCTTGGACAAGTCACAGACCAACGAAGAGATGCTTGTAAAATCTGAGACTAAAGCACTCTGTTGGCCAAGATCAGAAAGAGACAGTTGGAATTTCTTGGGAACTTAATAAGAAATCTTCATTTAGAAATTCTGATGCTGATGTGAAAGGTTGATGGTAAAAGAAATTGGAGTAGACAATGAAGAATATTTCTAAAGAGCCTCACAAACTGGATCAATGTATCTCCAATGAAGATGATCCATGTTTCTAGAACAAGATTAACATGAATGCATACCTGAAAAGAAAGAGAACTCCTACTTTCTTTTGCCTGTATACTTCTGTTTAAAGTGAGTGCTGATGCACTCATTCAGGACACTGACTTCTAAAGGTCCAACTGTGAAAATAAAGTGTCTTGGTGAGGCCACACCTAGAGCATTATGTGCAGTTTTGGTCTCCTGTTCTGAGGAAGGATATTCTTGCTCTCAAGGGAGTGCAACGAAGATTTACCGGGCAGAATCCAGGGATGGCAGGACTGATATATGGGGAGAGATTGACTAGGTTAGGATTGTTTTTGCTGGAATTCCGACAAATGGGGGGGATATCTTAGAGACTTTTAAAATTCTAACAGGACTAGACAGGGTAGATGGAGAAAGGATATTCCAGTTGGTGGGGGAGTCCAGAACCAGCATTCAGAGTAGATGGAGGTGAGATTTCTTCACCCACAGAATGGTCAGCCTGTAGAATTCATTACCAAAGGAAATAGTTGATGCCAAAGCATTGAATGTATTCAAGCTAGACAAAACACTTGTGGCAAATGGGATCAAAGGTTACGGGGAGAAAGGAGGATTAGGCTATTGAGTTGGACGATCAGCCATGATCATAGTGAATCGTGGTGCAGGCTTGAAGGGCCAAATGGCCTATTCCTGCTCCTACAAAGAACAAAGAAAATTAACAGCACAGGAACAGGCCCTTCGGCTCTCCAAGCCTGCACCGATCATGCTGCCCCACTGAACTAAAACCTCCTATCCTTCCAGGACCTTATCCCTCTATTCCCGTCCTATTTATGTATTTGTCCAGATGCCCCTTAAAACTCACTATCATATCTGCTTCCACTATCTCCTCTGGCAGCAAGTTCCAGACACCCACCACCTTCTGTGTGGGGAAAAAAAAAACTTGCCTCATACATCTCCTTTAAACCTTGCCCTTGCACTTTAAATCTATGTCCCCTAGTAATTGATTCTTCCACCCTGGGAAAAAGCTTCTCACTATCCACACTGTCCATGCACCTTACAATCTTGTAGACTCCTATCAGATCACCCCTCAACCTCACTCCAGTAAGAACAAACCAAGTTACTCCAACCTCTCCTCATAGCTAATGCCCTCCATACCAAGCAACATCCTGGTAAATCTTTTCTGTGCCCTCTCCAAAGCCGCCTCATCCTTCTGGTAGCGTGGCGACCAGAATTGAACGCTATATTCCAAATGCGGCTGAACTAAGGTTCTTTAAAGCTGTAATATGACTTGTCAATTTTTAAACTCAGTGCCCTGGCCAATGAAGGTAAGCATGCCATATGCCTTCTTGACTACTTCTCCACCTGCATTTCCACTTTCAGTAACCTGTGTACCTGTACACCCAGATCCCTTTGCCTGTCAATACTCCTAAGGGTTCTGCCATTTACTGTATATTTCCTATCTGTATTAGACTTTCCAAAATGCATTAGCTCACGTTGATCCGGATTAACTCCATCTGCCATCTCTCAGCCCAAGCCACCAACTGATCTATATCCTGTTGTATCCTCTGATGGTCCTCGTCGCTATCCTCACATCCACCAACCTTTGTGTCATTCACAACCTTACTAATCAAACCAGTTACATTTTTTTCCAAATCGTTTATATATATATTACGAACAACAATAGTCCCAGCACTGAGCCCTGAGGAATGCCACTTGTCACAACCCTCCATTCAGAAATACATCCTTCCACTGCTACCCTCTGTCTTCTATGATGGAGTCAGTTCTGTATTCACCTTGCCAGTTCACCTCTGATCCCATGCGACTTCACCTTCTGCCATGAGGGACCTTGTCCAAGGCCTTACTGAAGCCCATGTAGCCAACATCTACTGCTCTACCCTCATCATTCATCTTTGTCTCTTCCTTGAAACATTCAGTCAAGTTAGTGAGACATGACCTCCCCTTCTCAAAACCATGTTGCCTGTCTCGAATACATCCACTTGTTCCCAAGTGGGAGTAAATCCTGTCTCGAAGAATCCTCGCCAATAATTTCCCTACCACTGACGTAAGGCTCACCGGCCTGAAATTACCTAGATTATTCTTGCTACCCTTCTTAAACAAAGGAACAACATTGGCTATTCGCTAATCATCTGGGATCTCCTCTGTAGCCATTGAGAATACAAAGATTTCTCTCAAGGCCCCGGCAGTTTCCTCTCTCAGTAATTTTGGTATATCCCAGACCCTGGGGACTTGCCTACCTTAATGATTCTCAAGAACCCCAATGCCTCTTCCTTGTTGATCTCAACGTGACTCAAAACTATCTACACACCCTATTCCAGATTCATCATCCATCAAGTCCTACTCTTTGGTGAATACTGACGCAAAGTACTCATTTAATACCTCGCCCATTTCCTCTGGGTCCACGCATAGATTCCCTCCCCTGTCCGTGAGTGGGCCAATCCTCTTCCTGGCTACCCTCTTGCTCTTTATATATGTACAAAAAGCTTTGGGACTTTCCTTAATCCTGCTGGACAATGATTTTTCATGACCTGTTTTAGCCCTCTTTATTCCTTGCTTAAGTTTCTTTCTGTTTTCCTTGTATTCTACACTTGCTTCGTGTGTCCCCAGCCTCCTAGCCTTGACAGATGCTTCCTTTTTCTCTTTGATTAGGCTCACAATATTTCTCGTTACCCAAGGTTTTCAAAATTTGCCATACTTATTCTTCATCCTTACAAGAATGTGCTGGTCCTGAATCCCTATCAACTTACATTTGAAAGCATCCCACATGCCAAATGTTGATTTTCCCCTGTAACATCTGCCCCCAGTCTACATTCTTTAGCTCCTGCCTAATATTGTTGTAATTAGCCTTCCCCCAGTTTAGCACCTTAACTTGAGGACTACACTTTTCCTTATCCATCAGTACCTTAAAGCTTACTGAATTGTGGTCATTGTTCCCGAGCTGCTCCCCTATTAAAACATCAACCTCCTGACCAGACTCATTCCCTAATACCAGGTCCAGTATGGCCCCCTCCCTAGTTGGACTATTTACGTTCTGTTTCAAGAAGCCCTCCTGGATGCTCCTTACAAACTTTGCTCCACCCACACCCCTAACACTGAGTCCCAGTCAATGTAGGGTAAGTTAAAATCTCCCATCACAACAACCCTGTTACTTTTACACCTTGCCAAAATCTGCCTGCATATCTGTTCCTCTATCGCCCACGGCTGTTGGGTGGCCTTTTGTAAACCCCCAACATTGTGACTATACCCTGTCTATTCCTGAGCTCTACCCATTTTGCCTCGCTGTATGAGCGCTCCTAAGTGTCCTCCTGCGGTACAGCTGTGATATTCTCCTTAACCTGCAGTGCAACTCCCCCATCCCTTTTGTTACATCCCCCTCTATCCCACCTGAAACATTTGTATCCTGGAATGTTAAGCTGCCAATCCTGTCCTTCAGTTAATTCACCTTTGCTTTGATTCCCACCCCCCTTACCAAACTAGTTTAAGTCTTCCCATGTGACACTAGCAAACTTGCCAGCCAGAATATTTATGCCTTTCCAGTTTAGATGCATCCTTCTTATACAGGTCCCACCTGCCCCTGAAGGGACCCCAATGGTCCAGATATCTGAAACCCTCCCTCCTGCACCAGATGTTTAGCCACATGTTGAGCTGCAGTATCTTCCTATTCCTAACCTCATTGGCACGTGGCACAGGGAGTAATCCTGTCTCCTATTTTCTATGTTAAAAAAAATACACTCATACTGTAACACTAAGCTAACGATCAGATAATGAATGATTTAATTCACACACACTTCACAGTTCAGTGGTTTTCCAAGCTAATACAGCCCTCATGATCATCCATACTTTATTGGAACATAGATCAGTGAACCAAAAGAACATTAATTATGGTTTTTTGCACCCATATTAAAAACAAAGGTGTTTTATTCTCAAATGTAATTGGAGAGAATTAATCCGTAATGATTCGAAAACCAAAGAAACTCAAATAGAACATAACTCCAAGAAATCATTAAGGTATATTGATATTAAAATGTCAGTACTAACCTTGTCTCTCTTTTAATGGTAGGGCATTGGGGAGAGTTATAGAACAAAGAGATCTAGGGGTATAGGTTAATAGCTATGTGAAAGTGGAGTCACAGGTGGACTAGAGTGGTGAAGAAGGCATTCGACATGCTTGGTTTCATTGGTCAGAACATTGAATAGAGGAGTTAGGATGTCTTATTGAAGTTATGCAAAATATTGGTACAGCCACACTTGGAATACTGTGTACAGTTCTGGTCACCCTATTATAGAAAGGATATTATTAAACTAGAAAAAGTGCAAAAAAGATTTACTAGGATGCTACCGGGACTTGATGATTTGAGTTATAAGGAGAGGCTGGTTAGATATTTATCACTGAGATAAAAAAGGGTCCAGAGGGACATTTTTTCACACAGAGGGTATAGCGAGTGTCTGGAGCAAACTGGATTATAGTAGAGACCGGTACAAGTTTGTCTTTTAGAAAGCGTTTAGACGGTTAATGAGTAAGATAAGTATAGAGGGATATGGGCCAAACATGAGCAATTGGGACTAGTTTAGTGGTTTTAAAAAAAGGGGGAGGCAGCATGGACAAGTTGGGCTGAAGGGCCTGTTTCCATGCTGCAGACCCCTATGACTCTATGTTCATATTTCAAAGAGTTTTTTTGTGGGATTAGCTTTAGGGAGCGTAAGTAAACCTTTACAACTCTTGTTAGTTAGCAAGTGAACACTCATGCTGCTTGGAAGACCAGGCCAAATAAGCCATTGGCTATCTGGGTTTCTAAGAGTCAGAGGAGACCGTGCTATAGCCACTAAGACTAGTAATCCAGAGACACAAGCTATTGCCCTACAGAGAAGGTTCAAATCCCACCACAGCAGGTAGTGGGATCTAAATTATCAATTGGAATTAAAAGCTAAAAGCTATGGTCATGATGACCACAAAACTATCATCGTATAAACTAACCTGATGTTGAGGTCCTTATTTAGTCTGGCCTACATGTGACTTCAGACCACAATGATGTGGTTGACTCTTAACTATTCTGTTTGAAATGGTCTGACAAGACATTCAGTTTAAGGGCAGTTAGGGATGGACAATAAACGCTGGCCTTGGCAGTGACATTCACAATCCAAGAAAGACACTTGCAGGTTAATTTTGAAATGGCCAATTATATTTTAACTTAAACAATACAAAACTCATGAGGCAAGTATCTCTTATAAAGACGTAACATTTACAACCAAAAACACAAGCAGCTGTTTGGAAATCACCAAGAGGGTCGGGCAGCTCTGGAATAGTGACAGAACCTCTCTGATGAAGCTAACGTATACAATCAAAACAGATTGCTTATGAACCTTCTTATTAATCATTCCCACTTCATGTTAGTTTAAAATCAATTGCATTCAGTATATATACATCAATAATCCTGACATATTGCTGCTGTCAGATTTTCAAATGGACTTTCCTTGCGTTAAGTTGATCTTTCTCTACACCCTCGCTATGACGGTAACACTACATTCTTCACTCTTTTGTTTCCTTCTCTATGAACGGTGTGCAAGAAACAATACTTTTCACTGTACGTTACTACATGTGACAGTAAGTCAAATCAAATAACTTCCCTCTTCAGTCCCCCCACCTGGAATTGGCTAACCCAATACTAAGCCAGTAAAAACTACTTAAACCTTAATAAGTGATTTCTTGATTATTTTCCCCCTTAACTTTGTTGTTGCTAATACTAGACTCATTGTGTGGACTAATACTAAAAATCGTAAGAAAAGTAATATCCCACGTAGGTACCATTTAGGGATAAGTGTATATCCCCCTGAAGCAAGATTGAATATTGCAAGACCGATCATTACTAGATGAGCCCAGGCAAATTTGGTAGGTTACATCTACTGAATGTTGACATTTGCTTGTGCCTAAGTTCCCTCCAGTGTCTCTTTCTCATGAATCAGGGCACATGTTTGTCCTGTCACAACTACATTAAAAAGCCCTTCCCATTGAATTCCTAACCCTTTCTTGTCTGACATGAGTGGTACCATTACCTTCGGAGTGTTTTTAGTGTCTGCTAGTTTCATCTAATCTCTGCTGCTGTTGAGAGAATGTATTTTGAGAGAATGTAAACAATCCACTAAGTTTCTCATACACTGGAACACTGCCTCTCTACCAATTTCAAGCTCCCCACTTCTTATTATCACATCCTCTGGGAGATGCATTGCCCTGCCAGTTATCCAAAAGGAGTTAATCCTGCTCCTCAGGATGAACTGGCTGTCTTCATAATATTGCAGGCAAGGCCTGTACCTAATTGTTTCCTTCTTCCAGGATAGCTTTAGCCAAACTGTTCTTCAATGTTCGATTCATCTGTTCCACCATTCGTGAACTCTGTGGTTGATATGGTTGTGAAATCATTGTCTTATCCCCAGCATTCTATAGACTGCTCTTAAAACTGGATACCTTGGTCTGAATCTAACTGAAGAGGCATTCCCCTTCTAGGAATTATTTCATTTGCAACAATATTAAAGCTGCTGTTTTAGCTGTGGCATCTTTACATGGGAATGTTTCAACCCATCTAGTAAACCAATCAGTGATAACTGAAAAATAACTGTTCCCTTTCACACTAGGTAATGGTCCTGTGAAATCCAATTGCAAATATTCCCATGATCCTTTGGGTCTTGGCTGGTTTTCCCATCTTAATTTTGCAGTGATGACCTAATTCAACTTGAGCACACTGTATACATGTTCGACAGAATTTGGCTATCATTTCTCACATTCCCTTCTAACAATTTCCAATTAAATTGACCATTTTGTTTCTGCTTCTGTGGGCTATTCCATGATACAACTTTGTTTGTTGTATTGCTTCTGGTGCTAATATTTTCCCTTCTCTCTTCCATACGTCATCTTAGTCTTTCTGTCCCCCTTGTTTTTCCCAATTTTGCTTCTCCTCTGAAACTTATTCTTGGACTGCCTCACATCAATGGCTGGATTATCAGTAATTTCTAATGCTGCCACATTTGCTGTTTGTGTTCTTTCTAACATTTGATCTAACAAATCTTTTGCTGCTCTGTCTGCTTTGCTGTTTCCTTCTTGGGCCTGACTTTTAGTTTTCTTGTGTGTCTGTACCTTAATTACTGCTGCTTCTGAAGGACTGCGGGCTGCTTGGATTAGATCTTTATTCAGATTTTCATACTGTATATGTGCTCCACTTGAGGCAATAAAATCTGGCCTGTTCCAAGCTGTCATGTAATCATGAATTATTCCAAAAGCATATCGGCTGTTCACCCGTTTTCTGTACCCCATTCTAAAGCTTTAGTTAAAGCTATCAGCTCTGCTACCTATGCTGATTTGCTTCCCAGAATCTGTTCTTCTCCAATCACTTCCTTCATCATTTGCCACTGCCCACATTGTACAACGTTCACCACTGACATACATACTAGCGCTATCTGCATATAGATTGATCACCCCTTCACCTGTGAGTGTTTCTTATGCTAAACCTTCACTCATTTCCTCATTCACTTCTGCTACATATTTACGTTCTGTTCTTTGCACTGTTAATCCTTCCGCAGGTTTTTCCCTCCTATCTCTCCTGATTTCTACATGTTTCCTGGTAAAAAAATTTGTTTCTCATTTTGTACATCTTCCTTCAGAAACTCCTTTCAGCCAGGGAAAGGATAGCTTCACAACTGTGTGACTGTGTAAGACTATTTTCTATGGTGAGTGGTTCTGAAACACTGCCCATGAGGCGCATGCTAATACACCTCACCGTTGCTCGCCACTAAGTATAACTAGGTGGAGTAGTACCCATCCGGTCTTCGTCTGTCTCCACATCATTGGGTTACTGCTGCAGCTTGCATTCCATCTTTTTCCTGGCAAAAGGTGTGAAATGGTTTAGTAAGATTTGGCAGACTTAAACTGGGACCTTCACCATGTCTAATTTTATATCTGAAAAAGCCTGTTTTTCTCTCTCTCTCCATTCTATTCTCTCACTACTAACTCTGCTTCCTTTGAATCCTGTAAGGGTTTTACAAGCTGTGCATAATCTTCCACAAAATTCCTGCAATAATTAAAACACCCCAATGCTTGTCTTACTCCTTTACAATAAGTGGTCTTTGCGTGGGCGAGGACCTGGCAGATGGAGTATAATGTTAGCAAATGTGAGGTTATCCACTTTGGCAGAAATAATAGTAGGAGGGATTATTATTTAAAAGGCAAAAAGCTGCAGCATGCTATGGTGCAGAGGGACCTGGGGGTCCTTGTGCACGAGTCGCAAAAACCCAGTCTGCAGGTGCAGCAGGTGATCAAGAAGGCGAATGGAATGTTGGCCTTTATAGTGAGGGGGATAGAATATAAAAGCAGGGAGGTCTTGCTGCAACTGTACAGGGTACTGGTGAGGTTGCAGCTGGAGTACTGTGTGCAGTTTTGGTCACCGCACTTGTGGAAGGATATATTGGCCTTGGAGGGAGTGCAGAGGAGGTTCACTAGACTGATACCAGAGATGAAGGGGTTGGACTATGAAGAGAGACTAAATAGACTAGGTCTGTACTCATTGGAGTTTAGAAGGATGAAGGGGGATCTTATAGAGGCGTATAAGATAATGAAGGGGATGGATAGGGTAGAGGTAGAGAGATTCTTCCTGCTTAGAAAGGATAGCAGGACTAGAGGGCACAGCTTCAAGATAAGGGGGGGGTGCAGTTTAGATCAGAGTTGAGGAGGAACTTCTTCACTCAAAGGGTGGTGAATCTCTGGAATCCTGTGCCCGTTGAAGTGGTGGAGGCTACCTCGCTAAATATTTTAAAGTCACGGGTAGATAGGTTTTTGACAGATAAGGGAATTAAGGGTTATGGGGAGAAAGCAGGTAAGTGGAACTGATCCACTTCAGATCAGCCATGATCTTATTGAATGATGGGGTAGGCTCGAATGTTTAGCATAGCTTTCTTTTGCTCAGGAATCTATTTTTTATTTTTAGGTATAACATGCCTGAGGTATGTCGCCTGTTCCTGTCCCAGCTGAGCTTTATTAGGATTTAGCTTAAGACTTGCTTCCTGAATTACTTGAATCACCCTGTGTACAGCTAAACGCTGTCTGATGCAATCAAAATACCATCCACATATTGCAAAATGGTGGTTCCCACATATTCTATAGATTCTACTATCCTGGCCATGTATTTGTGAAATATTGTAAAAAGTCTGACAACACCAGGTTTTTGCCCAACCTATTTATTTGATAATATACTCACAAGCTTTCGAGGGACACCCTCTTCGTCAGGTGAATGGAGAGTTCTGGCCTCAGACAGAGCATATAAAGCACAGACAGTTTAGAGATTACTGATTAGAATGCGAATCTTTACACCTAACCTGCTGTTCAAGACCTGAAGTGGCTGATAATGTGAGTGGAAGGAGCACTGATCACAGTTTAAAGAGATGTGTATTGTCTCCAGACAGTACAGTAAGTGAGGTTTTGCAAACCCAGGCAAGTCACGGGGGTTACAGATAGTGCGACATGAACCCAAGATCCCTGTTGAGACCGTCCTCATGTGTGCGGAACTTGGCTATCAGTCTCTGTTCAGCGACTCTGCGCTGTCGTGTGTCGTGAAGGCCGCCTTGGAGAATGCTTACCCGAAGGTCAGAGGCTGAATGCCCGTGACCACTGAAGTGTTCGCCAACAGGAAGGGAACAGTCTTGCCTGGTGACTGTCGAGCGATGTTCATTCATCCGTTGTCGTAGCGTCTGCATGGTCTCCCCAATGTACCATGCTTCGGGACATCCTTTCTTGCAACGTATCAGGTAGACAATGTTGGCCGAGTTGCAAAAGTATTTACCATGTACCTGGTGGACGGTATTCTCACGTGTGATGATGGTAACCATGTCGATGATCCGGCATGTCTTGCAGAGGTTGCTGTGGCAGGGTTGTGTGGTATTGTGGTCACTGTTCTCCTGAAGGCTGGGTAGTTTGCTGCGAACAATGGTCTGTTTGAGGTTGTGTGGTTGTCTGAAAGCAAGAAGTGGGGGTGTGGGGATAGCCCTGGCGAGATGTTCGTCTTCATCAATGATATGTTGAAGACTCCGGAGAAGATGTCGTAGCTTCTCCGCTCCGGGGAAGTACTGGACGACGAAGGGTACTCTGTCCACTGTGTCCTGTGTTTGCCTTCTGAGGAGATCGGTGCGGTTTTTCGCTGTGGCGCATCGGAACTGCCGATCTATGAGTCGAGCACCATATCCTGTTCTTATGAGGGCATCTTTCAGGGTCTGGAGGTGTCTGTCACGATCCTCCTCATCTGAGCAAATCCTGTGTATACGGAGGGCTTGTCCATAGGGAATAGCTTCTTTAACATGTTTAGGGTGGAAACTGGAGAAGTGGAGCATTGTGAGATTGTCTGTGGGCTTGCGGTACAGTGAGGTGCTGAGGTGACCGTCCTTAATGGAGATGCGTGTGTCCAAGAATGCAACTGATTCTGGGGAATAGTCCATGGTGAGTCTGATGGTGGGGTGGAATTTGTTGATATCATCATATAGTTGTTTCAGTGATTGTTCACCATGAGGCCAAAGGAAGAAAATGTCATCGATGTATCTACTGTACAGCATCGGTTGAAGATTCTGTGCAGTGAAGAAGTCTTGTTCGAACCTGTGCATGAAGATGTTGGCATATTGAGGTGCAAATTTGGTCCCCATGGCTGTTCCATGTGTCTGGATGAAAAACTGGTTGTTGAAGGTGAAGACATTGTGGTCCAGGATAAAGCGGATGAGTTGTAAAATTGCATCTGGAAACTGGCAGTTGTCAGCATTGACTACTGAGGCAGTCGCAGCAATGCCATCGTTGTGGGGGATGTTGGTGTAGAGCGCTGAGACATCCATTGTGACGAGGAGTGTCCCTGGTTCAACTGCTCTGTGTGTGCTGAGTTTCAGTAGGAAGTCCGTAGTGTCGCGACAAAAGCTGGGGGTTCTTTGTACAATGGGTTTCAGGATGCCCTCGACGTAGCCGGAGAGGTTCTCACACAGAGTTCCATTGCCCGATACGATGGGACGGCCAGGTGTGTTTGCCTTGTGTATCTTTGGGAGGCAGTTGAGATCTCCAACGCGGGGAGTACGTGGAATGAGAGCACGGAGGGTGCTCTGAAGGTCCGGATCAAAGGTCTTGATCAGATTGTTGAGTTGACGAGTGTGTTCTTTGGTCGGATCTGTGGGTAATTGTCTGTAGTGTTCCTCATTGTTTAGTTGTCGGTACACTTCTTTACTGTAATCCGTTCTGTTCAGTATGACGATGGCCCCTCCTTTGTCTGCTGGTTTGATGACAATGTTGCTGTTTGTCTTGAGAGCGTGGATGGCGTTGCGTTGTGCTTGGGTGATGTTCGGGGCTGTCTTGTGAGTGCGGCTGATGAATCTGGTGTTAACGCACCTCCTGATGGTTTGGGCATACAAGTCCAGTCGAGGGCAGCGGCCTTCCGGAGGAGTCCAATTGGATTCCTTCCTCTTAGGCTGTTGCACTGCGGATCTCTCTGTCGGCTGTTCTGGTTCATCGACTGTCTCATTGTGTTCGTTGCTGGCCTCTTGGGGTTTGTGGAAAAACTCCCGCAGCCTCATTCGCCTGATGAATTCCTCTGTGTCCACTGCGAGACTGATGGGGTCCATTTTGGTGGTGGGGCAGAAATTGAGCCCTCGGCTGAGAACTTCGATTTCATCTGGTTGAAGTGTGTAGTCCGACAAGTTGACAATAGACCTCCCTGCGGTAGTGCTGTTTTCTACTGTGGTGCCGGGGGAGGCTTGGTTGTTGCTGGCGGCGATGCCGAGTTTCTCAAGTTTCCTATTCTTGGTGTGCATGTAGGTGGTGTAGTTTCTTTGTCTCATCTGCTTGGCAGAGTTTCGCAGTTGGTCTGCATCCTGAGCACAAGTTGAGAAAATGTATTCCATTTTAGTTTCCAGGGTGTGGCGTTTGCTGTAAAGCTGGTGTATGAGGTGGTTGAGAAGTGTGAGAGAGGTGCGACGGCAAAGTCTCTCAGCGTAGTCTGTGTTATAGGTTGCCCTGAGTGGGTTTGTGATCTGTAGTCCTTTTGGTATCTTGTCTGCTTTCTTGCATCTCTGTAAAAACTTGATGTCTGTGTCGATATGCGCAATCTTCTTGGAGATCCTCTCCACTTGGATCCGGCAGTTTGCGGTGTCGATAGTAGTCATGATGTGGGTATGCCGGTGTTGGACTGGCGTAAACACAGTAAAAAGTCTGACAACACCAGGTTTAAGTCCAACCTATTTATTTGATAATATACTCACAAGCTTTCGAGGGACACCCTCTTCATCAGGTGAATTCACAAGGTGACAATTACCCACAGATCCGACCAAAGAACACACTCGTCAACTCAACAATCTGATCAAGACCTTTGATCCGGACCTTCAGAGCACCCTCCGTGCTCTCATTCCACGTACTCCCCGCATTGGAGATCTCGACTGCCTCCCAAAGACACACAAGGCAAACACACCTGGCCGTCCCATCGTATCGGGCAATGGAACTCTGTGTGAGAACCTCTCCGGCTATGTCGAGGGCATCCTGAAACCCATTGTACAAAGAACCCCCAGCTTTTGTCGCGACACTACGGACTTCCTACTGAAACTCAGCACACACAGAGCAGTTGAACCAGGGACACTCCTCGTCACAATGGATGTCTCAGCGCTCTACACCAACATCCCCCACAACGATGGCATTGCTGCGACTGCCTCAGTAGTCAATGCTGACAACTGCCAGTTTCCAGATGCAATTTTACAACTCATCCGCTTTATCCTGGACCACAATGTCTTCACCTTCAACAACCAGTTTTTCATCCAGACACATGGAACAGCCATGGGGACCAAATTTGCACCTCAATATGCCAACATCTTCATGCACAGGTTCGAACAAGACTTCTTCACTGCACAGAATCTTCAACCGATGCTGTACAGTAGATACATCGATGACATTTTCTTCCTTTGGCCTCATGGTGAACAATCACTGAAACAACTATATGATGATATCAACAAATTCCACCCCACCATCAGACTCACCATGGACTATTCCCCAGAATCAGTTGCATTCTTGGACACACGCATCTCCATTAAGGACGGTCACCTCAGCACCTCACTGTACCGCAAGCCCACAGACAATCTCACAATGCTCCACTTCTCCAGTTTCCACCCTAAACATGTTAAAGAAGCTATTCCCTATGGACAAGCCCTCCGTATACACAGGATTTGCTCAGATGAGGAGGATCGTGACAGACACCTCCAGACCCTGAAAGATGCCCTCATAAGAACAGGATATGGTGCTCGACTCATAGATCGGCAGTTCCGATGCGCCACAGCGAAAAACCGCACCGATCTCCTCAGAAGGCAAACACAGGACACAGTGGACAGAGTACCCTTCGTCGTCCAGTACTTCCCCGGAGCGGAGAAGCTACGACATCTTCTCCGGAGTCTTCAACATATCATTGATGAAGACGAACATCTCGCCAGGGCTATCCCCACACCCCCACTTCTTGCTTTCAGACAACCACACAACCTCAAACAGACCATTGTTCACAGCAAACTACCCAGCCTTCAGGAGAACAGTGACCACAATACCACACAACCCTGCCACAGCAACCTCTGCAAGACATGCCAGATCATCGACATGGTTACCATCATCACACGTGAGAATACCGTCCACCAGGTACATGGTAAATACTTTTGCAACTCGGCCAACATTGTCTACCTGATACGTTGCAAGAAAGGATGTCCCGAAGCATGGTACATTGGGGAGACCATGCAGACGCTACGACAATGGATGAATGAACATCGCTCGACAGTCACCAGGCAAGACTGTTCCCTTCCTGTTGGCGAACACTTCAGTGGTCACGGGCATTCAGCCTCTGACCTTCGGGTAAGCATTCTCCAAGGCGGCCTTCACGACACACGACAGCGCAGAGTTGCTGAACAGAGACTGATAGCCAAGTTCCGCACACATGAGGACGGTCTCAACAGGGATCTTGGGTTCATGTCGCACTATCTGTAACCCCCGTGACTTGCCTGGGTTTGCAAAACCTCACTTACTGTACTGTCTGGAGACAATACACATCTCTTTAAACTGTGATCAGTGCTCCTTCCACTCACATTATCAGCCACTTCAGGTCTTGAACAGCAGGTTAGGTGTAAAGATTCGCATTCTAATCAGTAATCTCTAAACTGTCTGTGCTTTATATGCTCTGTCTGAGGCCAGAACTCTCCATTCACCTGACGAAGAGGGTGTCCCTCGAAAGCTTGTGAGTATATTATCAAATAAATAGGTTGGACTAAAACCTGGTGTTGTCAGACTTTTTACTGTGTTTACGCCAGTCCAACGCCGGCATTCCCACATCATGACTACTTTGTGAAATATTGCCAGACTATTTGTGGAATCCCTGTGGCAGGCGAATCCAAGTGTACTGCTAATCCCCAACTGTAAATGCAAACTTATACTGATGTTCCTCAACTACGGGAATTGACCAAAACTTATTAGCTATATCTAATACTGTGAATATTGTCTGCTCTATTCCAATTGTGTTTAAATACTAGCAGGATTTGCCATTATGAGGTGTTCTTGATTCACGTATCAAATCAATTCTGTGTAATCAATAGTTAATCTATAACTGCTCCTTACTGGCTAAACGGGTGAGTTAGTCTCTGAAAAAGTTTTAGCCACTACCTCCTGTTTGTCCAAGTTTGCAGTGCTATTTTTAACTGCCTGTACTAGTTCTGGTCTGAGGGGATATTGTTTACGTGAGGGATGGAAGTCTCCAAGAACAGTTATTGGGAGCGGAGGGGACATCTAAATACCCACAGTCTTGTTTGTGTTTGGCTCAAATCTGAGGATATTGTACTGTTAAATTTCCCCATATTCCAATTTCCCAAATTTGTTGGAGTGTCGTTATTCTAGAAATTTTACATGTTTCCATTTGGCCCCACCGATTTCACTTGTAAGTCCTGCGCCACCTAATGATATCTGCTTTGGTGTTATTTATAGCCCCCAATTGTTTTAACAGGTTAGTTTTTAGCATGTTCTCTTCCTTTGTTGGATATATCCAAATCTGGAACTGTTCCTCTTTACCCTCAATTTCTAGTGTACTGGGTTCACTGAATGGCACAGTCTTAATACCTCCAGTTATTCCTCACTATTGTATGATCTGGTCAGTTGTCAGCAAATTTAGATCTGTTATGGATATAGAAACCCCAGTATCTATTAGCATAACACACTTTTGCCCACCTAACATGACCTATACATACATTCTGGGATTTTTATTCTTATTCCCAAAGCTGCTAATTGTCATTTCTGATCTAACAACCTCTAATTCCTCCGCTGTTGTCTGAATTACTGTCTGTGGTGTTTGCTGTGTTCCTGAGCAATTTTGGGTTTGAACTTTGGGATTTGCCTTGCTGGGACTCTGCCCTTCTCTACCTCCTCCCTTCGCCCAACAGTATTTTATATCATGACCCATTTTACCACAATTGTTGCATTGTCTTTTAGGATTTCGATTGTTTCCTAAGGGTCTGTTTTGGCCATCTTTAGCAGCATGTTCTTTCTTTCACACGCAAGTCATGCTCTAAGAATTTTGGATGATGAATGATTAGCTTGTACGGGAGTCATTTTATCTTTCTGTTGATTCGCTTTGGTTTCCATAGCCCAATTCGTAACATCTTGAAAATTATTCCCCCTTCAGGATACCTATAACTATTATTTAAGTCAAAGTAAACCCTTCTCTGAGCGTACCCGGAAACACATCTCTAGTGAGGTCTTCAATCCCTCCGTTGTCTACATGAGGTCTGATTTCCATTCTGCATAATCTTCCACACTTTTGTCAGGATTTTGTGTAATTAAAGTTACCTTAACCCAATTAGCGTTCCCTAACCTATGCCCTATTGCATATCTCTCCTCCCTTTCTCCTACAGCTAGTATCCAATCCCTCATATTCAAAGCCTTGGGTAACATTTGCCATGCTGGCCTAGTCAATTTCCCTTTCACTCAAACTCTTATATAGCCCAGAGTCATTCCCAAAAAGCTGAATTTTGATGATTTCATCTTAAGGGGCCCAATTTATCCATCAGCATTTGATTCTCAGTCACTAATACAGGCACTTTGGTTGATAAAGTTGGTTCTCTCCTTTTCCAGCCATAACTATTTTAGTACAGAGTGGTGCTACTGAAACTAATGGCTTCACCTTACTATTGCTAGGGAACTTTTATCCTCTTGATTTGCCTTTCCTAATAGGTTTTCCCAAACTTTTTTCTCCTCACTTGACTCTTCTGGAATTGTGGGCTCATTTTTAGAATTTTCTTGAGCAGGTTTTATGGGAACTGTGCAAGCTAGCTTCCTCTTTTTGAAGGTGATCTCATCATAGCCATAAGAATGACTGCTGCCATTTCTGCCTCGCTGTTAGTCTGATTTTTCACCATAATTTCTGTTCTGATTCAGAAGAAGGTTGTATCCCTTCTCAATCATTTTCCCAATTATTTTGCTGTTTTCTGCTACAATGACCTAAATTAAAGTATCCTGACTTTTCGAGTCCAGATGATCCTTTGTCAAAGCTGACAAAGCTCTGACAGAGGGTCATCTGGACTCGAAACGTAAGCTGTTTTCTCTCCTTACAGATGCTGCCAGACCTGCTGAGATTTTCCAACATTTTCTCTTTTGATATGTGATTGAAGTGCTGGAGCAACAAACATAGGAGGGACAGAATCTCTGTTTGGAGTACTTCCTCACAGATTATTTTGCTCCCTCATATGGGACTTTCCTTGCATTTCTCGTCACTCTTCTTGATTTTTTTTTGAGTGTTTGTTTAGTGATTTTGAGAGCAAGTCTTCCTGCAGCCCTGCATGTTTTGAACTCTGCCCAGATTTTTCCATATTTAACAGACTTTTCAGTGTGCTTATGATGTTACTGATCTGCAACAGATTCCTTTGCTGTTAATATTGCTACTTATTGTTTGCTTTTCTTTTGTCTCTCCACCTACCCCTCCTTCCAGGTTGAAGCCTTGCAGTCCCAGTTGCAGGAACAAACACAATTGGCAAAAGAGCAGATTGATGCATTGTTGGAAGATAGACGGATTCACATGGAGGAGGCACATGTGCAGCGAGAGCGTGATAAAGATAAACTCAAAACTCTGACAGACAAGTCAGTTAATGTAGAGTGCAACAGCCAGTGATTGTTGTTAATCATTGTTTATTCCTGCTGTTTTTATATGTTGTGCTGCAAGCTTCTGAAGACCAGAGACCACTCACATTGGGGTGCAGTGTTGAATAATATTGGGTCACAGACATAATGTCTAAGGTGGCATGTTCTGAGGAAGCATCCCAGGACCCATTTACTGGTGCCAAAACAACTAATAATAGAGGCTGAGCCAAAGCAACACAATTTGTATTTATACAGCACCTTAACATTGTATAATATCTGAAGGATTGTTAACACATTATTGAAGAAAATTTGACACAACTGCAGCATGTGGCAATTTGTGAAAAATATTTGTGGTCATGGGCAACCACAATAAGTATTTACTTTGAGGAACTTCAGCTCAGAGCTGAAGCCTGAGATGCAGATTTCATAACACACTCCATCTCCAGCCATCTTCACTTGTTTCATCATTGACCTTCTAGTATACAACTTGCAACTTCTCCAAAACTGAAGTAGTCGATATTAGAGGGTTTTGATGAGTCCACATCTTGAGTACCCCATGGAGTAGGCTGTGATGGACAGATTTTTGGTGTCTACAAATCAAGGGTGCTGGGGAAGCAGACAGGAAATGGAGTTGAAGCCATAGTTCAGCCATTATTGTACTGAATGGTGGAACCGGCTTGAGGGACCTTCTGCTCCTTTTTACATTTTTATGCCCACCAAGACCTGGACAACATTCAGGAATGGACTGTGAGGTGGCAAGTAACTTTTGTATCATATAATTGCCAGGCAATGATCAGCTCCAAGAGGAGAGGATCTGATCGTCTCTCCTTGGTATCCAACATCATTATCTTTGCTGCAACCCCCACTGTCAACATCCTGGAAGTCAACATTGACTACAAACTGAACTGGACTAGCCATATAAATATTGTGGCCACAAAAGCAGGTCTGTGGTCATTATCTTAACTCCCCATAGATTGACAATGCACAAGTCAGGAGTATAATGAAATGCTTATTTTCATTCATTTATAGAAACATAGAATGATACGTGCAGAAGGAGGCCATTCAGGCCACCAAGTCTGCATCGAATACAATTCCATCCAGACCCTATATTCTATAACCCCACACATTTACCCTAGCTAGTCCCCCTGGAACTAAAGGACAAGGAGAGTTGATGGCCAAGTGGTATAATCGCTAGACTATTGGTCCAGAAACGCAGCTGATGTTCTGGGGGCTTGAGTTCAAATCCTGCCATGGCAGATGGTGGAACTTGAATTTAATAAAAAAAATCTGGAATTAAGAATCTAATGGTGACCATGAAATCATTTTCGATTGTCAGAAAAACCTCTCTCGTTCACTAATGTCCTTTAAGGAAGGAAATCTGCCATCCTTATCCAGCTTGGCCTACATGTGACTCCAGAGCCACAGCAATGTGTCAACTAGGGATGGGCAATAAATGCTGCCCCAGCCAGTGACGCTCATGTCCCATGAATAAATAAATTTAGCACGGCCAATCCACCAAGCCCGCACATCTTTGGACTGTGGGAAGAAACTGGAGCACCAGAGCACAAAAGAGATTTACTAGGATGCGACCGGGACTTGATGGATTGAGTTATAAGGAGAGGCTGGATAGACTGGGATTTTTTTCTCTGCAGCGTAGAAGGCTGCGGGGTGATCTTACAGAGGTCTATAAAATAATGCGGGGCATAGATCAGCTAGATAGTCAATATCTTTTCCCAAAAGTAGGGGAGTCTAAAACTAGAGGGTGTAGGTTTAAGGTGAGAGGGGAGAGATACAAAAGTGTCAGAGGGGCAACTTTTTCATACAGAGGGTGCTGAGTGTCTGGAACAAGCTGCCAGAGGTAGTAGTAGAAGTGGGTACAATTTTGTCTTTTAAAAAGCATTTAGACAGTTACATGGGTACGATGGATATAGAGGGATGTGGGCAATTGTTTAAAAAAATGGCAGCGTGGACAAGTTGGGCCAAAGGGCCTGTTTCCATGTAATAAACCTCTATTACTCAATGACTCAAGGGATTGGTTTAGGTTAGTGGGTCATTGTTGTTTTTTTTTAACTGGTCGGCGCAACATCGTGGGCCGAAGGGCCTGTTCTGCGCTGTAATGTTCTATGTTCTATGACTCAGTGGAAACCCATGCAAACATGGGGAAAATGTGCAAACTCCAAACAGACAATGACCAGCTCAGAGCTGAAGCCTGGGAATCAAGCACTTTGTGGTACATAGATATTGCTGGCTGGCCAGCATTTATTGCCCATTCCCTAGTTACCTTTGAGAAAATAGTGGTGAGCTGCCCTCTTGATACGTTCTGTTTCTAGTTGTAGTTGACCCACAATGCCTTTAGAGAGGGAATTCCAAGATTTTGAACCAGCAACTGCAAAATAATGGTGACATATTTCCAAGTCAGGATGGTGGGTGGCATGGAGGGAACTTGCAAGTGATAGTGTTCCCATGTATCTGCTGCCCTTGTCCTCTAGGCCATTCCCCACTTGCAATTCCAATAAGATATTTTACACACTCCGTGACAAAACAGCCCACTTGACGGGCATCCACCACCTTACACTTTCAATCATTCCATCACCAATGAACAGTGACAACAGTATGTCACATCTGCAAAGAGCACTGCAGAAACTCACCAACCTGCAACTGCTACCACCCAGAAGAGATAGGGCAACAGACACGTGGGAACACCAGCTCTGCTATTTTCTTTCAAATGATACACCATCCTTCTTTGATCTACACCAAGAACTGGATCTGGGTTTGTTTACTGAGACATTGAGTTACTAGACACCATGCCAAGAAGAGAGAAAAGATTGGAAACACTGGTTTGTTGGCTTTGCATAGCAAATTTGAGGGATAAACTTTGCCAGAAAAGTAAATAATTAAGTGTTTGGGCAATTAAATCTAAAGTTCAAAGGTAGCAGAAGTTCACTTGGTGATAAGGAAACATGTTAGAGAAGAGTCAGTGGCTGAGCTGACAGATATAGCTACGTGCTTAGGTAGGCCTTTACCATCCCAAAACCCATTGATTTTTGTATGTTCTCATAGTATTTAATGATTGTTTTGATGCCAAATTGCTTTGCTGCTCTGTGAAAGGCCACGCCAAGATTTGTCCCCAGACCCTTTCTTTTCATCTGAAGGAAAACATGAAGCGCAGCATAGGAATCCATTGGTGAGAATAGGTTAGGTGAGGAGAGCTTTCTTTGGGAGTCCATCAAGTGTAGAGATAATTTATGAATGGATCTGGTGCTGACCTGGGTAGGGGTTTATAGAACTGGATATTGAGGAGTACATTAAATAGAACATAGATATCATATGGTCTGTTGAGTAAAGGTGGATATCGCATCAGGAGTAGGGAGGGATGTTAAACAGAACTGGATATTGAGAAATTATGTCTATTTCAGTGACGTTAATTGGGACTAGAGATCAAAGACCTAAATATATAGGCTACAACTTTTGGCTATATTGGTATTGGAAAGCAGGGGAAACAAATTCTCAAAACTAAGTGTCAAGTGGTTTGTATTTTCCCTAGACTGCACAAGACTCAGAATCTACTTTATGAAAGCACTAAAGACTTCCTACAGCTGAAATTTGAGGGTCGCAATGCTGAAAAGGTGTGGATGGCTGAGAAGGATCATTTATTACAGGAGTTGGACAGGCACAGAGAACTAAGAAATGGAGGCTGCGACCCTGAGACACAATTGCTTCGAGAGTTACCTATGGAACATGAAATACAGCAGATACAAAGTGAGGAAATAAAGGTAGGATACCCTATTTCAAAAAGCTTCAGCAAGAAATATCCTAAATCAGATTGCTTTATGTTTCAGGTAAGAAACTAAATAGTTCACAGAAAAACAAATGGTATTTAGATACTATTCTGTATCCACCAGCCTCTCATCCATTGACTGTCCACACATCCCACTGCCTCGGCAAAGCAGCGAGCATAATTCAGGACCCCAGCCATTCTTTCTTCCACCTTCTTTCTTTGGGAAAAAGATACAAAAGTCTGAGGTTACGTACCAACCAACTCGAAAACAGCTTCTTCCCTGCTGCCATCAGACTTTTGAATGGACCTACCTTGCATTAAGTTGATGTTTCTCTACACCCTACACCCTTCTCTACACTCTAGCGCTCTTGCAGTGCTGCGAGCAGTTCAAGTCACTCCCCATATCACAAAAATGAAATTGAACCGACAGCAGATTGGAAAAAAATGATGCAGGTTTGGCCTGTTTTTCTCAGTGAGAGAGGAGAACCGAAAGATCATCAACGTTATGGTGGAGGCTGATGAAATGGATGTGGAGAAATAGCATCAGTGCACATTTGGTGGGCCTAAGGGCTTCTTTTGCACTGTACTATTCTGTGATTCTGATTCTGTGTGACTGTGATGAAGGCAAATTTCTTCTCTGAGGATTTTTAGTCTTTGAAATTAGCTTTCCTTGCGAGTGGAACATATCTAGCACATAGGAAGATGGTGGGAGAGCAATCATTTCAATTCCAGGATATTGCTGCAGGAGTTCCTGAAAGCCAACTATCTTCAGCTGCTTCATGAATTACCTTTTCTCCATCAGAAGGTCAAAAGTGGGCATGTTCACTGGTGACTGCACAATGTTCAGCACCACTCACAACTCCACAGATGTTGAAGCAGTCCGTGTGCAAATTTGACAAAACTGAGACAATATCCTGGCTTGAGCTAACAAGTGGCAAGTAATATTCTTAGCACAGTAGTGCCAGGCAAAGGCCACCTCCAACAAGAGAAAATTGCCCTATGACATTCATATAATGAGTCAAGGCTTATAAGGAGCAGGCAGAAAGTGGAGACAAGCCCATGATCAGATCAGCTGTGATCTAATGGAATGGCAGAGCAGGCTTAAAGGACCGAATGGCCTACTCTGCCTCCTGTCTCTTATCATCGCATTGCTTGTATGCATCCAGCACCCTCTATGTAGCAAGTTCCAGATCATGAAGATGAGTGGAAAAGCAAATTGCGCAGAAGGTGTGGAAAGTCTGCAGAGGGATCTGGATAGGCTAAGCGAGTGGGCGAGGACCTGGCAGATGGAGTATAATGTTAGCAAGTGTGAGGTTATCCACTTTGGCAGAAATAACAGTAGGAGGGATTACTATTTAAAAGGCAAAAAGCTGCAGCATGCTACGGTGCAGAGGGGCCTGGGAGTCCTTGTGCATGAGTCACAAAAACCCAGTCTACAGGTGCAGCAGGTGATGAAGAAGGCGAATGGTATGCTGGCCTTTATAGCGAGGGGGATAGAATATAAAAGCAGGAAGGTCTTGCTGCAACTGTACAGGGTACTGGTGAGGCCGCAGCTGGAGTACTGTGCGCAGTTTTGGTCGCCGCAATTGCGCAAGGATATTTTGGCCTTGGAGGGAGTGCAGAGGAGGTTCACTAGGCTGATACCGGAGATGAAGGGGTTGGACTATGAAGAGAGACTAAATAGACTGGGTCTGTACTCGTTGGAGTTTAGAAGGATGAGGGGGGATCTTATAGCGACGTATAAGATAAAGAAAGGGACGGATAGGGCAGAGGTAGAGAGATTCTTCCCGCTTAGAAAGGATAGCAGGACTAGAGGGCACAGCCTGAAGATGGGGGCGGGGGGGAGCAGTTTAGATCAGAGTTGAGGAGGAACTTCTTCACTCAAAGGGTGGTGAATCTCTGGAATTCTCTGCCCGTTGAAGTGGTGGACACTACCTCACTAAATATATTTAAGTCACAGGTAGATAGGTTTTTGATAGACAAGGGAATTAAGGGTTATGGGGGGAAAGTGGAACTGATCCACTTCAGATCAGCCATGATCTTATTGAATGGCGAGGCAGGCTCAAAGGGCTAGATGGCCTACTCCTGCTCCTATTTCTTATGTTCTTATGACCACTCAAAAAATCCTTCCTCCTATCATCAGCATCCCTCCATATGTCTTGCAAAACCTTAGATCTGTGTCACCTATGATATTTGTGATTTTTGTTAGACTAGTATAGAATATTTACGGACCCTGCAAAGGCCTATAAATACAAACTTTATTGGAACACATCTTCCTGCTGTAGCTACATTTTCCATGAAGCTGCACAAGAAAGAATCAAACATAGAATGCTGCATCACGTTGTGACAATGTATACTGTATCTGATTAGCATATTAAACAGTAAGAATCAACCTTTTTTTATATCCCTCAGTCCTTCTTATTATCAGCCACCTTATCTAAACTTTTCATGATCTTGGACACATCCTTAAAGCATATCCTCGTTCTTGTTTGCACCGAGGACAACAACCCTTGCTTCTCCAAAATAACCTTATATCTAAACTCCTTCATTTAGGAACCAGTTGGATAAATCTAAAATATTGTGACTAAAACTGGATATAATATTCTAGTTGTGGCCTAACCAGAGCTATATAATGGTATGAACAGGATAGCGTCCCAACTGTTGTACTTTATCAAAGACTTTTTAAAAATCCATACAGATAACATCCACTGTTTTCCTTTTATCAAAGTTGAAAAACTGTTTGCTGGAAAAGCCAGTATGAGTAGAGTGGATAAGTCATCTGGTCCAGATGACTTGTATTCTTGGTTAAATGGGAATGTGGACAGTGAATGGGCTTGCCAATCTGGCTGAGGTACATAGGTGGTGCCAGATAGTAAAAAGCATAAGGACATGCCTATATAAGAATTTCAGGCCCCCTTTTGTGTTAACTGCTATTTTATTCTCATATTCCCTCTTTGCCAGTATTATTTTTCTCTTCAGTTTCCCTCAACATTCTGTATTTGGCTTGATTCTGATTTGAAGAATGTACCCAAAATGCATTTTTTTGGTTTCATCATAACCTCTCTCTCCCTTGTCCTCCAAGGATCTCTACCTTACTCTTATCTTTACCCGTGTTGGAATACACCTTGCCTGTACCCGGAACATCTCTTTCCATAAGATCACCTTTGTCTGTTATCTGAGATACCAGGACCAGTGTTCAATGCATCCATTATCTGTAATTATCTTTCCCAGGCACTGGAGGAACAAGTCAATCAAGCGCATCGATTGGCAGACATGTATAGGGAGCAGTGTGTGACACTAGAAAATGACCTGGCACAGATTCGAGAAGAAACGGATATAGGGCACCAGCTGTTTAAGGTAAGACTGCAAGTTGCTTGCGATGCTTTTACTGCTCTGGAAATTGTAGAATATTGTGTATAGTGACTTCCAAAAAGCATGTGATAAAGCATCACACAGTAGATTTGCAAGTATAATTGAATTTCACAGGATTAATAGAGGCACTGGAACTGTGGATATAAAGTTGGCACCAAATGTAATAAAGAACAACCCAGCACGGGAAACAGGCCCTTCGGCCCAACGAGCCCGCGCCGCCGCATCACCCTACACCTATTCTACCCTGCGTGTCTACGAATGGAACCCCTAACTTAGCCAGATTCAGGGGAGAATAGTGTCCATTTGGTAAAACCAATCAGCCTAAGAGCACATCTTTGGGGTGTGGGAGGAAACCGGAGCGCCCGGAGGAAACCCACGCAACCACAGGGAGAATGCGCAAACTCCCACAGACACAGGCCCAAATCCATGTATCTGCACAGCTAGCAGTGCTAGTCACCGAGCTGTTGCGGCGCCCGTCTACCGGTCCAGGATCAAGCACACACGCCGACACGAAGTACTGGGCCACTCCCGGAACTTCCAAGAGCAGCCCACGCACGACCCACCGTGTGCATGCCCCTCGTTTGACATGAGGTGGACCTCCACCTGCGGAATAAAAAGACAAAAACGTTAATCTTACAAGCCTGCTTTTCCGGTGTCTCCCGAGGTTCTAACCTTATTTAATAGCCCCTACCATAACCCTCCATCCTTGTTTCACTCATGTGTCTATCTAACTGAACCTTAAACGAGTCCAACGTTCCTGCCTCCACCACCCTACTCGGTAGCGCGTTCCATACCCCCACAACTCTCTGCGTAAAGAACCTTCCTCTCACTTCCAAATTATACCTCTCCCCCCTCACCCTTAAATCATGACCTCTCGTGTTTGTACCCAGTCTAGGGAGCAGTGTCTCACTATTAACTCTATCTATTCCCTTCAGTATCTTATATACGTCTATCATGTCCCCCCTCAATCTCCGTCTTTCCAAGGAGAATAGTCCCAGTTTCTCCAACCTTTCCTCGTAACCCAGCCCTTCCATGCCAGGCAACATCCTGGTAAACCTCCTCTGCACCCTTTCCAGAGACTCCACGTCCTTTCGGTAGTAAGGTGACCAGAACTGGACGCAGTACTCCAAATGCGGTCTAACCAACGTTCTGTACAACTGAAGCATTAGACGGCAGCTTTTATACTCTATACCCCTTCCTATAAAGGCTAACATTCCATAAGCCTTCCTAACAACCTTCTCCACTTGTGACGCAACCTTCATGGATTTGTGAACCTGCACTCCCAGGCCCCTCTGTATGTCTATACTCCTAATCTGTCTACCTTTTATCACATAGCTCCTCTCTGCATTATTCCTTCCAAAATGCATCACCTCGAATTTGTCAGGATTAAATTCCATCTGCCACCTATCTGCCCAATGCACCAACCTATCTGTATCCTGTTGTATCACCTGACAATCCAGTTCAGTACCCGCCAACCCTGCCATCTTGGTGTCATCAGCAAACTTGCTGATCACACCACCTACGCTCTCTTCCAAGTCATTTATGTATACTACAAAGAGGAGAGGTCCCAGTACTGAGCCCTGCGGCACACCACTGGTCACTGGCCTCCAGCCCGACAAGGTCCCCTCCACAACTACCCTCTGTCTCCTATTACCCAGCCAGTTCTCAATCCACCTAGCTACCTGGCCTCGTATCCCATGCGCCTTAACCTTTTCTACCAGCCTACCATGAGGGACTTTGTCAAACGCCTTACTGAAATCCATATAGATGACATCAACGGCTCTCCCATCGTCAACCGTTTTTGTCACCTCCTCAAAGAATTCCACCAGATTCGTAAGGCAAGACCTCCCTCTAACAAAGCCATGTTGTGTATCCCTAATCAGATCGCAACGCTCCAAATGCTCATACATCCTACCCCTAAGTATTTTTTCCATTAATTTCCCTACCACCGATGTCAAACTCACCGGTCTGTAATTTCCAGGGTTATCCCTACTACCTTTTTTGAACAGCGGTACCACATTTGCTACCCTCCAGTCCTCTGGGACTTCACCTGTGTCCAAAGAAGAGACAAAGATTTGCGCCAGAGGCCCAGCAATTTCATCTTTCACCTCCCTAAGCAGCCTGGGATAAATACCATCAGGCCCCAGAGCTTTATCCGTCCTTACGCTACCTAAAAGCCCTAGCACTTCCTCCCTCGTAATAGATATTTCCTGCAACTGATCCTCAGCTCCCTTCAAGAGACCGCACGATTCCGAACCCCTCTCCTTCGTGAACACCGATGCAAAGTATTCATTCAGGAGCTCCCCCATTCCCTCCGACTCAATACATAACTCTCCACTCTTGTCCCTAAGAGGACCAATTTTCCCTCTAACTACTCTCTTGCTTCTAATACAGGAATAAAATGCCTTTGGATTTTCCTTAATCCTACCAGCCAAAGCCATTTCATGCCCTCTCTTAGCCCTTCTAATTCCCCTTTTTAGCTCCCTCCTACTCTCTCTATATTCCTCCAGTGCACTCTCCGTACCCAGTCGTTTCGACCTAACATACGCCTCCCTCTTCTTCCTGACCAAGTCTTCAATACCCCCTGTAATCCACGGCTCTCTAATCCTACCTTTCCCATCCTTCCGCTTAACCGGAACATACCTCCCCTGCAACCATTTCATTTTGCCCTTAAAAGCCTCCCACTTGCCAACCGTGGACTTTCCAGCTAACAGTCCCTCCCAATCATTGTCCTGCAGCTCCCTCCTAATCCGGCTATAGCTCGCCTTTCCCCAGTTCAGCACACTCCCGTTCGGCTGGCACTCGTCCCTTTCCATTTTTATCCTAAAGTAGACGGACTTGTGGTCACTGTTAGCCACATGTTCGCCTACCTCTACCTCACCCACCTGCCCCGGCTCATTACCCAACACTAAATCCAGTATAGCCCCTCCCCTAGTCGGGCTAGTTACATACTGCTCCAGCGACCCTTCCAAAACACATCTCACAAACTCCTCTCCCTCCGTACCCCCAGCTCTAGGCCCCCTCCAATTCACTCCTGGAAGATTAAAGTCACCCACTACAACCACTCTATTCTTCCTGCACCTGTCCAAAATGCCCCTGCAAATGCCTTCCTCCACCGACCTCGGGCTGTTGGATGGCCGATAGTACACCCCTAGCAATGTGATCTCTCCCTTTTTATTCCTCAACTCCACCCACAGTGACTCAATCCCTGTCTCTTCCATATCGTCCTCCCTCTGCACTACTGTGATGTTTTCCTTTACTAACAGTGCCACCCCTCCACCTCTCTTCAACCCTCCTCTGTCATACCTAAAACACTTGTACCCAGGAACATTCAGCTGCCAGTCCTGCCCTTCCCGTAACCACATCTCCGTTACAGCCACCACATCTAACTGCCTCACAAATATCAAGGCCCTAAGCTCATCCGTTTTCCCTGCCACACTCCTAGCATTGAAACAGACACAGTTCAACCCACGAGTGTCCCTCGGAACCTCCTTCTCGCTGATAATTTTCCTTTCACCCGACTCTCTCCCAGCCACCTCCCCACCCCCCCTCCCTATTAGTTTAAACCATTCCTGAACACCCCAGCTAACCTCCCTGCTAAGACACTAGTTCCCCTCCCGTTCAAATTCTCCCCACCCCTCCTGTACAGTTGCCCTTCTCTCCTAAACACCTCCCAGTGATCCACAAAAGTAAAGCCCTCTACCCTACACCAATCCCTCAACCATGCATTCAACTGCATGATCTCGTCATTCTTTGCCCTGCTAGTACTGGGCAGCAACCCAGAGAGTGCCACCCTGGAGGTCCTGCTCTTTAGTTTGGACCCCAACTCCCTAAATTGCCTATGGACCTCTACCCTACTCCTCCTATGTCCCCCTCCCCTACGTGTACTATGCCCTCTGCCTGGGTCCCGTCCCCTTTCAAAATTCCCTCTACCCTTTCCGTTACATCCTTTACCCCTGCTTCAGGGAGGCAGACCACCATCCTGGAGTCGCGCCTCTGTCCACAGAACCTCCTATCAATACCTCGGACCCTCCCATCCCCTACCACTATCACCTTGCCAGCCCCCTTCTGTCCCTCTAAGTCAGTCTCCCCTTCCTGCCTATCTTTCTGTGCCCCTGTCGATGAACCTTGGGGGGCCTCCGGGGAGGCCGGGGGACCCTGACTACTCTTCTTCTTCCTCTTTCTCCTCCTAACCGTCGTCCACCCTTCCTGCTCTTCAGCCCTTGGGACTTCTTCCTGCTCGTGGTTCCTAGCCATCAACTCCTCGTTTTCCCTGACTAGAAACGCATCCTCCAAACGCCCCTCGAGTTGCCTGACCCGGGCCCTCAAGCGCTGCAGTTCTAAACATTTACTGCAGATGTGGACCTTGGGGACACGTGACACCACCAAGAACTCCCACATGTGGCACCTGACACAACTTATATTCCTCCCTATATTCCCTGCCATGTCCCAACCTCCTGTAAGCGCCCAAAGGTAGAATGTGCAACGCCCCTTCTCCAAGCCTGCTCTCGCCTAAGCCCAGCGAGCCAAAGCCCTTCTCACTCAGTTCCCACTCACTCCGCTGCCCGCTCCCGACGCTGCCCGCTGTATGCTGCTACCCCTTTTTTATACCCCCCACTCTCCCTTAACGACAATCCCCTCGCCTAACTTCCGGTACGGAAGTAAACTACACTCTAACAAGCCCCGAGAACCGGAAGTACAGGAAAAAAGCGGTTTTCAATTCAAATCAGTCACTCACCACAGCCACAGCCACCAGGTTCAGTGCTCCGGAGAATAACACACAGATGTTTTTCAGACTGGAGAAGTATAGGATGCAGTGGTGATCCAGAGGATATAATTACAATGCATATAATTACAGTGTTTGCCGATGACATGAAATTCAGAAATGAAGTAGAGTGAAAATGGTACTACAGTACTTCGAGAGGATATGGACAGGCTGGTAAAATGTGTAGCCACATAACAGGTGGAATTTGATGTAAATAAACAGTAATTTGAATCAATTTGAATACAAATTGATTGCACAAAACCTGGAGTTTGTGGACAAAAAACATTGCAAGTGGCAGGATAAGTTCATCATGCTGTTAAAAAATCATTGAGGCATCGCATACAAAAGTAAGTTCATAGAAATCATAGAAACCCTACAGTGCAGAAGGAGGCCATTCGGCCCATCGAGTTTGCACCGACCATATCCACCCAGGCCCTACCCCATATCCCTACATATTTACCCACTAATCCCTCTAACCTATGCATCTCATGACTCTTAAGGGGCAATTTTTAAGCATGGCCAATCAACCTAACCCGCACATCTTTGGACTGTGGGAGGAAACTGGAGCACCTGGAGGAAACCCACGCAGACAGGAGGCGAATGTGCAGACTCCACACAGACAGTGGCCCAAGCTGGGAATCGAACCCAGGTCCCTGGAGCTGTGAAGCAGCACTGCTAACCACTGTGCTATTGTGCCGCCCCACTGTGCTATCGTGCTGCCCTTATGAGAGGGCTAAACTTCTATGCTAAACTTTTTATAAATAACTGGTTAGGAACTAGCTGCAGTATTGTTAAAAAAACCACATATTAGGAAAAATATGAATTTTTTTTAATAGGAATAGAGGAGGTCCTCGAAAGTTGAGTTGTGGATAAGTAACCTGGTCTGGATGGAATTAACAACTTGGACTTGAGGCAAGATGGCATATGCCAGATGTACAATTTTAAATGGGTGCAAGGAGATAGAAATATGGAGATATTGTACACACAACTTTACATGTGGCAGGCCAGGTTAGTGACACAGTTAATGAAGCAGTTGGGATCCTGAGCTTTATAAATTGAAGCAACGTTAGAACCCTTACATTGCAGAAGGAGACCATTTGGTCCATTGAGCCTGCACAGACAACAGTCCCATCCAGGCCCTATCCCCCGTAACCCCACATATTTACCTTGCTTATCCTCCTGACACTAACGGTCAATTTGGCATGGCTTATCAACCCTCATCTCATCGGAGCGTGACAGAAAACTGGAGCACGGAGAGGAAACCCACTTAGAGTGGGAGTTTGCATAAAGTGTAAAGCAAGGAATTTATGCTAAACCTTATTCAAACCCCATTGGCCCCATTTGAGGCATTGTGTCCAGTTCTGGACATTATAATTTAGGAAGATTTTGAAGGCTTTGGAGAGGATACAAAACAGATTTTCTAGAATGTTTGTAGGGTTGAAGGATTACGGTTCCATGAATAGACTGAGAAGCTGAGGTTATCTTCCTCAAACAGAGAAGGCTAAGATTTGATTGAGATGTTTAATATTATCAAGTGTTTAGGTATAATGAATAGGGTGAAGCTGTTTCCAAAGGCAGAAGGCTCAGGAAAATGAAACAGATTTGCAAGTAAAAACTCCAGTGCGGGGGTGAACATGAGAGAAAATTCTGAAAGTGAAATCATGTGCTCTGCATTGCCTGGAAGGACAGTGGATGCAAATTTAGTAGTAACTTTCAAAGACAAATTGAATACACACTTGGAGTGGGCACAGTAAGTAGTCTCACAACACCAAGTTAAAGTCCAACAGGTTTATTTGGTAACACGAGCTTTCGGAGCATTGTCCCTTCATGGGGTGAGTGAAGAGTTCAGTTCACAAACAGGGCATATGTAGACACAAACTTAATTACAAGATAATGGTTGGAATGTAAGTCTTAACTGGTAATCAAGTCTTTACAGATGCAGACAATGTCGGTGGAGAGAGGATTAAGCACAGGTTAAAGAGGTGTGAATTGTCTCCAGCCAGGACAGTTAGTGAGATTTGCAAGCCCAGGCAAGTCGTGGGCATTATAGATAGTGCGACATGAATCCAGGATCCCAATTGAGGCCATCCTCATGTGTGCGGAACTTGGCTATCAGTTTCTGCTCAGCAATTCTGTGTTGTCGTGTGTCATGAAGGCTGCCTTGGAGAACACTTACCTGAAGATCAGGGGCTGAGTGCCCTTGACTGCTAAAGTGTTCCCCAACAAGTAGGGAACGCTCCTGCCTGGTGATTGTCGAGCAGTGTCCATTCATCTGTTGGTCTTGCCAATGTACAATGGTTTGCAGTTGCATAGTTGTTTGAAGGCAAATAGTGGAGGTGTGGGGATGGCCTTGGCATGCTGTTCATCTTCATCGATGACATGTTGAAGGCTCAGGAGATGTCGTAGCTTCTCTGCTCTGGGGAAGTACTGTGCGGTGAAGAAGTCTTGTTCAAACTTGTGTATGAAGATGTTGGCATATTGAGGCGCGAATCAGATCCCCATGGCACAGGACCTTCAACTGATGCTATACACTAGATACACTGATGACATTTTCTTTCTTTGGACTCATGGCGAACAATCATTGAAACAACTACATGATGACATCAACAAGTTCCACCCCACTATCAAACTCACCATGGACTACTCTCCAGAATCGGTTGCATTCTTGGATCTCCATCAAGGATGGTCACCTCAGCACTTCACTGTATCGCAAGTCCACGGATAACCTCACGATGCTCCACTTCTCCAGCTTAAACACGTTAAAGAAGTCATCCTCTACAGACCAGCCCTCCATATATACAGGATCTGCTCAGGGGCTCGCAACAGACACCTACAGATGCTGAAAGACACCCTCGTAAGAATATATGTGGCGCTTAAGTTATCGATCGACAGTTCAACGTGCCACAGTGAAAATTCACACAGACCTCCTCAGAAGACAAACACGGGACACGGCAGACAGAGTACCTTTTATTGTCCTATACTTCCTCGGAGCGGAGAAGCTACACCATCTCTCGAGCCTTCAACGATGAAGATGAACATCTCACCAAGGCCACCCCCACAATCTTATATTCCTTCATGCCATTTAACCCGCCAAAATGTACCACTACACATTTATCCGGGTTGAAGTCCATCTGCCACTTCTCTGCCCAGTCTTGCATCCTATATATGTCATGCTGCAACTTCTGACATCCCTCCAAACTATCCACAACACCTCCGACCTTCGTGTCATTGGCAAACTTACCAACCTATCCCTCCACTTCCTTGTCCAGGTCATTTACAAAAATCACAAACAGCAAGCGTCCCAGAACAGATCCCTGGGGCACTCCACTGGTGACTTACCTCCATGCAGAAAAACACCCATCTACAACCACTCTCTGCCTTCTGCGGGCAAGCCAGTTCTGGATCCACAAAGCAACGTCCCCTTGGACCCCATGCCCCCTCACTTTCTCAATAAGCCTTGCATGGGGGACCTTATCGAATGCCTTCTTCTTTTGTCAATGTGTTTACTCACATTTTCAAAAAACTCAATCAGGCTCATAAGGCACAATCTGCCTCTGACAAAGCCGTGCTGACTACTTTTGATCATACTATACTTCTCTAAATGTTCGTAAATCCCGTCTCTGAGGAGTTTTTCCATCAACTTACCAACCACTGAGGTTAGACTCACTGGTCGATAATTTCCTGGGCTATCTCTATTCCCTTTCTTGAATATAGGAACCACATCCACAATCCTCTGGAACCTCTCCTGTCTCCATCGATGACGCAAAGATCATCGCCAGAGGCTCTGCAATCTCTTCCCTCAACTCCCACAGTAATGGAGATCGCTTGGAAATTTCTTCCAATATTCTTTCTCTATAAATATGCAATCCTCTCTCTCTTCCACATTGTAACAACCCACATTAAACTTCAGTTATTAAAACGTTCATGTCCCGTTTAAACAGTTTACCTTTTGCATTACTATGGCAATAAACCCAGGAACCTTACATCAGTTTGTTTAACTGAAATTCAATTTTCCAGTAGATAAAGGAGCTTGCCATTGGACATTCAATAGTTAAACCATTACAACAATGTGCCTGTTTATTTGCTCATGCTGTCAGGCTTCTGGACCCACATGTATTTCTTTGATTCAGGAACGGTCTGATAAGACAGTGAAGCGACTTCAACTAATGACACATCGATATGAGGCACTGGAGAAACGACGAGGGATGGAAGTGGAAGGCTTTAAAAATGACATCAAGTTACTGCGACAGCGGCTGAAGGATGTGGAGAAGCAACTATTCAAGGTAAGTTCAAACATTTCATATTTACCTGGATTGAACTCTACCCTATCTTGCTGAAAACATTTAATTTTTTGCCTCAGTTCCCAACCTGATAATGACTTGCTCTCAGGTCACTGCAAATTCCACTCCTATAGAATATTATTTTTATTTATTCACCCACGTGTCAGCTAAAAACAGCAAACAAAAATCAGAGCTGCTCATACAGATAAGCTTTCATTCACCTGTTAAAACTCTAAATTGTTACTGCAAACAGTGAGGCACAGGCAGCAACGAGCTCAGAGGGGTGTGTTGGTGGAGTACAGTGCATAGGAGGGGTAGACTGCATAGGAGGGGTAGATGGGCATAAAGTGGAATATAAAGGCTTGGACTTGATGTATAGCCAGGGTACAAGAGGCCCAGTGAGATATGTAGTTATTGCAAGGATCCAGGAAAGATGTGATGGTGATGGCATCACAATGGAGGAAGGAGGACGAGGGGGACTCTTTATCCTTTTTAGTTGCAAAGTGGAATACCTCATATTTTCCTATATTGAAATCCATTTGCCACAATTTTGTGGCTCTAATAGGGAGGAGCAGTGGTGAGAGCAGAAGTGTGTAAAATGGGATTGGCAAGTCAAGATCGCTCTGTTATTCATATGAGCAGGAATTCTCAATTAAGGAAAATTGGAACAGATGTGTTAGAACAAAGAAACTGTGAGATTGGAATCCAGCCCTTCCAGAAACAGGTGTGAGGAATGTACATGAAGTGTTAAATGACAGAAGTTTGACTTCTACATCTTGTATTCTAGTCTGAGATTTAAAAGCTCTCATTCCATTTTTAATTATTTTCTGATATAAATTCATGCAGGACTTCACTGATGACATATTGCGAATTAGCTGCCCATTATCTCTAATCTCTGTCTGCTGCCTCTCAGCAGTTTTTAATTAGGATAATAATTTATCTTCAATTCGTTGGGTTATACCTTTAGCTAACTTTCTTGTACAAGGGACTTTGTCAAATATCTTATGGAAGTCTCTCTAAATAAATATTTCAACTGTACCGTTTTCCTTTGTCTCTGCAGGTAACACTTGGAATTGGGCCTGACCAAGATCTTGCTATCCTTCATGAGGTGCGTCAAACAAACAGTCAGTCAAGGAAGATCCAAGGAGAGCTGAAGAATCTAAAGGCGAAGATTTATGGCTTAGAAAATCAATTGCGATTTGGCTAGCATTTTCTCAAGGAATGGTTCATTTCAGTATCTAGTATGAAAGTGTCAGCAGCACTTATGCACCCACAAAGGGATAGCCTGAACATTGCATGTCAAATATTTGATATGGTTTATTTAACACTAATGTTAGGATGGGTTTGTGCTAACTGTGCAGAGAGGAACAGACTAAATCCTCATGTAGAGTTTTTGCCCCCTTACATTTCTACGCGCACAAAACATGAATGGCTCACAATTGATCAGATGTTTAGGCAAACTTCTTCAGTTTCACTTTCTCAGAAATGAATTTTTATTTCCTTTTTTTGTTAAGTGTTAGGAGTGAAGGGAGCAATTTTCCAGAATACACCAGTCAAACTCCTTTAAGTTATTTTAATTAGTGAACTCTGCACAGTGTAGAGTCAAAATTGGAGTTTTGTGTGTCAAATTTTAATTTCTGCATGATTTGAGTTTTCTTTGGTTTGCTGGATGATGTCACAGGAAAAAGCTTTACATGAATTTCTGAGCTAATTGGACCAAAAGAGCCAGCTTCATCTGAGGTTGGAGCACAGAGCTCCTGTCGGGATCTGAGGTTGGAGCGGAGGTCATGTGGAGATCTGGGGATGAGGTGGGGGTCCTATCAAAGTCTGAGGTTGGGGTGGGGGCTTCTGTTGGGGTTTGGGATTTGGAGCGGGTGTTCCTGTCGGAGTCTGGGATTTGGAGCGGAGGGTCTTGTCGGGGTCTGAGGTTTGGAGTGAGGGGGGTTGGATTGGGGGTGACATAGTAGTAGGCACTGCTGCCTCACAGTGCCAGGGATCTGGGTTCGATTCCCAACTTGGGTCACTGTCTGTGCAGAGTCTGCATGTTCTCTGTGTCTGCGTGGGTTTGCTCCAGGTGTTCTGGTTTCCTCCCACCGTCCAGAGATGTGCGGGTTGGGTAGATTTGCCATGCTAAATTAACCTTCAGTGTCAGGGGATTAGCTAGCGTAAATGGATGGGGTTATGTGAATAGGGCTGAAGTGGTATTGTTGCAGGTGCAGTCTCAATGGGCTGAATGGCCTCCTGCAGTGTTGGGATTCTATGGTTCTATTTGGAGTTGGAGTGGGGGGTCTTATTGGGCTTGGAAGAGAACTCTTCAGGATCTGGGGTTGGAGGGAAGAGATCTTAAGAACATAAGAACATAAGAAATAGGAGCAGGAGTAGGCCATCTAGCCCTTCGAGCCTGCCCCGCCATTCAATAAGATCATGGCTGATCTGTTGTGGCTCAGTTCCACTTTCCCGCCCTCTCCCCATAACCCTTAATCCCCTCTCTTATCAAGAACCCATCAACCCGCTTCTTCTTGTCAGGGTCTGTAGTTGAAGCAGTGGTCCTGTAGGGTTGGGGCAGAGGTTCATGTCAGAGTCTGGGGTTTGAAGCGGGGGGTTCCTGTTGGGGGTTGGGTTTGGGAAGGAATTCTGTCGGGCTGTGGAGTGGAGATCCTGTTGGTGTCTGGGGTTGGGACAAGGGTCTCCTCTCAGGGTTTGGGGTTGCAGTCTGTGTCTTGATTCTGTGATCCAGGGTGAGTGTGACTGTCCCCGGATCCAGAATGCTGTACCCATTTAAATCTCTATATTGTTCCCGATCTGATGAAGTACATCATAAAGATTGAATTTGAAGCTGCACATTGATCAACACGGCTTAACACCACATTTGAGGAAAAACATCTGTTCACAAATTCAGAAATGAATTGTTATAAATATCAAATCATCTGTACCAATCAGTCCCCTGGACAACATCCAGTTCACAGCAGGAATTGCTGATTGGTACACAAACGCTCTTCACTGTAAGCTTTACTGTCTCAGGTCTCAGCTGTGGGGTTGGCATTTGGACTTGTACTTCCTGAAACTGGTGCTGTAGAGCTTGGCAGATGAAGTATTACTTCCTGCATCTACAAAAATCTACCTCGGTAACATTATGAAGACATCTGATAAAATGGATGTGGTGGGGAAAAATGTAATTTACATTTAGATGTATGATTGTTAAGTGACACCACTCCAGAATTGCCAGTTAACAGCAGCTCAACTATCTGTATGAAGGAACATCTGTTTACTCAATTCCAGTAAATATTTATCACCTCAGAATTGTGTTGTCAGACCTTTTCCTTGTTTTATCTGATTCAAATGGAAACATAATGCAATAGATTTTGGATCTAGCACCTTATGTGCCATAGATTCATAGAGATTTACAGCAATAGATTTTGGATCTAGCACCTTATGTGCCATAGATTCATAGAGATTTACAGCATGGAAACAGGCCCTTTGGCCCAACTTGTCCATGTCACCTTTTTTTTAACCCCCTAAGCTAGTCCCAGTTGCCCACATTTGGCTCATATCCCTCTATACCCATCTTACCTATATAACTGTCTAAATGCTTTTTAAAAGACAAAATTGTACCTGCTTCTACTACTATCTCTGACAGCTTGTTCCAGGCACTCACCACCCTCTGAAAAAATTGCCCCCCTAGGCTTTTTTGTACCTCTCCCTTGTCACCTTAAACCTATGCGCTTTAGTTTTAGACTCCTCTACCTTTGGGAAAAGATAGTGACTATCTAGCTGATCTATGTCCCCCATTATTTTATAGACCTCTATGAGATCATCCCTAAGCCTCCTATATTCCAGAGAAAAAAGGCCCAGTCTATCCAGCCTGTCCTTATAACTACCCCTTCAATGCCATTGAATTTTAAGGACCTGGATGGATATTTGGCAAGGAAGCAATTAGAAGAGTAAGTGGTGGGCACAGCTTCAGTATAGATCTGCCCTGATGGCTCTTATCTGGTCCCTTACATTGCTGTGCTCTTATAAACAGCTGCAAGGATGATAATGATCCTGCGCAGTGATCACGCTGATCTAATGCAATAACGTGCAATGATTGTACTGATTTAATACATGTATTTATCGTATTGATCTGTTCAGGTCCTCTGCTACAATCGCGCTGATTTAACATGTCCCTTATATAAATGACATAGATGACTATGTGGGAGGTAGGATTAGTAAATTTGCGGATGGCACAAAGATTGGCTGGGTGGTTAACAGTGAGATGGAGTGTCTTAGGCTACAAAAAGATATAGATGGAATGGTCAAATGGGCAGATAAGCAACAGATGGAATTTAACCTTGAAAAGTGTGAGGTGACTTACATTTTGAAAATAATTTGACAAAAAAGTATTCAGTAAATGGCAGGACACTCGGAAGTTCTTTGGAAGAAAGGACCTTGGCGTGTTTGTCCACAGATCTCTGAAAGCAGAAGGGCACGTTAGTAGGGTAATGAAAAAGGGTCAGTTGCCTTTATCAGTTGAGGCATAGATTACAAAAGCAGGGAAGTCATATTGGAATTGTATAGAACTTTGGTGAGGCCACAGCTTGAGTACGTGTGTAGTTCTGATTGCCACATTATTGGAAGGATGTGATTGCACTGGAGGAGGTGCAGAGGAGATTCACCAGGATGCTGCCTGGGGAGCAACATTTAAATTATGAAGAAAGGTTGGGTAGGCTTGCGTTTTTGTTGGAGCAGAGAAGACTGTGGGGGCAACCTGATCAAGGTGTACAAGATTACAAGGGACGTGAACAGAGTGGATAAGGAGCAGTTGTATTCCTTAGTTGAAGGGTCAGTCATGAGTGACATGGGTTCAAGGTGAGTGGCAGGAGATTTGGGGATGTGAAGAAAAACATTTTTGCCCAGAGGGTGGTGACAGCCTGGAATGCACTGCCTGGGAGGGTGGTAAAGGCGGGTTGCCTCACATCTTTAAAAAGTATCTGGATGAACACTTGACTCACAACATTCAGAGCTGTGGGCTAAGTGCTGGCAGATGGAATTAGGTGGAAGATCAAGTATTTCTTGCATGTCAGTGCGGACTTGATGGGTCAAAAGACCTCTTCTGCGCTGTATGATTCTGTGATTTAACACAATCCTGAGCAGTGATCATGCTGAATTAACACAATCCAGTACAGTGATCACATTGATTTAACATGATCCTATGCAGTATTCTCCATTCATAGATTCCTAAAGTGCAGAAGAAAGCAATTCAGCCCATCGTGTCTGCACTGAACTCAGTCTCACCCAAGTCCTATCCCCATAACCCCATACATTTACCTGAGCTAGTCTTCGTAACACTAAGGGGCAATTTAACATAGCCAACCCACCTCATACACACATCTTTGGACTGTGGAAAGAAACCAGAGTATCAGGAGGAAACCCACGCAGTCCCGGGGAAAATGTGCAAGCTCCACACAGACAGTGACCCAAGCCTGGAATTGAAGCCAGGTCTCTGGCGTTATGAGGTAACAGTGCTAACCACAGTGCCGCCATGTCAGCCTATAATGTCCAATCCACCAAGCAGCCTGTAATCTCTTCCCCTCCCCTCCTACAGCCTGTAAGCTCCATTCCCCTGACAGTCTGTAAATTCCAGCCCATCCACCCCAATGCCTATAATCTTGATTCCTGCAGCAGCCTGTAATCTCCATCCCCCAAACAGTCTGTAACCTTCATCCATCCCAATAGCTATAATCTCCATTCCCCATTTGCCTCAGTAGCTTGTAATCTCCATTTCCCAATCTCCAGCCACCAATAATATCCACACCACACCATCAACCAGTAATCTCTTTCCCCAGCAGCCTGTAATTTCCATTCCCACCCAGCTGGTAATTGTCAGTCACACCACCCCCTCCCTCCCCACTTCCCCTCTCCCTGCACTTTGTAACCTCCATTCCCCTGACAGCCTGTAAATCCCAGCCCACTTCACCCTTAGCTTCTCAGTAACTTGTAATCTCTATTCCCCCAGCAGCCTGTAATCTCCGTCCACCCCAGCAACCTGTAATCTCCATTACCCCTGCAGTAGCCATCTCCATCTCTCCAGCAGCCTGTAATTCCCTTCCCCTATCAGCCTTAATTTCCATTCCCATCCCCCTCAAGAGGCCTGTAAACTCCATTGCTCTCCCGGCAGCTATAATCTCCATTTCCCAATCCCCAGCTGCCTCTAATATCCATACCCCACCACCAACCCATAATTTACATCACCAACAGTTTATCATTTCCACTCAGCCTGTAATCTCCAGTCACCCCCAGCCTGTAAAATCCACCCTTCCCTCCAGTAGCTTGTAATCTTCCCCAGCCCCACCCCTTGCAACCTGTAATCTCTATTCCCCCAGCATCTTGTAATCTCCATCAACCCAGCAGCCTGTAATATCCCCTGTCCCCCACAGTCTAATCTCCAATAGCCCCCCACATGCAGCCAGTAATCTCGATTCTCTATTCCCCAGCAGCCTCTAATCTCTAACTCACATCCAACAGCCTGTAATCTTCACCCCCCCGCCATTATGACCGAGCAGCCTGTAATTTCATTCCCCACTCCCCACAGCAACCTGTAATCTCCAACTCACCCCAACAGAGTGTAATCTCCATCTCCTCCCTCCAAGTTGACTGTAATCTCCACTCCCCCCAGCAGCCTGTAATCTCCGCCCCACCTGCCCCAGCATGGTGTAAATTCCATCCCCCCCAACACCCTAGCAGCAGGCTGTAATCTCCTTCCCACCCAGCAGCACGCTGCTATAATCCCCCCTAACAGCAGTCTGTAATATTCAACCCCCTGCAGGTCTGGCAGCATCTGTAAGAAGAGAAAAGAGCTGATGTCTCAAAGGTTCTCAAGCAAAGCGATCACATAATCTACATTTGGTGTCTCGATAAAGAGACTACATTGGGAGCAGTGAACGCACTAGACCAAATTGAAAGAAGTGCAAGTGACAACTGCTTAACCTGGAATGAGTGTTTTGGACCTTGGATAGCAAGCATGAAGAGGTAATGGGGCAGGTGTTGCTCCTTCTAAGATTGCTTGGAAAAGTGCCATGTATGATGGGAGAGTTGTTGGGTATAATGGAGTAGTGGGTGGAGGGAGCAGTCTCTATGGAATGCTGACAGATGGAGTAAAGGGAAGATGTGTTTAGTGGTAGCATCATGCTGAAGATGGCGAAAATGGTGGATGTATATGTAGAGGCTTTTGGGGTGAAATGTAATAACAAGGGGAACTCTATCCTTGTTCTGGGAGGGAAGGGATGGGTTGAGGGTTGTAGTGCAGGAGATGGACCACACACTGTTGAGGGCCATGTCGACGACATTAGATGGGAATCCATGGTTGAAGAAAAGGAACACATATTACAAGCAGCACTTTGGAAAGTGGCATCATCGGAGCTCATTCCACACAGCCACCACTCTCTGTGTGAAGAACCTCCTCCCTCACTAATATTCCCTTTAAACTTTTCCCCCTTCACCCTTAACCCATGTCCTCTAGTTTATTTCTCCCCTAGCCTCAGTGGAAAAGCCTGCTTGCATTCGCTCTATCTATACTAGTCATAATTTTATACACCTCTATCAAATCTCCCCTCATTCTTCTACACTCCAGAGAATAAAGTCCTAAACTATTCAACCTTTCTCTGTAACTCAGTTTCTCAAATCCCGGCAACATCTTTGTAAGCCTTCTCTGCATTCTTTCAACATTATTAATACCCTTCCTGTAATTAGGTGACCAACACTGCACACAATACTCTAAATTCGGCCTCACCAATGTCTTATACAACCTCACCATAACATTCCAACTCTTATACTCAATACTTTGATTTATAAAGGCCAATGTTCCTAAAGCACTCTTTACGATCCTATCTACCTATGATGCCACTTTTAGGGAATTATGTATCTGTATTCCCAGATCCCTCTGTTCTAGTGCACTCTTCAGTGTCCTACCATTTATCTTGTATGTTCTACCTTGGTTTGTCCTTCCAAAGTGCAATACTTGTCTGCATTAAACTCCATCTGCCATTTTTTAGCCCATTTTTCTAGCTGATCCAAGTCCCTCTCCAAGCTTTGAAAACCTTCCTCACTGTCCACTACACCTTTGTATCATCAGCAAATTTGCTGATCCAATTTACCACATTATCGTCCAGATCATTGATATAGATGACAAACAACAATGGATCCAACACCGATCCCTGCGGCACACCACTAGTGACAGGCCTTTACTCAGAGAAGCAATCTTCCACTACCGCTCTCTGGCTTCTTCCATTGAGCTAATGTCTAATCTAATTTACTACCTCTCCATGTATACCTAGTGACTGAACCTTCCTAACTAACCTCCCAAGCAGGACCTTGTCAAAGGACTTACTGAAGTCCATGTCGACAACATCCACTGCCGCCCCTTCATCCACTTTCCTGGTAACCTCCTCGAAAAACTCTAATAGATTGGTCAAACATGACCTACCACGCACAAAGCCATATTGACACTCACTAATAAGTCCCAGTCTATCCAAGTATTTGTAGATCCTATCTCTTAGTACTCCTTCCAATAATTTACGTACTACTGACGTCAAACTTACCGGCCTATAATTTCCCGGATTACTTTTTGAGCCTTTTTTAAACAATGGAACAACATGAGCTATCCTCCAATCATCCGGCACCTCATCTGTGGATACCAATATTTTAAATATAGCTGCCAGGGCCCCTGCAATTTCAACACTAGTCTCCTTCAAGTCTGAGGAAATACCCTATCTGGTCCTGGGGATTTATCTACCTTGATTTGCCTCAAGACAGCAAGAACCTCCTCCCCTTTAATCTATATAGGTTCAATGACCTCCCTACTTGTTTGCCTTATTTCCATAAACTCCAAGCCAGTTTCCTTAGTAAATACAGATGCAAAAAACCCATTTAATATCTCCCCCATTTCTTTTGGTTGTATTCATAGCCAACCATTCTGATCTTCAAGAGGACCAATTTTACCCCTTACTATCCTTTTGCTCTTAATGTATCTGTAGAAGCTCTTAGGATTATCCTTCATCTCGACTGCCAAAGCAACTTCATGTCTTCTTTTAGCTCTCCTGATTTCCTTCTTAAGTAGTTTCTTGCACTTTTTATACTCCTCAAGCATTTTATTTGTTCCCTGTTTCCTATACATGTCATAAGTCGCTCTCTTCTTCTTTATCAGAGTTGCAAGATCCCTCGAGAACCAAGGTTCCTTATTCTTATTCACTTTACCTTTAATCCTGACAGGAACATGCAAACTCTGCACTGTCAAAATTTCTCCTTTGAAGGCCTCCCACTTAACCAATCACATCCTTGCCAGAGAACAGCTTGTCCCAATCCACGCTTTTTAGATCCTTTCTCATTTAAGAACATAAGAACATAAGAAATAGGAGCAGGAGTAGGCCAACTAGCCCTTCGAGCCTGCCCCGCCATTCAATAAGATCATGGCTGATCTGTCGTGGCTCAGTTCCACATTCTCGCTTTCTCCCCATAACCCTTAATCCCTTCTCTTATCAAAAACCCATCAACCCACGTCTTAAAAATATTTAGCGAGGCAGCCTCCACCACTTCAACGGGCAGAGAATTCCAGAGATTCACCACCCTTTGAGTGAAGAAGTTCCTCCTCAACTCTGTTCTAAACCTCCCCCCCTTTATCTTGAGGCTGTGCCCCCTAGTCCTACTGTCCTTTCTGAGTGGGAAGAGTCTCTCCACCTCTATCCTATCCATCCCATTCATCATCTTATACATCTCAATGAGATCTCCCCTCATTCTTCTAAACTCTAACGAGTACAAGCCTAGTTTATTCAACCTCTCCTCATAGCTCAACCCCCTCAACTCCGGCATCAGCCGAGTAAACCTCCTCTGCACTCCCTCCAAGGCCAAAATATCCTTGCGTAAGTACGGCGCCCAAAACTGCACACAGTACTCCAGCTGCGGCCTCACCAAAGCCCTGTACAGTTGCAGCAAGACCTCCCAACTTTTATATTCAATCCCCCTCGCTATGAAGGCCAGCATCCCATTCGCCTTCCTAACCACCTGCTGCACCTGCAAGCTGGGTTTTTGCGACTCATGCACAAGGACCCCGAGGTCCCTCTGCACCGTCGCCGGCTGCAGTTTTTCGCCACGTAAGTAATAATCCTTCCTACCATTATTCCTACCAAAGTGGACCACCTCGCACTTGCCAACATTAAATTCCATTTGCCAGTTCCTGGCCCATTCACCCAGCCTATCTAGATCCTTCTGCAGACACTCCACACCCTCCGCGCAATTTGCCGTTCCACCAATCTTGGTGTCATCAGCAAATTTTGACACCATACACTCGGTTCCCTCCTCCAGATCATCTATATAAATGGTAAATAGCTGAGGCCCCAGCACCGACCCCTGGGGCACTCCACTGGTCACCAACCGCCATCCGAATAGCACCCATTGACCCCCACTCTCTGCCTCCTATTTGACAACCAACCCTCTATCCACGCTAACACCCTACCCCCAACTCCATGTCCCTCGACCTTCTGCAATAACCTCTTGTGAGGTACTTTGTCAAACGCCTTCTGAAAATCAAGAAAGACCACATCCACCGGCTCTCCTCTATCCACCGCCCTAGACACATCCTCATAGAACTCCAATAAATTTGTCAGACACGACTTCCCCTTAACGAAACCGTGCTGCGTCTGCTCTATCAAGCAATTCCCCTCAATTTCTTCAAATTTAGCCTTTTTCCAGTTTAGAACCTCAACCCAAGGACCAGATCTATCTTTATCCATGATCAAGTTGAAACTAATGGCATTATGATCACTGGAACCAAAGTGTTCCCCTACACATACTTCTGTCACTTGTCCTAACTCATTCCCTAATAGGAGATCTAATATTACATCCTCTCTAGTTGATATCTCTATATTTGATTTAGAAAATTTTCCTGAACACATTTTACAAACTCTAACCCGTCTAGACCTTTAACAGTATGGGAGTCCCAATCTATATGTGGAAAATTAAAATCCCCTAATATCACAACTTTGTGTTTCTTGCAGTTGTCTGCTATCTCTCTGCAGATTTGCTCCTCCAATTCTCACTGTCTATTTGGTCGTATATAATTCAACCCCATTAATGTGGTCATACCTTTTCTGTTTCTCAGCTCCACCCATATGGCTTCGTTAGACAAGCCCTCTCATCTATTCTGCCTGAGCACTGCTGTAACATTTTCCCTGATTAGCAATGCCACTCCCCCCACCCTTCATCCCTCTGCCTCTATCACAACTGAAACATCGGAACCCAGGAACATTGAGCTGCCAGTCCTGCCCGTCCTGTAGCCAAGTTTCACTAATGCCTATAATGTTATAATGTGTACCATGACACCTGGCTGATCACCTTCCCACTTCAGAATGTTGTGCACGTGATCAGAGACATCCCTGACCCTGGCATCAGGGAGGCAACAAACCACCCAAGAGCCTCTGTAACGACCACAGAACCTCCTGCCCGTAACTCTGACTATCGAGTGCCCTATCACTACCGCTCTCCTCTTCTTCCCCCCTCCCTTCTGCGCTGCAGAACCAGACTCAGTTCCAGAGATCCGGCTGTCGCAGCTTGTCCCAGGTAAGGCATCCTCCACAACTAATAGTATCCAAATCGGTATACCTGTTCTGGAGGGGAATGGCCACAGGGGAACTCTGCTCTGCCTGCCCTTTCCCCTTCCCTCGCCTGATGGTAACCCAATCACCTGTGTTCTGTGCCTTTGGCATAACTACCTCCCTGAAGCTACTACTTATAAACTTGTCAGTCTCCCGAATGATCCGGAGGTCATCCAGCTCCTGCTCCAGTTCCCTAACGCAGTTTGTTAGGAGCTGCAGCTGGATGCACCTCCTGCAGCTGTGGTTGTCAAGGACGCCGGAGGTCCCCCTGACTTTCCACGTCCTGCAAGAGGAACATTCCAACATCCTGCTTGGCATTCTTTCTACTCTGAAGAAACAAAAAACTTACCGGAACCTCGCCTCACCTCTGCCTGTTCACGTTGAAGCCTGTTTGAGCCAAAGCCATCCCACTCTGCTCCATCTCACTCCGCTGCCCACTGGATAGAGCGGCCTGCTTTTTAAACCTTCCACGCACTACTGGCTGACGTCAGGCACCTTGGCAGTCTCGCGTTCCACTCACTGCCTCCCTTGCTCCAACTGTTTTTTTTTATTTACCTGCTCTCATCCAAGTCTTTTGTTTTAGGTTAGCGGAAGGGGGAGGGTGGGAAACTCTACACATGTAGTGTCTCGGGAATCCTCTCTGTTCAAATTTATTGTGCAGAAACCTTCCCAGGCCACCCTGCTACCTACTTCCGGTTTATTGATTTAACTGAGAAAAAAAGGAAGGTAGAAAAAATGTAAGGTAGAAAGCATTTTAACATTTGAGAAAAGCATTTTAACATTTAAGAAAAACTTGGGACAGGTGCATGGATGAGTGGGATGTGGAGGGATATGGTCCAGGTGCAGGTCAGTGAGACTTGGCAGAAAAATGGTTCGGCACAGACAAGAAGGGTCAAAAGGCCTGTTTCTGTGCTGTAATGTTCAATGGTTCTAAATGTTCCAATGATGAAGGAGCTGAAAGGGATGGAGTCTTTACAGGATGTAGGTCTGAAGAACTATAGTCCAGATAGCTGTGGGAGTCATTGGGCTTGAAATGGTTATTGGTAGATAGCCGATGCTAGGCCCATTGCATCAGCAAATTCCTGCCCCACCGAACTTATTTCCTCTTATCTTGCCTCCATCCTCCTCTGGTTCATTCCCTCCCCACCTACATCCGGGATTCCTCTGATGCCCTGCATCATATTGCCAGCTTCCATTTTGCAGGCCACTAACCACTTCCTATTCACCATTAATGTGCAATCTTTCTACACCTCCTATCCACACCAGAATGGCCTGAGAGCACTTAGAATCATAGAAGTACAACACAAATAGGTCCTTCAGCCCACAAGTTGCACCGATCATATCTCTATCTTCTAGGCTTACCAATAACAAGGCATTTTACTCCTATGTTAGGAACAAAAGGGTGGTTAGAGGAAAAAATCGGTCCTCTTAGGGACAGAGAATGGGAACCATGCTTAGAGTCCGAGGGAATGGGGGAGATCCTGAATGAATACTTTGCGTCAGTATTCATGAAGGAGAGGGACTTGTTGTCCAGTACTGTCTTGGAGGGAGTTGTAGACCCGTTGGAGGAAATATCTATTACAAGGGAGGAAGTGTTAGGGTTTTTAGGTAGTATTAAAACTGATAAATCTCTGGGGCCTGATGGCATTTATCCGAAGCTGCTTAGGGAGACGAGAGATGAAATTGCTGGGCCTCTGACGCAAATCTTTGTCTCTTCTTTGGACACAGGTGAGGTCCCAGAGGACTGGAGGATAGCGAACGTGGTACCATTGTTTAAAAAGGGTAGGAGGGATAACCCGGGTAATTATAGGCCGGTGAGTTTGACGTCAGTGGTAGGGAAGTTGTTGGAAAGGATTCTTAGGGATAGGACGTATATGCATTTAGAGTGTGGCAATTTGATTAGTGATAGGCAGCATGGCTTTGTAAAGGGGAGGTCGTGCCTTACGAATCTGGTAGAATATTTTGAGGAAGTGACAAAAACGGTCGACAAAGGATGAGCCGTTGATTTCGTCTACGTGGATTTCAGTAAGGCATTTGACAAAGTCCCTCATAGTAGGTTGGTGGAAAAGGTTAAGGCTCATGGCATACAAGGACAGGTGTCTAGATGGATTGAGAACTGGCTTGGTAACAGGATATGCCAGTCCAACGCCGGCATACCCACATCTTGGTAACAGGAGACAGAGGGTAGTAGTGGAAGGGTCCTTTTCTAGCTGGAGGTCAGTAACTAGTGGTGTGCTGCAGGGCTCAGTACTGGGATCTTTGCTATTTGTAGTATACATGAATGACTTGGAAGAGGGAGTACGTGGTGTGATCAGCAAGTTTGCAGATGACACAAAGATGGCTGGACTTGCTAATAGTGAGGAGCAGTGTCAGGCAATACAGCAGGATATAGAAAGGCTGGTAAATTGGGCAGAGAAATGGCAGATGGAATTTAATCCAGATAAATGTGAGGTGATGCATTTTGGAAGAAATAATGTAGGGGGAGTTACACGATAAATGGTAGGCCTGTTAAGAGTTTAGAAATGCAGAGGGACCTGGGGGTGCAAGTACACAAGTCCTTGAAGGTGGCAGTATAGGTGGAGAAGGTGGCAAAGAAGGCCTATGGTATGCTTGCCTTTATAGGGAGGGGTATAGAGTACAAAAGCTGGCGTCTAATGTTGCAGTTGTATAGAATGTTGGTTTGCCCACATTTGGAGTACTGCGTCCACTTCTGATTGCCTTACTACCGGAAGGATGTGGAGATCCTGGAGAGAGTGCAGAGGGGGTTTACCAGGATGCTGCCTGGTATGGAAGGACTGAGCTATGAGGAGAGATTGAGCAAATTGGGGCTGTTCTCCTTAGAAACGCAGAGAATGAGGGGAGATCTAATAGAGGTGTATAAGATTATGAAGGGTTTAGATAGAGTGAACAGAGGTAAGCTTTTTCCTAGGTTGGATACAAAAATTACGAGGGGCCACGGGCTTAGGGTGAGGGGGGCGAGGTATAATTTGGATGTTAGACGGAGGTTTTTCACACAGAGGCTGGTGGGGGCCTGGAATGCACTGCCAAGTAGGGTGGTGGAGGCAGGCACGCTAGAGTTGTTTAAGGCTTACTGAGATAGGCACATGAGCGGACTAGAGATGGAGGGATACAGGAGATTGTCCTAAATAAAGATCAAGAGCCTTGGGACGTCCCTGGGAATCAATTGATTCCTACGGACAAAGAAGAACAAAGAACAAAGAACAAAAACAGCCCGGGAAACAGGCCCTTCGGTCCAACGAGCCCGCGCTGCCATTTTAACATTACCAGTACCCCCTCCACCCATGACCCTTATCTATTGTTTATGGCATTACTTTAGGGAAACTAATTTAGGGACAATTTATTACCTCCAATCAGCCTAATAGCACATCTTTGGGGTGTGGGATGAAACCGGAGCACCCGGAGGAAACCCATGCAAGCATGGGGAGAATGCGCAAACTCCCACAGACACTGGCCCAAATCCATGTGTCTGCACAGCAAACAGTGATAGTCACTGAGCTGTCGTGTTGCCCAGCATCTGGTCCAGTTTAAGCATACACTAATGACACGAAGCACTAGGCTACTCTCGAACATTCAAGAGCAGCCCAAGAACGACCCATCACGTGTATGCCCCTCGCTGGACAACAAGGCGGACCGACTTAAAACCTGTGAATTAAAAGAGAAAAACATTAGTGTCATACCACATCCTTTTACATTACCAGGGACATCCCAATGCTAATGAACCTTATTTAAAACAATCTCCTATATCCTCCCATCTCCAACCCACTCATGTGCCTGTCTAAGTTACTCTTAAACAACTCCAGCGTGCCTGCCTCCACCACCTTACTTGGCAGAGCATTCCATACCCCCACTACCCTCTGTGTGAAAAACCTCCCTCTAATATCTGTGTTATACCTTTCCCCCCTCACCCTAAGCCCGTGGCCCCTTGTAATGCGTGTCTCTAACATAGGAAATAGCTTACCTCTGTTTACGTTATCTATACCCTTCATAATCTTATATACCTCTATTAGATCCCCCCTCATCTTTTTCCATTCGTATCCTAAAGTAGACAGAGTTGTGGTCACTATTAGTCACATGTTCACCTACTGCAACCTCAACAACCTGATCCGGCTCATTTCCCAGAACTAAATCCAGTATAGCCCCCTCTCTAGTCGGGCTATCTACATACTGCTCCAAGGCCCTTTCCAATACACATCTTACGAATTCCTCCCTGTCCGAACCCCCAGCTCTAGGCACCTTCCAATCCACCCCAGGGAGATTAAAATCTCCCCCTACAACAACCCTGTTCTTCCTACACTTATCCAAAATGTCACTACATGTACCCTCTTTCACTGCCCGTGGGCTGTCGGGCGGTCTGTAGTACACCCCTAGCATTGTAATCGCTCCCTTCCTTTTCCTCAACTCCACCCACAGAGACTCAATTCCTAACTCCTCTATATTATCTTCCCCCTACACCGCTGTGATGTGCTCCCGAACTAAGAGCACCACTCCCCCTCCTCTTTTCGACCCTCCCCTGTCATGCCTAAAACACTTATACCCAGGAATATTTAGCTGCCAGTCCTGCCCCTCCTTTAACCACGTCTCCGTCACTGCCACCACATCTAAATTCCTCACGAACATCAAGGCCTTAAGTTCATCCGTTTTACCCGTCACACTCCTCGCATTAAAACAGATGCACCGAAGACCTACAGGTCCACTCGGATCCTCCTTCTCCTGGGAGATTTGCCTATCATCTAGACTTACCCTGTCACCCAACTCACTCCCAATGGACCTTCCAACATATTTCATGGCTCACTTGTCTTCCTTCTGAGCTTCTGGGGATTCCGTAAATGTCTGTCTAAGTTGTGCATGTCTATTGATGTCTTTTCTTTTACTTCACAGGTGATTCGGTCCGCCTTGTTGTCCAACAAGGGGCATACATGTGGTGGGTCGTGCGAGGGCTGCTCTTGGATGTTGCTTCCAGAGTTGCCTAGTGCTTCATGTCGTTAGGACCATCTGATGGGCAATATGACAGCTCAGTGATTATCACTGTTTGTTGTGCAGATACATGGATTTGGGCCAGTGTCTGTGGGTCCCCGTGATTGCGTGGGTTTTCTCTGGGTGCTCCGGTTTCCTCCCACACCCCAAAAACGTGCTCTTAGGCTGACTGGTGTAACAAATTGTCCCTAAATTAGTCTTCCCTCAATCTTCCCCAATAGGCGCAGACAAAGGTCATAGGTAGAGGAGGGCACTCATAATGTTAAAATGGCGGCGCGGGCTTGTTGGGCCGAAGGGCCTGTTTCTCGTGCTGTGTTGTCCTTTGTTCTTTGTATAACCCTCAATCCTATTAAGTCCCATGTCCTCATCCAGAATTCTCTTACAAGACCCTAACGAATTTGCCTCCATCACCACCGGCAGCAGCTGATTCCACACACCCACCACCCTCTGAGTGAAAAACTTACCCCTGACATCTCCTCTGTACCTACTCCCCAGCACCTTAAACCTGTGTCTGCTTGTGGCAGCCATTTCAACCCTGGGAAAAAGCCTCAGAGAATCCACCCGATAAATACCTCTCATCATCTTATACACCTCTATCAGGTCCCCTCTCATCCTTCGTCTCTCTAAGGAGAAAAGATCGAGCTCTCTCAACGTATCCTCATAAGGCATGCCACCCAATCCAGGTAACATCCTTGTAAATCTCCTCTGCACCCTTTCAATGGCTTCCACATCATTCCTGTAATGAGGCGACCAGAACTGAGCACAGGATTCCAAGTGGGGTCTGACCAGGGTCTTATACAGCTGCAGCATTATCTCCCAACTCCTAAACTCAGTTCCTTGATTGATGAAGGTCAGTACACCATATGCCTTCTTAACCACATCCTCTACCTGCGAAGGCAATTTGAGAGTCCTATGAACCCGGACCCCAAGATCCTTCTGATCTTCCACACTGTTAAGAGTCTTACCCTTAATATTATATTCCTTCATCCCATTTGACCTGCCAAAATGGACCACTACACATTTATCCGGGTTGAAGTCCATCTGCCACTTCTCCACCCAGTCTTGCATCCTATCTATGTCACGCTTCAACTTCTGATATCCCTCCAAACTATCCATAACACCTCCGACCTTCGTGTCATCGGCAACCCTACCAACCCATCCCTCCACTTCCTCATCCGGGTCATTTATGAAAATGACAAACAGCAAGGGTCCTAGAACAGATCCCTGGGGCATTCCACTGGTGACCAACCTCCATGCAGAAAAAGACCCATCTACAACCACTCTCTGCCTTCTGCAGGCAAGCTAGTTCTGGATCCACAAGGCAACAGCCCCTTGGATCCCATACCCTCTCACTTTCTCAATAAACCTTGCATGGGGGACCTTATTGAACGCCTTGCTGAAGTCCATATAAACCACATCCACCACTCTTCTTTTATCAATGTGTTTAATCACATTTTCAAAAAATTCAACCAGGCTCGAAAGGCACAATCTGCCTTTCTTGAAAGGAAGCCTGAACAATTCCCATTCACCATCACTTTCCCCTGCCTGGTTGAATTTGTTCCACCTCAACAATTTGTCCTTTAACTCATTCCACTTTCTCCAAATCACTCCCTTTTTCAGCAATTCACAGAGAGTGTTCCCTCCAGGATAACCTAGTCTGTTCCTCCATTATACCCAATACCTCTCCCGTTACCCATGGCACCTTTCTATGTAATTGCAGAAGAGGCAACACCTGTCCCTTTACCTCTTCCAGGCTTACCATCCAAGGTCTAAAACACTCATTCCAGGTTAAGCAGTGTTTCACGTGCACCTTTTTTAATTTGATCTATTGTATTCGCTGCTCCTAATGTGGTTTCTTCTATATCTGAGAGACCAAAATTAGACTGAATGATCGCTTTGCTGAGCACCTTCAATCTGTGCTCAATCAGGACTCTGACCTTCCCATTCCTTGTCATCTTAACACACGATCCTGCTCCCATGCCCAATTGTCTGTCTTTGGCCTGCTGCAAAGTTCCACTGAAGATAACGCAAACTGGAGAAACAACATCTCATCTTCCAGCTAGGCACGTTATAACCTTCCAGCCTCAACATCGAATTCAACAACTTCAGATGATTAGCTTTACTCCACCTTGACCCCTTTATTTTCATTTTTAATGTTTTAACTGTTCACCACCTTTTATTTCTTTATTGTTTTTGTCTATTTCCCCCTCACTCTTTCCCCCATTTTATCCCATTTTTCTTAACTTTTCTCCCCTCTTGTTCTCAATTTTACATCTCTCCCATTCATCTCCCACCCGTCCTCCACCATCTTCATCTTTGGCCATTTAGACCTTCTATTATCTCCATGGACAGCCATTAGCACCTCTTAGTCCTTCCCCTTGTTTTTGTGGCTACGACTCATCTTTCATTCCCTCACCCTACAGTATAAATATCTCCCACTTTCTATGCTTTTTAGCTTTGACAAAGGGTGATCTGGACTCGAAACAGCTCTTTACTCTCCTTGAAGAGGCTGCCAGACCTGCTGAGATTTTCCAACATTTTCTCCTTTGGTTTCAGATTCCAGCATCCGCAGTCATTTGCTTTTATCCAGGGTAACTTTCAGTCTGTGCGCCACCCCCACAATGGGCAGCAGAGCAGCAGTCCCGGAAGCTGTAGGTGTGAGTGTGGATGTGGGTGGGTTGATATGTTCGCTGTGGTGTTGAGCAGGTGAGTCGGAAGTTGTTGTTCTAAGAAAGCCGTCAGGTCGCAGCCTCTCCTGAATAAACACCAGGGGCAAATGGTACAAAGTAAGTCTCTTCAATGTCTCTGCACTCAGTCCTGTAGTTGACTTGTCGTTGTTCAGGACTAGAATAAAACAGCTACAATTTGACGAAGTTTGATTCGTGCCCAGATGATGAAGAATCCGTGTAGCCGCAGTGATTTGGATTGGAAATTGTTTCTCGGCCTATGCTCGATGCTAATTGTTTCATTTGGCCAGTGTTTGTCTCTGTTTAAAAGGCTGATCTAGTTTTCACATTCAGCCCGTTTGTGAGCAGGTGAATCGGCTGCGATTGCCTGTGTCTGTGGGGGAAGCTGTACTCAGTTTGGGCAGGTTTCAAGGGAGAGAGATTTCATAACAGGAAGGTGAAGCTCTTATTTTTAAAACCTGCGATTTGATATTTAAAACATGTGAGAAACACATGCAAAATTTGGAATATGGTTTAGACAGGTTCCTGCTATGGATTGTGTGAATAGAGGCGGGACGAGATCGTAGAGGACAGAGTGTTTAACGCTGAGTTTCATTGCAAAATAACATGGACAGCAGCTGGCAGTGGGAGACACACTGATCACAACTTCATTTCAATATCGATCACTTTTTCATAACTAAAAAGAGCGATTCACAACCCATTAAATTCGGCGCCACTGTCTTCAATCAAAGAAGACATTGACTGGAAACGCAAACACATCTACACCCCGCTTTTGTTACTTTCCTCCAGCAGCCTGAACCAGGAAACTTCAGGTGACACTGAGTATCAGCAAACTCCTCAGAGATAAAAAGGGAATTAGTTCTTCAGCAGAACAGAGGAGCTAATAGATCATTTACTGCTGAGTGTGAGGACAGACACCTGTTCCTCGGTATCTGCCGCTGGGATTTATGTCCTGTTGTTACACTCATTCTAAGCAAGTAGCTGTTGTGAAGAAAATGTCGAGCTGATGTAGGTCAGGAAACAGATCTGAAATAATAAAGGACAGAAGCAACATTGTGTAGTGCCATATCCCATAGTTCCCATTCCACCTGCAGATTTTCTCTTACCATCAGGTAACAGTAACCTGCCCACCTTGTACATACATCACTAACTGGGATCTGATCTCACTGCTGCCCTGTTTACAGCCTCTCTAGCCAGTTCATTAGCAGGAACCACACTGGGGGAAAAACATAATGGCACACATATAGAAAGGGTGCTGAAGGAAAGAAATTGGGACCAGTACTGAGGGAGGTGGAACCTATACAGCCTGGGTGGGTTACCCCTTAGCAGGATCAGGTCCAGTGTCTTGTTGGGATGGTTTGTTCGTGATTATTGATGAGTATTTAACATCCTGGTTCCCCCTGCCAAATAACAGAAATGAAAATGGGTGGCACGGTGGCCCAGTGGTTAGCACTGCAGCCTCACAGTCCCAGAAACCCTGTTCAATTCCCAGATTGTGTCACTGCCTGTGTGGAGTTTGCATATCCTCCCCATGTCTGCGTGGGTTTCCTCCGGGTGTTCCGGTTTCCTCCCACAGCCCAAGATGTGCTGATTAGGTTGACTGATCATGCTAAATTGCCCCTTAGTGTCAAGGGGATTTGCTCAGGTAAATGCGTGGGGTTATGGGGATAAGGCCTGGCTGAGATTGTAGTCAATACAGAATCAATGGTCTGAATGGCCGCCTCCTGCTCTGTAGGATTCTATCTATCCATCTAGGAAAACAAGATATGCAAAATATGATATGTTGATATTCTAAGACATGCTGATATAAAAAAAGGTGGTGCTGTGTGTTTTGAAAAGCATTAAGGTAGACTTGTGCCTGGGATCTGATGGGATCTATCCCAGAACACTGAGGGAGAAGAGGGAAGAAATTGCTGGGGCCTTGTATGAAATTTTTGTATCCTCTTTAGTTACAGGAGAGGTCCCAGAGGATTGGAGAATAGCCAATGATAATCCGGGATATCACAGGCTGGTGAGCCTTACATCAGTGGTACAGAAATTATTGAAGATTCTGAGGGTAGGATTTACTCACATTTGGAAAAATATGGACTTATTAGTGATAGGCAATATGGTTTTGTGTTGTGTCTCAAAAACTTGAGTTTTTTTAGGAAGTTTCAAAGACGATTGATGAGCAGGGTGGTGAATGTTGTCTACATGGACTTCAGCAAGGCCTTTGACAAGATCCCTCATGGCAGGCTGATACAGAATGTGTTGTGACATGGGATCCATGGTGAGTTGGCCAGATGAATACAGAACTGGCTTGGTCATAGAAGACAGAGACTAGCAGTGGAAGGGTGTTTTTCTGAGTGGAGATCTGTGGCCAATGGAGGTCCATAGGGATAATGCTGGGACTTCCTGTTGTTTGAAATATATATAAATGATTAGGAGGAGAAAGTAGGTGGTCTGATTAGTAAGTTTGCAGATGACACAAAGATTGGGGGAGCAGCAGATAGTGAGGAGGTTTGCCAGAGGAAACAGCAAAATATAGATAATGCTGGATACTTGGGTGGAGAAATAGCGGGGTGGAATTTAACACAGGCAAATGCAATGGAAGGTCTATTGCAGGAGGAAAGTATATAGTAAATCATAGAATCCTACAAAGCAGAAAGAGGCCTTTCAGCCCATCGAGCCTGTACTGACAACAATCCCATCCAGGCTCAAATCCCGTAACCCCACGTATTTGCCTTGCTAACTCTCCTGACCCAAGAGCAATTGAGCATGGCCAATCAACATAACCTGCATGTCTTCAGACTGTGGGAGGAAACCGGAGCACCGGAGGAAACCCACATAGCCACCGGGAGAATATGCAAACTCCACACAGACAGTTACCGGAGGCTGGAATTGAATCTGAAAATGGCAGAACCCTTAGAAGCATTAACATGCCCAGAGATCTAGGTGTACAGGCCCACAGTTTTCTGAAAGTGGAAAACACAACTTGTCATATGGCATTTTTGCCTTCATCGGACTTGCAGCTGCATAGAACTTTAGTTAGGCCAGTTCTGGTCACCACATTACCAGAAGGATATGGAGGCTTTGGAGAGGGTACAGAAAAGGTTTACTAGGATGTTACCTGATATGGAGGGTATCAGCTATGAGGAGGGGTTGGAGAAATTTGGCTTGTTTTCACCTGAACATCGAAGGCTGAGGGGAGACCTGATATAGCTTTACAAAATTATGAGATGCATGGATAGAATGGATGGTCGGAGTTTTTTTCCTAGGGTGGAAATGTCAATTACTAGGAGACATGGGTTTAAGGTAAAAGGGGGAAAGTTTAAAGCAGGTGTGAGAGGCAAGTTTTTTATGCAGATGGTGGTAAGCACCTGGAATGCGCTGCCAGAAGAGGTGGTAGAAGCAGATACAATAGCAATATTTAAGCAACATTTATAGATACATGAGTAGGCAGGGAATAGAGGGATACGGACCACAAAGAGGCAAAAAGTCTTTAGTTTAGAAAGGAGTCATGTGTCACTGCAGGCTTGTTGGGCCCCAAGGCCTGTTCCTATGCTGTATTATTCTTTGTTCTTTGAATTGTGAGAAAAAGATTGCACAAGAGGAAGAAATAATAAAGCATTAGGTGGGGTCAAAGTAAGAAGAAATGCAATAAAGTATAAATTGGGTTGAATATGCACAGCTGTGAATGCAGGGATTATATGTAGCAATATAAAGCTGGCAAGCTTCAAAGGGCAGGCATGGACAATATGATTTATCGCCAATAATGGAGAGCTACCTCAAAAAAGGGCAGGATTGGGTACTAAACATTCCTGACTACAAGATGATCTGGAAAGTTAGGAGAAGGATGAAAGTATGAATTAAAGACAATATTACAATGCTGGAGAAAGGACATACGAGAGCGGTCAAGGACAGAAGCTATTTGGGTAGAGTTAAGAAATTAGATTACTCAGACTATACTGTAGACAACCAAATAGTGAGAAATATAAAGGAAAACATCTGCAAGGATGTTACAGGTACAAAGACTATTGTGTAGTTATAAAAGTTGACTTTAAATATGCTAATATAGATTGAGAGAGTATTAAGGGGAGAGAGGGGAAAGAGTTAAGTATGTTCAGGAAAATATTCCAGCTCAACAAGGAAGGAAGGATTGCTGGATGTAATCTAGGAAATGAAGTGGGTCTGGGTGAAAAAGAGGCAGGTAGGGAAAGGTTTAGGAGACAATGATCATCATATTATAAAGTTTAGGTTAGCTATGGAAAGGGCAAGGGGAGACCCAGAGTAAACATTACTCAGGGAAGGATTAATTTTAATGGAGTGGGAATGAATTTGGCCAGGGCAAGGATCAAAGAATGGTGGGTAAAACTGGAATAAAATAATGAGCTACCTTTAAAGAGCTGAGGGTTCAGGTAGAGGCAAGGTATATTCCTACACAGGGGAAAGGTAGGGCAACCAAATCCAGTGCTTCCTGGATAACAAACAAGAGATAGAGTAAGGTGAAGCACGTGGCAAATTGATAATACAAATGAAAACCAGGCTGAATATTAAAAATTCTCAGGGAAAGTGAAAAGGAAATAAGAGAAAGTATTTGTGCCCTATTTAGTGGCAGAAGAGAATGGCAGCTAATGAAAGAGAGAATCACCAATGCCAGTTTTAAAACCGAGTAATTAACAATAGGAGAGTAAATGTAAGGTGGGACTGATCAGAAACTAAAAAGGAGATGGCCAAGGGCATGTTGAAGCATCAGATGAGTACTTTGCATTTTTACCAAGGATGCTACCAAATACATAGTGAAAGTACATAGAACATTACAGCACAGTACAGGCCCTTTGACCCTCTAACCTAAACTATTCCAATATTATCCACATGTCTATCCAATGACTATTTGAATGCCCTTAAAGTTGGCAAGTTCACTACTGCTGCAGGAGGCACTGCTGCAACTGCAAGAGGCACAGCTTGGTCTAAAAAATAATTAAAAGGAGAGATAAAAGACATTTGGACAGATGTGGATAGGAAATGTTTAGAGTGATATGTACCAAGTACCGGCAAATGAGGTTAACTTAGGTGGGCTTTTTGGTTAGCATGAACCAGTTTGGGCCGAAGGGCCTGTTACGGGTCGTAGATTCTATGATGCTATTAGAGATGCTGGTTGTACTTAAAGTTGGTAGAGGCAGCTGTGGAGATAGAGGCTCAGCAACACCTCCTAAGAAGTGGGAAGCGGAAGAACACCTCCAGTGATAAACAGGAGTTACAGCATCAGGTGGAGGCAGCTGAGGGACTCCTGGGAGAAGTCAGCCCAGCAACATCTATGAAGAAGTGGGAAGTGGAAAATCTGGTGTAAAGGATTGATAAGCCTGAAACAGTACATTAGTGTTTCCCTCCCTCCCTCCTCCTCCAACCAAAAAAAAGGCCACTGTGAGAAAGTAAGAATGAAGATAAGAGTTTTATAAATTTTCTTAAATAATTTAATTGGTGCTAGAAATGTTAGTCAGTGGGGTTAAGTGCTGCGCTTGAGATGTGCGAGATCCGTGACGCTTCCAGTGTCTCGGACGACTACATCTGCAGGAAGTGCACCCAACTGCAGATCCTCACAGACCCCATGGATAGGTTGGAGCAGCAGTTGGATGCACTTAGGAGCGTGAAGGTGGCAGAATGTATCATAGATAGGAGCTGTAGAGACATGGTCACACCCAAGGTGCAGGCAGATTGAACAGTAGAAAGGGCAAGCAGCCAATGCAGGAATTCCCTGTGGTTGCCCCCCTCTCTTATAGTATACCATTTTGGATTTCATTTTGGGGGTGATGGCCTATCAAGGGATAACAGGTGCAACAGCTAGAGCAGTGGCACCAGGGCTGGCTCTGTTGTTAAGCAGGGAGGGGCAGAGAGCACAAAAGCAATAGTTATAGGGGACCCTATAGTTTGGAGTGCAGAAAGGCAGTTCTGTGGATGTGGAAGAGACTCCAGAGTGGTATGTTGCCTCCCTGGTGCCAGGGTCCAGGATCTCTCTAAACGGGCAGAAATCATTCTGAAGGAAGAGGGTGAACAGGCAGAGGTCATGGTACACATTGGTACTAATGACCTCAGTGATGAAGTTCTGCAGCAGCAGGAGTTAAGTAGAAAGTTTAAAAGCAGGATTGTAATAGAACATAGAACATAGAACACAACAGCGCAGAACAGGCCCTTCGGCCCACGATGTTGCGCCGACCAGTTAAAAAAAACAATGACCCACTAACCTAAACCAATCCCTTTTCATCCATAAACCTATCCACGGATCTCTTAAACGCCCCCAAACTAGGCGCATTTACAACTGCAGCAGGCAGGGCATTCCAATCCCTCACCACCCTCTGGGTAAAGAACCTACCCCTGACATCCGTCCTATAACTACCACCCCTTAATTTAAAGCCATGCCCCCTCAGAATTGTTCCCTGTGCCACGTGCCAGTGAAGCTAGAAATAGGAAGATACTGCAGCTCAACACATGGCTAAGTAGCTGGTGTAAGAGGGAGGGTTTCAGATATCTGGACCATTGGGATCTCTTCTGGAACAGATGGAACCTGTACAAGAAGGATGGGTTGCATATAAATTGGAAGGGCATAAATATTCTAGCCGGGAGGTTTGCTAGTGTCACATAGGAGGGTTTAACTCGTTTGGCAGGACGTGGGAACAAAAGCAAGGGTGATTTAACTGAAGGGGAACCAGAGTAGAACATAGAACATAGAACATTACAGCGCGGAACAGGCCCTTCGGCCCACAATGTTGCGCCGACCAGTCTTATTTTTAAAAAAAAACATTGACCCACTAATCTAAACCAATCCCTTTTCGTCCATAAACCTATCCACCAATCTCTTAAACGCCCCCAAACTAGGCGCATTTACAACTGCAGCAGGCAGGGCATTCCAGTCCCTCACCACCCTCTGGGTAAAGAACCTGCCCCTGACATCCGTCCTATAACTACCCCCCCTTAATTTAAAGCCATGCCCCCTCGTGCTAGCTTTCTCCATCCGAGGAAACAGGCTATCACCATCCACCCTATCTAAACCTCTAATCATCTTATATGTTTCTATAAGATCCCCTCTTAGCCGCCTTCTTTCCAGTGAAAACAACCCCAAATCCCTCAGTCTCTCCTCATAGGACCTCCCCTGCATACCAGGCAACATCCTGGTAAACCTCCTCTGCACCCTCTCCAAAGCCTCCACATCCTTCCTGTAATGTGGGGACCAGAACTGCACACAGTACTCCAAGTGCGGCCGCACCAGAGTTGTGTACAGTTGCAACATGACGCTGCGACTCCTAAATTCAATCCCCCTACCAATAAACGCCAAGACACCGTACGCCTTCTTAACAACCTTATCTACTTGATTCCCAACTTTCAGGGATCTATGTACACATACACCTAGATCCCTCTAGAGTAGGGTGAGTAAGACTCAGAGAAAGAGCAGGCAGGGTGTGATTGTTAATCAAAGAGATTGCCCTACCTTTCCCCTGTGTAGGAATATACCTTGCCTCTACCTGAACCCTCAGCTCTTTAAAGGTAGCTTATTATTCTATTCCAGTTTTACCCACCATTCTTTGATCCTTACCCTGGCCAAATTCATTCCCACTCCATTAAAATTAGTCCTTCCTTGAGTAATACTTTACTCTAGATCTCCCCTTGCCCTTTCCATAGCTAACCTGAGGTGCATTTATTTTAATGCAAGAAGAGTAACAGGTAAGGCAGATGAACTTAGAGCTTGGATTAGTACTTGGAACTATGATATTGTTACTATTACAGAGACTTGGCTCAGGGACGGACAGGATTGGCAGCTTAATGTCCCAGGATACAGATGTTTCAGGTGGGATAGAGGAGGATGTATGAAGGGTGGGGAAGTTGCATTACTGGTTAAGGAGAATATTACAGTTGTACTGTGAGAGGACACCTCGGAGGGCTCATACAGCGAGGCAATATGGGTAGAGCTCAGGAATAGGAAGGGAGCAGTCACAAAGTTGGGGGGTTTACTATAGGCTGCCCAACTGCCAATGGGAGATAGAGGAACAGATATGTAGGCAGATTTTGGCAAGGTGTAAAAGTAACAGCGTTGTTGTGGTGGGAGATTTTAACTTTGGCTATATTGACTGGGACTCACTTAGTGCTCAGGGCATGGATGGGGCAGAATTTATAAGGAGCATCCAGAAGGGCTTCTTGAAACAGTATGTAGATAGTCCAATGAGGGAAGGGGGCCATACTGGACCTGGTATTGGAGAATGAGCCAGGTGGTTGTTGTTTCACTAGGGGAGCAGTTCGGGAACAGTGACCATAATTCAGTAAGCTTGAAGGTACTGATGGATAAAGATAGGTGTAGTCCTCAAGTTAGGTGCTAAATTGGGGGAAGGCTAATTACAACAATATTAGGCAGAAACTGAAGAGTATCAAATGGGGGCAGATGTTTGAGGGCAAATCAACATTTGCCTTGTGGGAGGCTTTCAAGTGTAAGTAGATAGGTATTCAGAACTGGCACATTCCTACAAGGATGAAGGATAAATATGGCAAATTTTGGGAACTTTGGATGACAAGTGATATTGTGAGCCTAGTCAAAGAGAAAAAGGAAACATTTGCCAAAGCCAGGAGGCTGGGAACACACAAAGCAAGTGTGGAATACAAGGAAAGTAGAAAGAAACTTAAGCAAGGAGTAAGGAGAGCTAAAACAGGTAATGAGAAAACATTGCCAGCAGGATTAAGGAAAATCTCAAGGCTTTTTATACATAGATGAAGAGCGAGAGGGTGGCCAGGGAGAGGGTTGGCCCATTCAAGAACAAGGAAGGGAATCTATGCTTGGAGCCAGAGGAAATGGGTGAGGTATTAAATGAGTACTTTGCATCAATATTCACCAAAGAGAAGGACTTGGTGGATGATGAGTCAAGGAAAGGGTGTGCAGATAATTTGAATCATGTTGAGATCAAAAAGGAGGAGGTATTAGGGTTCTTGAGAAACATTAAGGTAGAGAAGTCCCCAGGGTCTGATGGGATATACCCCAGAATACTGAGAGAGGCGAGGGAGGAAACTGCTGGGGCCTTGAGAGAAATCTTTATATCCTCACTGGCTACAGGGGAGGTCCCAGAGGATTGGAGAATAGCCAGTGTTGTTCCTTTGTTTAAGAAGAGTAGCAAGAATAATCCAGGTAATTACAGGCTGGTGAGCCTTACATCAATGGTAGGGAAATTATTAGAGAGGATTCTTCGAGACAGGATTTACTCTATCTTGGAAATAAGTGGACATATTAATGAAAGGCAACATGGTTTTGTGAAGGTGAGGTTGTGTCTCACTCATTTGATCGACTTTTTTGAGGAAGTGACAAAGATGATTGATGAGGGTAGGGCAGTGGATGTCATCTACATGGACTTCAGTAAGGCCTTTGACAAGGTCCCTCATGGCAGACTAGTGAGATGGTGAAGTCGCATGGAATCAGAGGTGAGCTGGCTAGGTGGATACAGTAATATTCTGTTTGGTCATAGAAGAGAGAGGGTAGCAGTAGAAGGGTGTGTTTCTGAATGGAGGGCTGTGACAAGTGGTGTTCCTCAGGGATCAGTGCTGGGACCTTTGGAGTTTGTAATATATATACATAAAATATACATACATATCAATGATTTGGAGGAAAATCATTTGATTAGTAAGTTTGCGGATGACACAAAGGTTGGTGGATTTGTGGATAGCGCTGAGGACCACCAGAGGATACAATAGATATAGATCGATTGGAGACTTGGGTGGAGAAATGGCAGATGGAGCTTAGTTTGGATAAATGTGACGTAATGCATTTTGGAAAGTCTAATACAGATAGGAAATATACAGTAAATGGCAGAGCTCTTAAGAGTATTGATAGGCAGAGGGATCTGAGTGTACAGGTCACCAGTCACTGAAAATGGCAATGCAGGTGGAGAAGGTAGTTAAGAAGGCATATGGCATGCTTGCCTTCATCAGCCGGGGCACTGAATTTAAAAATTGGCAAGTCATGTTGCAGCTTTATAGAACCTTAGTAAGGCCACACTTGGAACATAGTGTTCAATTCTGGTTGCCGCACTACCAGAAGGATGTGGAAGCTTTGGTGAGGGTACAGAATAGATTTACCAGCTTGTTGCCTGGCATGGAGGGTATTAGCTATGAAGAGAGGTTGGAGAAACTTGGTTTGTTCTCACTAGAATGATGAGGTTGAGGGACAACCTGATAGAAGTCTACAAGACTATGAGGAGCATGGAAAGAATGGATAATCAGAAGCTATTTCCCAGGTGTAAGAGTCAATTACCAGGGGGCATAGGTTTAAGGGGCAAGGTTTAAAGGAGATGTACAAGGCAGGCTTTTTACACAAAGGGTGCCTGGAACTCACTGCCAGGGGAAGTAGTGAAAGCGGATACGGTAGTGACTTTTAAGGGGCATCATGACAAATACATGAATAGAATGGGAATAGAGGGATATGGTCCCCGGAAGGGGGCTTTAGTTCACTCGGGTAGCACGGTCTGTGCAGGCTTGGAGGGCCGGAGGGCCAAAGGGCCTGATCCTGTGCTGAAATTTTCTTTGTTCTTTTTCTTTGATAAGTCACCAGGACCATCTGAAAGGGTGAAAATTGTGGAGTTGCTGGCTGGAATCTTCTAATCCTCCTTAGATTCAGGAATGGTGCCAGAGGACTGGAGAGTTACAAAATATTCTCAAAAAAGTGCAAGTATAACTTCAGCAACAACGGGTCAGTCGTTTTACCTTGGTGCTGGAAAAACTCTTTGTCAATGATAATAAGGAAATTCAGCACAAAATAATTAAAGGCAAATCGTGTTTAACGAATTGAGTTTTTTGATGAGGTAATAGAGGTTTCATGATTAATGTGATGTATGTGGACTTCTGAAGGCCATTAGGTAAAGCTTGTCAGCAGTTAGAATTCATGGAAAAAAGGCATCGTGATTGAAAAGTGTGTCAGACTAGTAGCAAACAGTTGTTTTTCAGATTGGAAGAATACTGGGGCCAATATAGGAGCCCTGCTTTTCGAAGCTTCTCGAGAATTGTTCCAAGGGTGAGAAACATCAGCTGTGGGAATAGATTGGAGAAACTGGGAATGTTCTTGGTAAGTATAGGTTTAGAGAAGGTTTGATAGAGATATTCAATATCAGGAGTAAATGGGCAGAGTAGATAGAGGTGAATGGCAATGCTGTATCTCCTGGTCACAACACTGTAGATCAAAGATTGTTCTCATTGGTAGAAATGTTGAGAAGTAGATGATACCACTGGCAAAAGAACCAAAGGTCGCATGAGAAAAATCTTTTACACACAGCAAGAAATCAGCATGGAGCTGATTATTTAAAATCTATTTACATCTTATTAGCGGGTTCGGGACTGAAGTATCTGGGCCTGCTAGCCTCTCCACCACCACACTTCCTCCCCTCACCCCCAGGATTGTTTCACTCCAGCAGGGTTTGTAACAGCACCCCACTAATGGGGAGCTGGCGGCCTGATCCCATTCGTGTGAAGGGAGGCCATGGAAGCCCTGGCAATGCAAGCCTGGCCCCCAGCATTGCCCAAGGGGCAAAGTGGCAATGCCCAGGACCACCTTGCCACTGCACACAGGGCATTGGGCAGTGCCATGGGGGGCAGGCCCAAAGGGGGAGCAAGGCCGAATGGGGAGTGGGTCCTCTGGGGGCAATAGATAAGGGGTTCTGCTGCCACTGTGCATTCAGGATCGGTGATGGAGAAAGGGAGGCCAGCGACTGGGGCAGGCCATCGGGGTGGAGTGGGGTTTCGGGCTGCAGTTGGGAGATGGTCGGGCAATCTGGACTGCCCAGGGTGAGGGGTGGGAGGTGGGGGGGTTGGGGCTAGCCCAGACACTTCTGGGAGGCCAGCAGTGGGGGGAGGAGAGGCTGCATGGCCAGCAATGGGGAGTCGTGGGGCTGGCCGGCAATGGGGAGCCGTGGGGCTGGCCGGCAATGGGGAGCCGTGGGGCTGGCCGGCAATGGGGAGCCGTGGGGCTGGCCGGCAATGGGGAGGCCAGTAGTGCGGAGCTGCTGCACACAAGCTGATCTTGGCACTGACAGATTGGCACAAGTGAAGTAGTCCGCTCAACACTATGCTGTTGGCTTTCCAGTGGGAATAGAGAGAACACCAAGAAAAAGTTAATATTTCGAGACCAAATTGCACATCTTCCTAACAAAGAAGATATTTGCAAAGTTTCCTCCCTCGAGGCACAATTCCAGATTCGGAACCTCAGCAGCAGCCTTTTGCCCCGGAAGACCAGACAAGTGTTCTCTGGATGTTTGTGACAAAGTCAGGGGGTTAAAGTGACCAGCAGTTTAGGTTAGCTATTGAAAGGGCAAGGGTGAAGGCAATCAGTTGGCTTATGACGAGAACTCTCAGCACTTGGAACAATCCTATTAAGTGAACAAGGTGAGCAGTGACTTTGGCCTCCAACTCTTGCCAGCAGGGTAGAGGTAAACTTCCAAGCAGAGGAGGCTGGTCCTGCTCCAGGTGAAAGGCCTGAGCTCCTCTGAGAGGGGGTTTGTCTGCTACTGACCAGGAGCCCAGAACACTTGGCCCAGTTGATCCTGGAAGAGCCCAGCAGCTGCACATCCTCCATTGGTGAGCTAGGTCTGTGAACATGAGGAGCAACATCAGCTGAGGACAGCCAAGCAGAATGTGTGGCTTGTTTTATGTGAGGAATCCTAAACATTACCAGTGTGTTAGATGACCACATGCAGGGAGTGCTCCCAGTTGCAGAAACTGGAGCTCCAGTAGTGCCTCCACCAGGTTGAGAGTTATGTGGATAGTACCTTTAAAGGATAGTCACACTGCAGCTTAAGGGACTAGAGGAAAGAAGGGAATGGGTTACCACTAGACAGTCCAGAGGGTCCCAGACAGTCTAGACAGTCCCCTGAGGTCCCACTCTCTAACTTTGGAAGTTAGAGAGCGGGACCATTTTGGAAGCTGATGAGGATGCTGGTACCTCAGACGATGACCCTTCATCAGAGCTGACGCTAATAGATGCTGAGATTTTCTAGCATTTTCTGTTTGTACCCAAATACTGAATCTTAGGAAACACCACTACAAACCTTCCTCGAACTTGAAAAATATCCATTGACCATTATGCTCTTAGCTTCCTTTTATTCAGCTAATTTTGTATCTACGTTGCAACTATCCCTTTTATTCCCTCATTATAACTTTTCACAATCAGTTGTGCGGCAGAGTATCAAATGCCTTTTGAAAGTCCATGTTCATCACACCAACAGCATTGACACCCCCTGTTACCTCCTCCAACAAACACCAGCAAGTTAGTTAAACATGATTTCTCCTTTAGAAATCCATGCCGACTCTTCCTAACCAACATACATTTTTCCATGTGATTACTAATTCTATTTCAAATAATTGTTTCCAGAAGCTTTCCCACTACTGAACTTAAACTGACTGGTCTGTACTTCTTGGGGCTATCTTAAAAGCCTTTTTTTGAACGAAGGTGTAATGTTTGCAATTCTCCAGTCCTCTGGCACTTCCTCTGAGTCTACAGAAGACTAGAAATGATCACCAGTGCCATTGCAATTTCCATTCTCACTTCCTTCAATATCCTTGGATGCATCTCATCTGGTACCAATACCTTATCGACCTCCTGTACTGACGGGCTATTCAATACTTCCTCCTTATCAACTTTGAACCTTTTCAGAGACAGAATTTCCTTGCCTGTCACCATGGCCTGGAAAGCATCTACGTCCTTGGTAAAGACAGATGTCTCCATGTGTAAATTCCCTTTTTAATCAGCTCTACTCCTCGATTTGCTACCCTTTTACTATTTATTTCCCTATAGGAAGGTTTTGGGATTCCATGTTATGTTAGCTGCCAGTATTTCCTCATAATCCATTTATATATTTTATAAATATATAAAAAGGAAGAGGCTGGCTAGGGTGAACGTTGGTCCCTTAGAGGATGAGAAGGGGGACTTAGTGGTAGGGGATGGGGATATGGCGGAGGTCTTGAATAACTTTTTTGTTTCGGTCTTCACGGAGGAGGACGTGAATAATTTGCCGGGTGTTAGAGATGGAAAGGTGGTAGGACTGGAGGGTCTCGATGACATTACTGTTACTAGAGAGGTGGTGCTCGACAGACTGGAGGGGCTGATTGTGGACAAGTCCCCAGGACCGGATGGAATGCATCCGAGGGTCCTGAAAGAAATGGCGGAGGTGATAGTGGATGCCTTGGTGGTTATTTTCCAGACGTCGCTGGATTCCGGGGAAGTGCCGGAAGATTGGAAAACGGCTAATGTTACACCGTTGTTTAAGAAGGGTGCCAGGCAAAAGGCGGGGAATTATAGGCCTGTTAGTTTAACGTCTGTTGTAGGTAAAATGTTAGAATCCATCATCAAGGAGGAAATAGCGAGGCATCTTGAGGGGAATTGCTTGATAGAGCAGACGCAGCACGGTTTCCTTAAAGGGAAGTCGTGTCTGACAAATTTACTGGAGTTCTATGAGGATGTGTCTAGGGCGGTGGATAGAGGAGAGCCGGCGGATGTGGTCTTTCTGGATTTTCAGAAGGCGTTTGACAAGGTACCTCACAAGAGGTTATTACAGAAGGTCAGGGGGCATGGAATTGGGGGTAGGGTGTTAGCGTGGATAGAGGATTGGTTGTCAAATAGGAGGCAGAGAGTGCGGGTCAATGGGTGCTATTCGGGTTGGCAGATGGTGACTAGTGGAGTGCCCCAGGGGTCGGTGCTGGGGCCTCAGCTATTTACCATTTATATAGATGATCTGGAGGAGGGAACCGAGTGTAGGGTGTCGAAATTTGCTGATGACACCAAAATTGGTGGAAAGGCAAATTGTGCGGAGGGTGTGGAGAGTCTACAGAAGGATCTAGATAGGCTGGGCGAATGGGCCAGGAAATGGCAAATGAAATTTAATGTTGGCAAGTGCGAGGTGGTCCACTTTGGTAGGAATAATGGTAGGAAGGATTATTACTTACGTGGAGAAAAACTGCAGCAGGCGACGGTGCAGAGGGACCTCGGGGTCCTTGTGCATGAGTTGCAAAAACCCAGCTTGCAGGTGCAGCAGGTGGTCAGGAAGGCGAATGGGATGCTGGCCTTCATCGCGAGGGGGATTGAATATAAAAGTAGGGAGGTCTTGCTGCGGCTGTATAGGGCATTGGTGAGGCCACAGCTGGAGTACTGTGTGCAGTTTTGGGCGCCGTACTTACGCAAGGATATTTTAGCCTTGGGGGGAGTGCAGAGGAGGTTTACTAGGCTGATGCCGGAGTTGAGGGGGTTGAGCTATGAGGAGAGGCTGAATAGATTAGGCTTGTACTCGTTAGAGTTTAGAAGAATGAGGGGAGATCTCATTGAGACGTATAAGATGATGAATGGGATGGATAGGATAGAGATGGAGAGACTCTTCCCGCTCAGAAAGGATAGTAGACTAGAGGGCATAGCCTCAAGATAAGGGGGGGCAGTTTAGAACAGAGTTGAGGAGGAACTTCTTCACTCAAAGGGTGGTGAATCTCTGGAATTCTCTGCCCGTTGAAGTGGTGGAGGCTGCCTCGCTAAATATTTTTAAGACGCGGGTTGATGGGTTTTTGATAAGAGAGGGGATTAAAGGTTATGGGGAGAGGGTGGGAATGTGGAACTGAGCCACTTCAGATCAGCCATGATCTTATTGAATGGCGGGGCAGGCTTGAAGGGCTAGTTGGCCTACTCCTGCTCCTATTTCTTATGTTCTTATGTTCTTATGAGTTTGGCCTATGAGCTGGCATATTAGCAAGAATGTGAAGGTTTCAGAGAGGGTGCTGAGAAGATTGACGAGAATGGTTCCAGGGATGAGGAACCTGTTACATTGATTGGAGGTCGAGATTGTTTTCCCTGGGGGAAAGATGGTTGAGAGGAGATTTGAGGGAGCTGTTCAGAATCATGAGTAGACGGAGAGAAACTGTTCCCATTGGTGGAAGACTGGGAATCAGAGAACACAGATTTAAGGTAAAAGCAGCAATGATGACATGAGGAGGAACTTTCTCATGAAGCGAGCGATTCAGATCTGGAAGGTGCTGCATGAGGGTGTGGTGGGGCAACATTCAATCGAGGGTTTCCAACAAGAGTTGGATTATTGCCTGAATTGCTCTGTGAGATAGCCAGCACATAAAATGGGCTAAATGATCTTCTGCTGAGCTGCAATCATTTTGTGATGAAAACATATTTAAGTTACAGATAATAGTAATTTTGATAGAGGTTTCATTACCAGTTGATAGATTGAAGTATAATTTCATTGCAGTATGAATTCACTGGGAACTGGTGCAGATGAAGCCTTTGACTACCTCTTTAAGATAGTGCTGATTGGAGATTCCAACATTGGCAAGACTTGCGTGGTTCATCGTTTCAAAACTGGAGTCTTCATTGAGAAACAGCAGAACACAATTGGAGTCGACTTCATTGTCAGAACATTGAATATTGAGGGCACGAGAGTAAAGGTGGGGCAAACCACTCACATAGACTATCACACTAATCACTCTGTCACTCAATCCCTCACTATCACTGCATTCACATTGTCTCTCTCTTTCTCTCTCTGAACCCAATCCCTGCATTTCCCTCTCAGCCCCTCCCTCGCTCCGCCCCTGCCGCGCCCCTCACTCCGCTCCTGCCGCCCCCTTGCTCTGCCCCCGTCGCCCCCTCACTCTGCCCCCGTCGCCCCCTCGCTCTGCCCCTGCCGCCCCCCTCACTCCGCTCCTGCCGCCCCCTTGCTCTGCTCCCGCCGCCCCTTCACTCCACCCCCTCGCTCCGCCCCCTTGCTCCACACCCCCGTGCCACCCCCTCTTGCGCCAGCCCTCCCTCACGCCACCCCCCATCGTGCTGCCCCCCTCACGCTGCCCCCTCTCACTCTGCCCCCCCTCACTCCACCCCCCCCCGCGCCTCTCCCGCCACCTACACCACCCCCCACCCCCCGCGCCTCTCCCTTCTGATGTGGAGGTGCTGGCGCTGGAGTGGAGTAAACTCAGTAAGAAGTCTCACAACACCAGATTAAAGTCCAACAGGTTTGTTTGGTTGCAAAAGCCACTAGCTTTCTGAGTGCTGGTTGCCCTTAATCAGGTAAGTGGGAGTTCTGTTCACAAACAGGGCATATAAAGGCACAAACTCAATTTACAGAATAATGGTTGGAATGCGAGTCTTTACAGGTAATCAAGTCTTAAAGGTACAGACAATGTGAACGGAGAGAGTGTTAAGCATAGGTTAAAGAGATGTGTATTGTCTCCAGCCAGGACAGTTAGTGAGATTTTGTAAGCCCAGACAAGTCGTGGGGGTTACAGATACTGTGACATGAACCCAAGGTACCTGTTGAGGCCGTCCTCACGTGTGCAGAACTTGACTATCAGTATCTGCTCAGCGACTTTGCGCTGTCATGTGTCATGAAGGCTGCCTTGGGGAACGTTTACCCAAAAATTAGAGGCCGAATGCCTGTGACCGCTGAAGTGTTCTCCAACAGGAAGAGAACACTCTTGCCTCGTGATTGCTGAGTTGATTAGCTGTCGAGACTCGCATTCCAATCATTATTCTGTAAATTGACTTTGTGTCTTTATATGCTCTTTTTGTGATTAGAACTCCCATTCACCTGACAAAGCAGCAGCGAGCGCTCTGAAAGCTAGTGGCTTTTGCTACCAGATAAGTCTGTTGGACTCTAACCTAGTGTTGTGAGACTTCTTACTGTCTTTCTCTCCACCCCCTGTGTTTTTCTCTCCACCTACTCTGTCTCTTTCACTCTTTCTGTTGCGTCTGCCTCTCATTCCATTCTCTCGCTCTCTCTCTCCCTCTCTCACAGTCCTGCATCATTGCTGTTTGTTGAGGTGATTGTCGATGAAATACTGAAGTTTTCACTTGTATTTTGCTTCACTTCACTCTTTCCCTTGATATTCCCTCGGTGTTAGCGATTGAATTTGGGTAATGTTGGCAGCTGTTTGGTTGAAGCACAATGCCTGGCAAATAGTGACTATTTAACGTGGTTTCCTTGTTGTGTGAAGTTGCAGGTGTGGGACACAGCTGGACAGGAGCGATTCCGGACCATCACCCAGAGTTACTATCGTAGTGCACACGGAGCATTAATCGCTTATGATATCACCAAACTCTCCTCCTTCAACTCTGTGCCTCACTGGATCAATGAGATTCAGCGATATGGAGCGGCTAATGTTGTCCAGATGTTGATTGGTAAGTTGCCTAGTCAAACGTTAGTCCTGTCTGATTGTGACATTGAGTTTGAGAATCACAGGCATGAAACATTATCTGTTCCTCTCTCCATGGATGTTGTTACACTTGCATTTCCTGTATTTTCTTTAGAACTTCATGCCTGCCCACACCCTCATGCCTGCTGACACACCAGTTGAGGTCATAAGTCACCAGTTAGTTGTAAGTTGTAAATGCAGATTAATCATTACTCAGAGAGGGTCAAGGGTCACTCATCAATGGTCCCATATTGCCCTATCCAACCTTAACCTTCAGCCAGTGTATATCTGGGACTGATTTTATTCAAAACAATTCTTTGTATTTGCAATGTGAAGTCACAGGGTCTAAATGAGTTTATTCTGAGGCTGTTGAGAGAAGAGAGTTTGGAAAGTTCACATGCTCCCGGACACAATTTACCTTGCTCTGACATGATCTTAGGGAACTTTAAATGAAGCATCCTTCTCCAAAAGCCCGAATCTGGGCTAAGCTGCAAATTGAAGTTCTGTGAGCCTTGAAACATATCCCACAATGTCTGAGGCACAATTCAATGGTGTGTGAACTATTGATGCAAGCTGATTGACAAAGAGCTGCCAAAGAGAGTTGTTAATAAAATAAAACCCACTGGATTAAAAGAAGAATGCTGTGTGGATACGGAATGGCTTTTTAGACTCAACATAATCATTCAGTGTCTCTCAGATCTCAATATTTTAATAATTCTAGTATAAGAATGGCCTGAACCACAATGTCAAACTTTACAAGTGAACTGAACTCAGCAAGGAGCACATGGCTGATGAAATTGCACTCTGAGAAGTGTAGACTAAGTCCATCACTGAAGAATAGGCTTTCTTTTATTGTCCCATTAACACATCCTCTTGTCCTCTGCCATTCAGTCTCCCTCCCGCCTGCTTTCCACCCTACCACAGACTCTGCCTTTACTTCTACATGCTAACTATCCCTTCCTCTGAACTTTCATAAAACTTTTTACATTTCTTATGTAAAACCTTTTACATCTCAAATATTTCCCAGTTCCGCTGAAAATCCATTCATCTGAGACATTCACTGGAGTCACAGGAACCTTTAAAAATGGTGGCTGGATCCTCCTTCTAGGATTACCGATCCCATTCCTGGGCTGTGTGACTTTCCGCAGTGCCCTTAAACGGTGAAGGCTGGTTGCTATCACAATCCAATACCCAGTGTTCCCAACATGGCTAGCATCATTGCAGAGATAGGAATACCATGGAGCTGATCCAGGTTTTGAAGGTATCGTGTGCCACAGCCCCTCAGAGGAGCCAGGAATCATCACCTTTATTATGAATTGCCATTTCCGTGAGAATCTGTCGTCTCCGTGAGGAGCTGTGAGGCTGGTTTATTATTGTCACATGTATTGGTATGCAGCAAAAAGTATTGTTTCTTGAATGCTATAGAGATGAAGCATACTGTTCATAGAGTACACAGGGGAGAAGGAAAGGAGAGGGTGCAGAATGTAGTGTTACAGTCATGGCTAGGGTGTAGAGAAAGATCAGCTTATCATAAGGTAGGTCCATTCAAAAGTCTGATGGCAGCAGGGAAGGAAGTGTTCTTGAGTTGCTTGGTAGATGGTCTCAGATTTTTGTGGAAGAGACTGAGGGGTGATTCTCCCAGCTAGAGAAGTGCAGTGAACCGGGAGACATAAGTTGAGGCCTCGTAGTGGGCTTCCTGCTGGGAGCCACGGCCTCCACGTGTCTCTAGCTGCTAGATTTCAGATGTTGCTGATTTGAATATTTAAATTCTAATTTTAATGTCATTAATGGGCCTGGGACTCCTGCCTACAACCCACTCCCTGCCCCCCCGTCCCTCCCCTGCCAGGAGTTTCACTCCAGTGGGGTTCACAACAGCTCCCCACTAATGGGAAGCTGGCAGCCTGACCCCTACTGAAATGAAAGGAGGCCATGGAGGTCCCGTAGGAGATCAGTGGTAAAGGGAAGAGTGCCCCCTGGGCATTGCCAAGTTGGCAGTGCCAATAGGCCCCTGGCATTGCCCAAGGGGCAAAGTGGCAATGCCCAGGGGCACCTTGGCACTGCCCATCGGGCAGTTCCAAGGGGACAGGGCCAGAGGGTGTGGGGCCTATTGGGGGTGGGGCCTCTGGGGCAATTGGTGGGGTCGGGGGATCCTATTGTCACTGCAGTCGGGATTGGTAAACGAGGGAGTGTGGACAGCAATTGGGGCTGGGCATCAGGGTGGGGAAGAGGGCTGCGGGGGAGGCGGTGTAGGGGCATTGAGGGTGGTGCTGGCCAGTGATTGGGGTGGCTAGCAATCAGGAAGCTGGCAATGCAGGCTACTGTGTGTGTGCCAATCTCAGAGCTGACAGATCAGCACATGCGCAGTGGCTCTCTCAGCAATATGCTGCCGGCCTCTCCAGCAGGAATAGGCCCTGCTCCCTGATATTTATTGAGATTCATGCTAGGGCAATGTGTGATGCACAGAGTGTGGGAGATTCATTTTGGAAATCCCATGAAAAAAAGCCAGTGGGATTTACTCCAGTTTTACATAAGTTCGACATTTATAATTTTTTTGGGAGAACGTCCAGTATGCGTGGAGCCTTTGATTATCTAGCTGCTTTTCTGAGGCAGTGGGAAGTGTCGACAGAGATGGGTGGCTGGTTTGTGTGATGGACCCTTTGTAACTTCTTGCAGTTTTGGTCAGAGAAGGAGCAAGGAATAATGAGAGGGTCTGAATGTGGCTGCCTCAGTGTCTCTGCACAATAATGCCGTCTCTATCAAAGCTCTGAATCCAGACTGTGTTTTCCTTGTGTAAATGTGGCAGGTGTCAGGTGCAATCTCTGTTGCAGTTAGAAGCAGTTACTACTGCCTATAGGACTGCTCTCTGGTTGTTTTGATAAGTTTTGGCTGCAAACCCTGGGATTAGTTTCTTTGTTAGGATTGGGAGTTGTGTGTGGAGTTTTCTGTTCATTTGGAGTTCACATGCGTCTGAGCTGCATTGTAGTGGAGTGGGACTAGAGGTTAGGAATGATGTTGGGAAGTTGTTCTTCCTCAGGGGGTCTCTTACAGTGTGGACCCCTCTTTCTGCCATACTGTTCAACTGTATTTTGTGAAGCTGGTATGGTGCCGGAAGTTGTAAGTGATCATTGAAGTATTCATTTACAAATGATGGACTGCTGTTCAGAGTGGGGTGCTATGGTTTGCAAACATCTCCTTCAATGCTCTCATCATTTCCTCTGTTTATCGTGTACAATTGCTCCATCTTGATCCACTGGACCTGGGAATGTCTGGAGATCCGGTATTGAGAACAGAATTGGGAACTGGCTGATAGATTTTGTTTATTGTGGGTTGACAGTAGAGCCTTTGCTGCTGCCCCTGTCCTACAAAGCCAATAGTTGCTTCCTGCAGCTGTTCTAGAATCACTGAGCCTCTTGTCATGTTTTTCCATTGTTGCACTACAGACCAGGTGCACCCTCTAGGCCTTGCAAAATGCCCGACCTTGTGTGTTTAAATATTTCTGGTGCAGAGATGATTCAGAATGGTAAGTGGTTGAAGCAGAATGTGCCAAAGCAGATGATGAATGTGATCAGCAATCAAAACTTTCCGTTTAGTGAAGTTGCCAAAAAACTTTGCTGACATGAAGCTTTGTAAACACTGTGCTTTTGAGATCTTGGTTAGGCTATTATCCACTGGGAAGATGGAGTGAACGTCTCTCACCATGACTTTATTGAGTTGTGTCAAGTTGATGTGGATATATAGGAGTAGGCCATTCAGCCCCTCAAGCTCACTCCATCATTCAATAAGATCATGGCTGATCTGTGGTCTGCCCTCAGCCCATATCCTTTGATATGGGCTTCAGACATTCTCTGCTGAATAAATATTTGTCTATCTCAGAACTAAACCTAACAATTGAACCAGCACCAACCACTGTTTCACAAAGAGAGTCCAAACCTGCACACTCTGCACATAGAAATGTTTTCTAACATCTCTCCTGAACGGCTTAACCCCAATTTTTAGGTTATGGCCCTGGTTCTAAAGCTTCTGATGAATGGAAACAGTTTATCCTTAACCATCCTATCCTTCCCTATAAATCTTTAGTAGATTTCTAGCAGATCACACATCAACCTTCTGAATTTGAGAGAATAAAGCCAGCCTTTTAGATATGAAGGCCAGCATTCTCTTGGCCTTCTTGACTATTTTCTGTACTTGTTCATGGCATTTTAAGGAGCGATACACCTAAAACCCCAAATCTCATTTCACATGCACTGAATTGGTGCCTTCTAAAAAATACTCAGACTTATCCTTTTTGATCAGAAATGGATAACCTCACACTTTTGTGTGATTTGTCAGGCATGACGTACCCTTCATGAACCCATTCTGACTCTCCCGATTAACTGAAATTTCTCAAGGTGATCAGTTACCCTATCTTTGATTAATGACCCTAACAATTTCCCAACACAGACTTAGGGCTAACTGGTCTGTAATGCTCTGGGTTCACTCTGTCACCCTTCTTAATGAGCGGAGTGACATGAGCCAATTTCCACTCCAGGGGATGACTTCTCAACCTAGGGAACTCTGAATGGATTGATGGAGGGACCCATTTAGATTTGGGACTGGGTCCATTCTGTGACACCATTTGGGATGGGGGTGGGGGGGGAGGCAGGAATGATCCTCATTTCAGCCGTTGCTCCATGAGTGAATGGGGTATTTTAATAGGATGAAGAAGCAGATGAGTTTAAAAACCTCCCTGAGCGTAATCCTGCCTGATCCTCAGTCAATCCGGTTTCAGGACTTCCTTTTTAAGTTTGAAACCAGCCCCTTGTTGGTTTACCTTATCAGTTTTTTGGAGGAGATTGAGTTTAAAAGTGAACATTCTTGGTTGTGGCAACAAATATAATCTCTCATACTCTTTTGTCTTCATCTAAGTATCACCTACCAATGACTTTTCACCAGCTTGTGTTGTGGTGCAATGGGAAATCTTGAGGTACAGGAGCTCTCAGAAAATGTGTTGGCCATATCATTTCTAAATCAAATATTACATTCTTTTTCCAATGTATTCAGAATTTCTGTCCCAAGTGTCAGTAAAGCTGTGCATTGAAGTGAAAACTCAGTGTTGGTAGATATTTCATTTTGACCCATATGGTATTTTGAATCATTAATCTTCAGTGTTACGAGAATTTCATTATGTAATAATTTAATTCATATTAAAATGTTGAATTACAGAAAACACAACTTACTTCTGACCAGGAAATGGTATATAGAGGGATCACTGCTTTTCCTGATTTATATTTCTAATCTAGAGTAGGGTGTACAGGACCCTTTTAGGGCTGGGGAATATGCAGACAAGTGGCATATGAAATTTAATGTAGAGAAGTGTAAAATGATACATTTTGATCAGAAGAGGAAAGTTGACATAAAATGCAGGAGCAGAGGAACCTGGATGTATGTGTGCACAAATCATTGAAGGTGGCAGAGAAGGTAGTGAGAAAACAATTACTAAACTATACTGAATCCTGGGTTTTATAAATAGGAGCATGGAGTACAAAAGCAAGTTAGTTATGAACCTTCATCACTGTTCAGCCTCAATAGGAAGGTTGTGAAGGTTTTGGAGAGAATGCAGAATGGTTTACACGAATGGTTCCAGGGATGAAAAACTTCAGTTATAGAAACGTGGAGTCATAGAGGTTTACAGCATGGAAACAAGCCTTTTGGCCCAACTTGTCCATGCTGCCCTTTTTTTAAAAACCCCTAAGCTAATCCCAATTGCCTGCATTTGGCCCATATCCCTCTATCCATGTAACTATCTAAATGCTTATCTTATCCATGTAACTATCTAAATGCTTTTCAAAAGATAAAATTGTACCCGCCTCTACTACTATGTCTGGCAGCTTATGCAGACACTCACCACCCTCTGTGTGAAAAAATTGGCTCTTTGGACACTTTGATATCTTTCCCCTCTCGCCTTAAACCTATGCCCTCTAGTTTTAGACTCCCCTACCTTTGGGAAAAGATACTGACTAGCTATCTTGCCTATGCCCCTCATTATTTTATAGACCTCTATAAGATCACCCTTCAGCCTCCTACACTCCAGAGAAAAAAGTCCCAGTCTATCCAGCCTCTCCTTATAACTCAAACCATCAAGTCCCAGTAGCATCCTAGTAAATCTTTTCTGCATTCTTTCTAGATTAATAATATCCTTTCTATAATAGTGACCAGAACTGTACACAGTATTCCAAGTGTGGCCTTACCAATATCTTGTACAACTTCAACAAGACATCCCAACTCCTGTATTCAATGTTCTGACCGATGAAACCAAGCATGCTGAATGCCTTCTTCACCACTCGGTCCACCTGTGATTCCTGTTAAGAGGATAGGTTAGAGAGGTTGTGACTGTTGTTCTTGGAGAGAAGAAAGCTAAGAGAACCTAGAAGAGAAAATCTCAGCAGGTCTGGCAGCATCTGTAATGAGAGAAAAGAGCTGAAATTTCGAGTCCAAATGACCCTTTGTCAAAGCTGGGAGGAAATTTGATAGAGATGTTCAGAAAAAGGATGCAGACCTGCTTTGTCCACTTCGTAGTCCAGATAGTTCACTTGAGATATCCCTTCTTAGTCCTAACTGGCTGTTGAAAGAACTTTCTCCAAAATCTGTAGGTTTCCACCTTTGTTTTACCTGTGAGGAGAACGTCATCCAGATAAATGGCCATCTGAGGTAGACCTTGTAAGCTGCTCTCCATTGTTCTCTGGAAGTTCACGCAGGTCGACAATACCCCAGAATATTGATTGTGTTGATAGAGGCCCTTATCAATGGTGGAATATATCAGTGAATTTTCCTCCAGACAGGAATAAAGGTTGTAGCCAAAACTCCCAGAGATTCCCCTGTAGATTTCTCTACAGGTATGTCAAGAATAAAAGATTGGTTAGGGCAAGATTAGGGCCAGTCAGAGACAGCAGTGGGAAGTTGTGCGTGGAACCTGAAGAGATAGGAGAGGCACTGAATGAATATTTTTCGTCAGTATTCACGCAGGAAAAAGTCAGTGTAGTCGAGGAGAATACTGCGATACCAGGTAGTAGACTAGACGGGATTGAAGTACATAAGGAGGAGGTGTTGGCAATTCTTGAGAGTGTGAAAATAGATAAGTCCCTGGGCCAGATGGGATTTACCCTAGGATTCTCTGGGAGGCTAGGGAGGAGATTGCAGAGCCTTTGGCTTTGATCTTCATGTCGTCATTGGCTTCAGGTATAGTGCCAGAAGACTGGAGGATAGCAAATGTTGTCCCCTTGTTCAAGAAGGGGAGTAGAGGCCATCCTGGGAATTACAGACAAGTGAGCCTTACTTCTGTTGTGGGCAAAGTTTTGGAAAGAATTATAAGGGATAAGAATTATAATCATCTAGAGGGAAATAAATTGATTAGGGATAGTCAACATGGTTTTGTGAAGGGTAGGTCGTGCCTCACAAACTTTATCGAGTTTTTTGAAAAGGTGACCAAAGAGGTGGATAAGGGTAAGGCAGTTGACGTGGTGTATATGGATTTTAGCAAAGCGTTTGATAAGGTTCCCCATGGTAGGCTATTGCAGAAAATGCAGATGCATGGGATTGAGGGTGATTTAGCAGTTTGGATCAGGAATTGGCTAGCTGATAGAAGACAGAGGGTGGTGGTTGATGGGAAATATTCAACCTGGAGTTCAGTTACAAGTGGTGTACCTCAAGGGTCTGTTTTGGGGCCACTGCGGTTTGTCATTTTTATAAATGACCTAGATGAAGGTGTAGAAGGATGGATTAGTAAATTTGCTGACAACACCAAAGTTGGAGGAGTTGTAGACAGTGAGGATGGATGTTACAGTTTGCAGAGGGACATAGATAAGCTGCAGAGCTGGGCCGAGAGGTGGCAGATGGAGTTCAATACGGAAAAGTGTGAGGTGATTCACTTTGGTAAAAATAACAGGAGTACAGAATATAGGGCTAATGGAAGGACTCTTAGTAGTGTTGACGAGCAGAGAGATCTCAGGGTACATGTGCATAGCTCCCTGAAAGCTGGTACCCAGGTTGATAAGGTTGTTAGGAAGGCGTATGGTGTGTTAGCTTTTATTGGTAGAGGGATTGAATTTCGGAGCCGTGAGGTCATGTTACAACTGTACAAAACTCTGGTGTGGCCGCACTTGGAGTATTGTGTACAGTTCTGGTCGCCACATTATAAGGAGGACGTGGAGGCATTGGAAAGGGTGCAGAGAAGGTTTACCAGGATGTTGCCTGGTATGGTGGGAAGGTCTTATGAGGAAAGGCTGAGGGACTTGACGTTACTTTCTTTGGAGAGAAGAAGGTTATGAAGTGACCTGATTGAGGCGTACAAGATGATCAAAGGATTGGATAGGGTGGACAGTGAGAGCCTTTTACCTCGGATGGTGATGGCTAACATGAGGGGACATAGCTTTAAATTAAGGGGTGATAATTATAGGACGGGTGTCAGAGGTAGGTTCTTTACTCAGAGGGTAGTAAGGGCGTGGAATGCCCTGCCTGCAGCAGTTGTGGACTCACCAACTTTAAGGGCGTTCAAATGGTCAGTGGATAGGCATATGGATAACATTGGAATAGTTTAGGTTAGAGGGTCATTAGATTGGTTCCACTGGTTGGCGCAACATCGAGGGCCGAAGGGCCTGTACTGCGCTGTAATGTTCTATGTTCTATATGAGTTCTCAGTTTTGCCAAAATGGGGAAGGGTGTCGAAGTTTACAGGGAGACTTGGACAAGTTGCAGAGCTGGGCCGAGAGGTGGCGGATGGAGTTTAATGCGGAAAAGTGTGAGGTAATTCACTTTGGCAGGAATAACAGATGTGTAGAGTAAAGGGCTAACGGTAGGACTCTGAATAGTGTGGATGAACAGAGGGATCTAGGTGTATGTGTACATAGATCCCTGAAAGTTGGGAATCAAGTAGATAGGGTTGTTAGGAAGGCATATGGTGTCTTGGCGTTTATTGTAGGGGGATTGAATTTAGGAGCCGCAGCATCATGTTGCAACTGTACAAAACTCTGGTGCGGCCGCACTTGGAGTATTGTGTGCAGTTCTGGTCCCCACATTATAGGAAGGATGTGGAGGCTCTGGAGAGGGTGCAGAGGAGGTTTACCAGGATGTTGCCTGGTTTGGAGGGGAGGTCCTATGAGGAGAGACTGAGGGATTTGAGGTTGTTTTTGTTAGAAAGAAGGCAGCTAAGAGGGGACCTTATTGAAACATATAAGATGATTAGAGGTTTAGATAGGGTGGACAGTGATAGCCTTTTTCCTCGGATGGAGAAAGCTAGCACGAGGGGGCATGGCTTTAAATTAAGGGGTGGTAGTTATAGGACGGATGTCAGGGGTAGATTCTTTACCCAGAGGGTGGTGAGGGATTGGAATGCCCTGCCTGCTGCAGTTGTAAATGCGCCTAGTTTGGGGGCGTTTAAGAGATCCGTGGATAGGTTTATGGATGGAAAGGGATTGGTTTAGGTTAGAGGGTCATTGCTTTTTAACTGGTTGGCGCAACATCAAGGGCCGAAGGGCCTGTTCTGCGCTGTAATGTTCTATGTTCTATGTTCTAAAATCTTATCTAAAGTTAAGGATTGGTGTTCAATGTGAATTGCACTGAACACTGATTCTTCAACCACTGATACGGCTGTGCCTGTAACGACCTCCATTAGTGCTGGCTGTCCATTTAATCTTAACAGTTATCTTAATTGGTTCCAATTTAGACATTGCTATGCAGTTTAATTATTCCATGTCGGATGTAGGTGAACCTTCCAGGATGTGCACTCTCGTGGACACCAACCTACATGCCATTTTCCGAAATCTAGGTCTTGAAGGCTTACTTTGCTGCTCTGACTCTGCGTTATCAGCAACAATGCCTTGCCGGGTGAGATTCTGAAGGAATTATTGACTGTCTAGTCAAGGCTTTGCTTTGGGGTTGTACTTGGGCAGACCTGGTTGATGGTGGGTGCAGGGATGGCTTTGTAATCTCCTGCACTCGAGTGCTAGTCACCGGATTCAGTTGAATCGGCCTAGGTGTTGACTTCCATCGGGATACCTTGCGACTCATATGTCCCTCTTGCAGCATTTTGCAACAATAAGGCCAGCTGTAGCGACTGTTGAAATCCAAGCATCAGCTAACAGGCATTTTTGGTTAGTTACATTATTTATCCCACATACCAAAGGGTCTCTTAGCATCTTAGTAAACGTCACACTGAATTCACATGCTTCCGCCAGTCATCTCAACCTTGTTAGGAAACCCGTAACGGACTCCCCATCTCTTGGAGTGCCGAATAAAACTGGTAACTTCTCGGGATCAGAGGTGGCTTAGGATCATAAGAGCCCCTCAATAGGTCTGCCAATTCCTGGAAGGTTTGGTCTCTTGTGCTTCGGAGAAAGTTATGCTATGAATAATGGCAAATGCTGACAGTCAACAAGCAGTTAGAAGAATAATCTGTTGCTTTGCATCTGCCACAATGTCATTAGCCTTAAAAAAGTAACGCATGCATTCCACATATCGGATCCAGTCCTCCACAGCAAGTTCAACAGTGTCCAGTTTCCCAAACAGAGGCATGATGTCGGAAAATGGCTTACCCCAAGCAAACCCAGCTGTTAGCAAGCAAGCTCTTCAGGGTCGTTCTTTTTTTCTGTCGCCACTGAAATAGCCTCTCATGGGCAGGTGTCCCTTTATTAGATTCCCTTCATTTATAAACTCTATTCAACTCTAGAATGCTTTAGGTAAAAGGTCAAAATCAGGAGTGCCTGTGGGCCTGACATTTATATACAGATGAGACTCCCTGATTGGACAGGCAATTCTGACCTCAATCAGGGACGGAGTTTTGTACTGAACCAAATAAACAAAATCAAATTAACTTGGGGACAACTCAAAAAGGGCAGCTCCCTAAAAGGAGAGAAATCACCAGAAACAAAAGACAAAGCAGAAAGGAAACTTAAAACATCAAATTAAAATGTGATTAAAGGGGTCAATAATACACCCCAGTCCCTGCAGTGCCCAGTGGGCACAGAAGACATCAGCTGTATTCTCCAGCACTGCATGATCCCTCTTCAGGGAAACCTGGCCATGACTATAGCCGCGGTAGAGGGGCAGACAGTCGGGTTGGATGACCCCCTTGATGGAACAACTTACCAGGCCCAGGAGTAGGTTGATCTCAATTAGGGAGCTCATATTCCAGGAAGCCAACCTCATGGACCTCACTGTAGTCACTACAGAGGATTGGATAATTCCGAATGTTATACCCTTGTTCAAAAAGGAGTGCTAGGATAAAGCCGACAACTACACACCAATCAGTTTGGCTTCAGTGATAGGGAAACATCAGGAAACTTGGGACAAAACAAACAATTATTTAGACAGATGCAAGATAATTAAGGAAAGCTATCATGGATTCATTAAGGGAAAATCATTTTTAATTTTCTGGAAATTTTTTAACGAGGTAACTACAAAAGGTTGATGAGGACAATGCTGATGATGTGACAATGTATATGGATTTTTAAAAGGGATATGATACAACGTCACACAACAGTGACTGTGGGATGACACAGTGGTTAGCACTGCTGTCTCACAGCATTACGGACTTTCACCCAAGGCCACAATTGAACCCAAGTCCCTGGCGAAAGAAATTGTTTTCTGTTGGGCTGTGGGGTAAGAGCAGGGCAATAGGATTAATTTAGTTTCACACTGACAGGATGGTTGGAATGGCATCATTTCCCTGCTGATTATTTCTGATCATTCTCTAGGATCTGGAACTAATATTGAGCTTGCCTCCTGTCTCTGTTTAGGTAACAAAGCTGATCTAAAGGAAAAGCGTGAGGTTCCATTCGAGGAAGCCTGCAACGTAGCTGAGAAATTTGGACTGTTGGCCGTGCTGGAGACATCAGCCAAAGAAGCACAGAACGTTGATGAGGCTTTTCTGCTGATAACTCGGGAGCTGCTGGCAAGGAATGGCCTCCACTTATCCAGTGAGAACTCTCGGAGTACCCTCCAGCTGGACTCACGGCCAGTCAATACCACACCGACCCCTGAGAGTCGATCCTGCTCCTGTTCACCACATTGAGCAACATGCTTCCAATCAGTGGTGGAGTCTGGAGTTTGGATCCTGCAATATGACAGGCTTCCAGAATGACATGATAATTCTCCTGGTGGTAACCTGCAGAAATATCAGTCCCTTTTCTCAACTCAGCTTCAGTGGGGGTGCAATGGCTACTCAGTGATTGCTGTTCTGGACTTGTTCAGCGACCTCCTCAACACAGCATCTGGCGAAAGTACATGTCATTTCTGGGGTTTAACTGAGAACATTCTGTAAGATAAGGAACGACAGAGTCGCTGTAGCAGTGAATTCTGCAGCTTGGTGTACATTCATTCAGATCTGTTCCCTAAGATGTGACTGTTGCTGTAACTCAGCAATCAGTGTGAGGAACTTTCAAAATAAACTCAAATAATCTACATTCCAATGGCTTCTTTGTGTTCTTCTCTCAACTTTACCTGCCAACAGTGCAGCACTCCCTCAGGACTAATTCTCTGACAGTGTAGCATTCCCTCAGTACTGACCCTCAGCTATGTAGCGCACTCTTAGTACTGTCTCTCTGACAGTGCAGCATTCCTGCAGTACTGAGCACATGACATTGCAGCACTCCCTCAGTACTGACCCTCTGGCAATGCAGCACTCCTGATGTGGAGATGCCAGCATTGGACTGGGGTGGGCACAGTAATAACTCTCATAACACCAGGTTTTAACCTGGTGTTGTGAGACTTCTAACAATGCAGACTCCCACAGTATTCAGTCTCAGACAGTGCAGCACTCCCTCAGCACTGAACTTCTTACAGTGTAGCTCTGACAGTACTGACCCTCTGACCGTGATCAGTACGGATTCTCTGACAATTCAACATTCTCTCACTACTTCCCCTCTGACAGTGAAGCACTCCTGCAGTGATGACCCTACAACAGTGCAGCTCTCCCTCGGTACTGACCCTCTGACAATGTAGCACTCCCTCATTACTGACTTTCTAACAGTGCAGCACTGCCTCAGGACTGACCCTTTGACGGTGCAGTACTGACTGTTTGGCAGTGCAGCACTTTACCAGTACAGACCTCTGACAGTGCAGGGCTCACTCAGTACTTACACCTGAACTGGAGGGGCACGAATATCCTGGCTGGGAGTTTTGCTAGTGTGGTTCGGATGAGTTTAAACTAATGTGGCAGGGGGGTGGGATCAAAACAATAGGTCAATAAGCATAGAGGCTGGGGACGAGCTCGGGGCCAAAACAAGGCTATCTAAGAGGAAGAGCATTCTGGGGGAGGATGACCTCAGTGGGCCTGGAGGTCTGGAGTGTATCTGCTTCAACACAAGGAGCGTAACGGGCAAGACAGATGAACTTAGAGCCTTAATGCTTGCGCGGAACTTGGATGTGGTTGCAGTGACGGAGACTTGGTTAAAAGGACAGGACTGGCAGCTGAATAAGTGTTTTAGGTGAGACAGAAGAGGGGCAAGAAGAGATGGGGGAGTAGCAATACTGCTTAGGGACCATATAACTGCGGCACAGAAGGTGGACAATTTAGAAGGGCTCATGTAACGTGTCACTGTGGGTAGAGCTCAGAAACAGGAAGGGCACAGGCACTATGCTGGGGGTATACTACAGGCCTCCCAACAGCCCATGGGAAGTTGAGGAATGGATATGTAAGGAGATTCTGGACAGGTGCAGAAAAAATAGGGTTGTTGTAGTGGGAGACTTTAATTTCCCGTCTATAGACTGGAAATCGCTTAGAGATGGGGGTCTGGACGGGGAGGAATTTATAAAATACGTACAGGAATGGTCTTTGGAACAATATGTTTATAGTCCAACTAGAGAGGGGGCTATACTGGATCTAGTACTGGGGAATGAGTCTGGTCAGGTCATCAAAGTTTCAGTAGGGGAACATGTGGCAAATAGTGACCACAGTTCTGTAAACTTTAGGATAGTCATGGAAAAGGATGAGTGTTGTCCTATGGGTAAGGTGCTGAATTGGGGGAAGGCTAACTACAGCCGGATTAGGCAAGATTTGGTGGCTGTTGATTGGGAGAGGCTGTTTAAGGGTAAATCCACATCTGGCATATGGGAGCCTTTTAAGGAGCAGTCGATAGGACTGTAGGACAGGTATGTGCCTGTAAAATGGAAGGACAGGAAAGGTAGGATTCGAGAGCTGTGGAAACCAGGGAAATCGTAGGTCTAATCAAAAAGAAAAAAAGAGGCATACATAAGGTCCAGGCAGCTAAAAACAGATGGAGCCCTGGAAGAATACAGAGAAAGTAGAAACGAACTCAAACGGGAAATTAGAAGGGCAAAAAGAGGTCACAAAATGCCCTTGGCAGACAGGATTATGGAGAATCCTAAGGCATTTTATACATACGTTAGGAACAAGAGGGTTGTCAGGGAAAGAATCGGACCTCTCAGGGGCAAAGGAGAGAATTATGCTGAGAGGCCAAGGAAGTAGGTGAGATCTTAAACGAATACTTTGCATGAATATTCACACAGGAGAGGGCCATGTTGACTGGTAGTGTCTCAGAGGGATGTGTTTACCCATTAGAAAATATCTCAATTACAAGGGAAGAAGTGTTAGGATTTTTAGGAAACATTAAGATAGACAAATCCCCAGGGCCTGATGGCATCTATATTAGACTACTCAGGGAGACAAGAGATGAAATTGCTGGGCCTCTAACAGAAATCTTTGTCTCTTCACTGGACACAGGTGAGGTCCCAGAGGATTGGAGGATAGCAAATGTGGTCCCGTTATTTAAGAAGGGTAGCAAGGATAACCCGGGTAATTATAGGCTGGTGAGCTTGACGTCCGTGGTTGGGAAATCGTTGGAGAAGATTCTTAGAGATAGGATACATGCACATTTAGAACGGAATAATCTCATTAGCGATAGACAGCATGGTTTTATACGAGGGAGGTCATGCCTCACAAATTTGGTTGAGTTTTTTGAGGAAGTGACAAAAATGATTGACAAGGGAAGGGCCATGGATGTCGCCTATATGGATTTTAGTAAAGCATTTGACAAAGTCCCTCATGGCAGGCTGGTGCAAAAGTTAAATCTCACGGGATTAGAGGTGAGCTAGCTTGATGGGTGGAGAATGGGATTGGGGGTTATAGATAGGAGTTGATGTGATCGGCGCAACTCGTGGGCTGAAGGGCCTGTTTGTGCTGTAGTGTTCTATGTTCTATGTTAACTGTCTTGGCCATAGAAGACAGAGGGTAGCAGTGGAGGGGTCTTTTCTGGTTGGAGGTCTGTGACTAGTGGTGTTCCGCAGGGCTCTGTACTGGGACCTCTGCTGTTTGTGATATATATAAATGATTTGGAAGAAGAGGTAGCTGGTGTGATCAGTAAGTTTGCGGACGATACAAAGATTGCTGGAGTCGCGGATAGTGATGAACATTGTCAGAGAATACAGCAGGATATAGATAGGCTGGAAAATTGGGTGGAGAAATGGCAGATGGAATTTAATCCAGATAAATGTGAAGTGATGTATTTCGGTAGATCCAATGCAGAGGGGGAGCTATACGATAAATGGCAGAACCATCAGGAGTATAGACACGAAGAGGGACTTGGGTGTGCAAGTCCACAGATCCTTAAAGGTGGCAGCACAGGTGGAGAGGGTGGTGAAGAAGGCATATGGCGTGCTTGCCTTAATTGGACAGGGCATTGAGTATAAAAGTTGGCATATGATGTTGCAGCTACATAGAGCATTGGTTAGGCCACATTTGGAATACTGCATCCAGTTCTGGTTGCCACACTAGCGGAAGGACTTGGAGGCTTTGGAGAGAGTACAGAAAAGGTTTATCTGGATGTTGCCTGGTACAGAGGGTCTTAACTATGAGGAGAGATTGGGTAAACTGGGGTTGTTCTCCCTGGAAAGGTGGAGGATGAGGGGCGACCTAATAGAGGTGTAAAAAATTATGAAGGATATAGATAGGGTGAACAGTGGTAAACTTTTTCCCAGGTCAGAGATGACAAACACGTGGGGTCACAGGTTCAAGGTGAGGAGGGCAAGGTTCAACACAGATGTCAGGGGGCTGTATTTTACACAGAGGGTGATGGGGGTCTGGAATGCACTGCCAAGCAAGGTCGTTGAGGCAGACACGCTGGGATCGTTTCAGACTTATCCAGATAGCCACATGAACAGACTGGGAATAGAGGGATACAAACGAATGGTCTAATTGGGCACATGAGCGGCTTGGAGGGCTGAAGGGCCTGTTGCTGTGCTGTACTGTTCTTTGTTCTTTCTACTTACTAGCTAGAGCAGTGCTCCCTCAGTGCTGATCATTGGACAGTGCAGCAGTTTCTCAGTACTGACTCTGTGCCAATGCAGCATTCCCTCATTACTACCAACTGACTATACAATGTGGAAGTTAAACTGTTCAGATTGAAGTTTTGTAATATGGAAGTTAAATTGTTCAAATTAAAGTTTAATGTTTTCTCTGTACAGTAGTGGAAAATGTTTATCAGCTTACAGACTTTCGAAAGGGTACAATGTCTGCTATTCAGCATGAACAGACTAATCTTCATCTGCATAAGCCCCATAACATTTGACTTTTTGGACTTCACCAGAGGATGAGCAAGATCAGAGTTTTCTATGACAAACACCAAAGGCAAGATATAGGGATCTGCTATACAAATGAAGGATTGGCAGAAGATAGTTTTTTATCGAACAAGGAAGGGCAAAAGCTAGGCTTTAATTGGTGAATATGTATTCAGATGAAGCATTAGAAAAATTACTTTCTGATCTGCCATAATTGACTATAATTTGCTACATTGTCTTTCTGTAATATCAGAAACACTTAAAGAAAGGCTGTGACCTTGTTTCTTCTTGTGCACAAGTCATTAAAGGCCTCATATTGATTATGCAAGGTGTCTAACGCTGTCTGTAGCCAAGTCAACTAAGAGTGCCTAAGGTTGCTGGTACCCAGGATCTCTGACAGTTTTTGGAGGTTCCACTGAGACTGCAAATCCTCGGAGTGTACACATGGAAAGGAAGTGTGGTGCATCATTGACCAATGGCTCAGAGACCGTGGATGCCTAATTTTGGGCATCAAGCTGTCTTGACTGGGAGAACATACACGCTGTCCTGTGTAACCATTACAGAGGTAAGCAATGGGGGTTCGAGTCCCCCAGGGTGCAGCATAAGGGTTTGGGGTTATACTCTCCTGGGTGTTCAATGCACAGTTGGGTACGTTTCTTGTTTACTGCGGTCCCAGTTTACTGATTGGCTACCTAGGTTCTAAATTGCTCAAATTATTCCCCAAAACTTTATGTGTCTGTCTCTGTCCCTCTCTCGGTCTTTTGTAAGAAGTCTCACAACACCAGGTTAAAGTCCAATAGATTTATTTGGTATCATGAGCTTTTGGAGCACTGCCCCTCCATCAGGTGAGTTCACTCACCCTGTTAGAACCTTAACTGTCTGTGTTTGTGTGTGTGTGTCCCACGCTGGCCAGCATGGATAGATCATAGGAAATTCATTAGGGAAGGCAAATGAACCTCCCCACAAAGGAACACCTATTGTATGTACACTCTGGGCCAGAAAGCTTGTGCCATGTTCCAGAATGGGTGAAGTAGACACAGAGTAAGGGGAAGCTTTTTCCACCTGATGGTACCCTTCACAGGGACCATATTGAGAGTTTGGGATGTGTGTTAGGAGTAAAGAAGAACGGTAAGAGACACATTGGGTGGTCTGCATATCTCCAGTGGTGAACGGAGGTACAGAAGCTTCTGGATGAGTCATGGAAAAAGGATTTAGAAAATGCTAGAAGGTCTGAGGAACTAAGGACTCACAAGGGACATGTTAAGGCCAAGATCTTGGTTGTGCAACGTCCTCATAACCCCACTAACAAATCACCTTCTACTGAGAAGGATGAGGAGGAGGAAGATCGTTTGCCACTGTATCCTCCTTTACCAGACTTACAATCAAGTTCAGTTGGGGGCATACAAACTCCCATCTCCATATGGGTCAGCCCTCCCCACTGATGTCCTTGACAATACTCTTCACAGAGATTCCCCCTCTTGCTGCTGCAGGGCCTTCAGGATTCATGGCAGCCGCATCCCCAAGAATCCCCATCCCATCTCGAACCAGATCCCAGGCACCCTTTGCACCAGTGCGATAAATGCTCCTCCATGCCTTTCCTGAAAACCGTGGTGAACTCGCCCTTGGACATCTTCCGAGTTACCGGCCATCATATCTCTGATGTAGAGAAATTTATCCGGAAACGTAAAATCTTTCAAATGATGAAAGGATGACTTTGATGTTGGCCTGGTGCCTATGTGGGCACTGAGAAGTGGAAGTCACTCTGTGATCAGCTGCAGTGGCCTAACAGGGACATTACCCCTGCAGCCTTAGACCAACTCTGACAATGACTGGTCAAAGTCCTGTGCAAGTCGTTCCCTTCTGCTGTTGATTGGCATAAAATTCATGCTCCTGTTCAGAAACTTGATGAGGGTGTGCAGGATTATTGAGTGTTTTTGTGCTATTTTTAATAAACGTTGTGGTATATCTCAAGATGCTAGAATGTCGGCACTCATAAATGCTCTTGTACAGCTGTTGCACCAGCTCCAATACCAGAAACCTAAACCAGGGAACAGATGCGCAGGTAAGATGTTATATGCTGGTCAGCTAGGGCCCCAAGGGAGGCAACCACGGTGGAGCAGGAATGGGGGAACATGGGCAAGGGAAGGGATGATCGGCTGGCCAGGACGACAGCTCAGGTGCCTGCTTTACCTGCGGTCTCCAGGGACACTGGGCCCAGAACTGTCCACAGAGACAACAGGCACAGGATCTTTCAACCATGCCACTCACGCCTCCCCCACCACCTGCACCCCAAATGACCTCTTATACTACCCACCAGTCCTTTAATTCCTATTTACGATGCTGAGCCCATCAATGGCCTGTTCTCGCCATTGTTGATAAAGAGCCTATGATCCCTATTACAGTCAATGGAAAGCTTACTGAGTTTTAAATTGACACTGGAGCTACATATTCCACCATCCATATACAAGAGGCTCCTCATATCACCCCATCATCACAGACTTTGAGTGTGGTCGGTGTCTCTGAGCAATCATTATTGCTGCGCTCGTCCAACAAAATGCCTTTCACCCTCTTGGAACACAAGGGGAACACCAGTTTCTGCTAGGAATTGATGTGCCCGTAAACCTTTTGAGATGGGAGATTCTCTGTAAGCTGGGGTGTACATTTACCTGTTCTCCAGAAGGAATTTGCCTAGAAGCCCCGGAATCTACATATTTGACAGTATGCGCCCTTCTCAGCAGGTAAATGAACGATGCCCTCATCTCCAAGTGTGGTGGTGAGATCTGCTAAAGCATACTCTCTCAACACTTCCAAGGCCCCTCATCTTTTGCGGCATGAACTGATAAAGACTCTGGGCAAATACGAGCACTTCCGAGGGGAATGGTACAGTGACCTCCATTGCACAGCCCCCTACTCTCCCAAAGACCCGACCCATCATACGAGCAAGCAGCATCTCCTCATTTGGGTGAGTGTTACACTTTAATTCTTTGCTCACTATGCATCAGACCAGCATGGGTAGCTGCTGCAGTTGTCCATAACCAAAAGACTGTTTCAGGAATCCCCAAGTCTAGCATCCCATATTGCACTGTCCCTGTGTGATACAGGGACAGCAGGCAAGGAACTTGGGTTTTATGGTTTGTGGTCTCATTCACACTGACCCAGGCATACCGTCCATGATGCCGAGGGATTGATTTTTGCATATGACAATTCTGTCCAGCTCAGGGTTCCCAAAGTACATTTTGCCTATTTTCAACATAGAACCCTGGAACGCAGCAGCACCACAGCGGCCATGCCTGAGCAGTTACAGGGAGTCCCAGAGCACTTGTGGGCAAGGGGCCCCAACAATGTGGGTCGTGTGCTGTTGGCAGAACCCTTTAAGGTGCTGCTAGACCCGACCAAACCCTTGCCTCAGAAATCCCAGCGTCCGACCCGTTCTGGAAGAAGTCCTACACCTTGGAGTTTTTGTCCCAACTATCTAATAGAGGTATATAAGATTATGAAGGGTATAGATAGAGTAAACAGAGGTAAACTATTTCCTATGATAGAGACACACAGTACGAGGGGCCATGGGCTTAAGGTGAGGGGGGAGAGGTATAACACAGATATTAGAGGGAGGTTTTTCACACAGAGGGTGGTGGGGGTATGGAATGCTCTGCCAAGTAAGGTGGTAGAGGCAGGCACGCTGGAGTTGTTTAAGAGTAACTTAGACAGGCACATGAGTGGGTTGGAGATGGGTGGATATAGGAGATTGTTTTAGATAAAGTTCATTAGCAGGGGGACGTCCCTGGTAATGTAAAAGGATGTGGTATGATAATAATGTTTTTTCTCTTTTAATTCACAGGTTTTAAGTCGGTCCGCCTTGTTGTCCAACGAGGGGCATACACACGATGGGTCGTACTTGGGCTGCTCTTGAATGTTTGAGATTGGCCTAGTGCTTCATGTCGTTAGGGTGTGCTTAAACTAGACCAGATACTGGGCAACACGACAGCTCAGTGACTATCACTGATTGCTGTGCAGACACATGGATTTGGGGCCAGTGTTTGTGGGAGTTTGCGCATTCTCCCCGTGCTTGCGTGGGTTTTTTCCAGGTGCTCCGGTTTCCTCCCACACCCCAAAGATGTGCTATTAGGCTGATTGGCAGTAATAAATTGTCCCTAAATTAGTTTCCCTCAGTGTGGATTGCCATAAAACAATAAATAGGGGTCATGGGTGGAGGGGGTACTGGTAATATTAAAATGGCGGCGTGGGCTCATTGGGCTGAAGGGCCTGTTTCCTGGGCTGTTTTTGTTCTTTGTTCTATTAGTCCCTGTAACACCCCCATCCTTCCCATAAAGAAATCGGGTAAGAACGCCTGGTGTTTTGTCTAGGATCCCCAGGCAGGAAATTCCTGTGTCATACCAGTATTTCCAGTGGTTCCTAATCCTGCCACAATTCTGAGCTGCATCCCTCCACTCACTATATGGTCGTGGACTTGTGCAGTGCTTTTTTTCAATCCCCATTCATTCAGATTCCCAGCACATTTTTGCCTTTACCTACAGGGGCAAACAGCATACCGTGGATTTGATTGCTTCAGGGCTGCACTATTTTTTCACGTGCCCTCCAGTTCGATTTGGTTGATGTCTCCTCTCTCCATGGTTCTACCGTCCTTCAGTATGTTGGCGATCTCCTCGTCTGTTCCCCATCGCTTGAGGCCTGCTTGTAGAACTCCCGGACACTGTTGTGCGCCCTTGCTGGTAAGGGTCACAAGACCTCCAAAGACAAACTACAGCTCTGTAGCCCTTGGGTTGATTAATTAAGTCACGTGTTGGAAGGGCTGATCTGCCTCCTTTCCCGCAAGTGTGTAGACAGTATCATCTCACTTCTCAAACCACGCACAAAAAAGAAACGTGCCAGCCTTTTGAATATGGCAGGCTACTGTTTTAAGTGGGTATCAACTGTGCTGGAATCAGCAAGACCTTGCCCTTCCCTCAGCCCCTGACGATATCCTCTTAACTTGGAGGACACTTGGAAGAAACTGCTCTGGCCACCACACCTGCATTAGGGCTGCCAGATTACAACAAGGCTTTCAACCTCTATGTCTATGAATGAAATACATTCTCCCAGGCTGTCCTCACCCAATCCCACAGGCGGGGTTCCAACGGCCTGTGGCCTACTATAGCTCCCATCTCGACCTCGTTGTGTGGGGGCCTACCCTCCTGCTTCTGTTCCATTGCGGCTGCCTACTTGGTCATTATTTCCACAAAGCTGACCCTGGGTTACCAACCAAGACGTGCTCCCCATGCTGTCTCAGCCCTTTTAAGTCACTCTGCATCCAACTACTAGACGGCTACTAGAGTTACCCGAAATGAAACAGCATTGCTGGGTGACCCATCCCTGGCTATGTCCATTGCACTATCCTTAATCCCATGACACTCATGCCCACGGATGACAGTGATCCTCATGATCGTGAAACAGCCATCCAGTTGTCTACTCTCCCGTGACCTGATCTGCAGGATCACCCTTTCACAAACTCACACACGGTCCTTTCTGTCAATGGTTCCTCCACGCATGCTCCCAAGGTGACCTCCAGGTGGGCTATGCAGTCGGTGGTCTCCACTCGGTGTTGAATCAGCTTGCTTCCCACCGACTTGCTCTGTATAGGCAGCTGAAATGTTTGCCCTCACACATGCCTGTGTTGGACACTGGAAAATCTGTGAATATCTATTCTGACACATGCCATGCCTTTGGTGTCATGCATGACATTGGACAGTTGTGGAAACGCTGGAGCTTTCTTACTTCTGAAGGAAATTCTGTCAAACATGGTTAGCTCATCACTAATCTCCTTTCAGGTATTCAGCTCCCAAATTATGTTGCAATTATTAAGTGTACAAGTCACACCAATGGTGGTGACTTTATTTCTCAAGGTAATGACAAGACGGATCGTGCTGTTTGGGCAACTGCAGCCGATCCATTCGGGCAAGTGGTTCCCCTTTGTTATTAGGCTGCCACCCATATCCAGTTATCTGATCTTCCTGATGTTATTCATTTGTAATCTGAGGCTCCCCAGTCAGAACCAGATGTATAGCTGCCGGCCCAATGCTCCCAGCATTCCGACAGTCTTTGGTGTTTGCTGGTTGGTGTGATGTGGCCCCTCTTCATCCTTGCCCGCATGTTACATTAGTTTACCCATGTGGGCAAAGGGGGGAATGAATCAGGATGACGCAGCAAATGTGGTTGACACCAGGATTCTCCACCATGACAGGAAAATTTGCCGCTCAATGCCTCTCTGCCAACGCCATAACCCTGGAAAGACACTGCCAGTGGCTGCAGCGATGTTAAGGACTCCCAGGGCGACTCTGCCCCGACTGTATACTACTGTGCTGCCGCCACCTCTGCTGGCTCTGTCCTGTTGGTGGGACAGGGCACATCCAGGGATGGTAATGGTAGTGCCTGGATGTTACCTGTAAGGTATGATTCTGTGAGAATTACTATATCAGGCTGTTGCTTAACTAATCAGTGAGACAACTCTTCCAATTTTGGTACAAGCCCCCAGATGTTAGTAAGGAGACTTTGTAGGGTCAACAGGGCTGTTTGTTTTGCCGTTGTCTTTTCCAATGCCTAGGTCGATGCCAGGTGGTCCGTCCAATTTCATTTCTTTGTTGAGACTGTAGTGATTGTTACAATTTAGTGGCTTGCTGGGCCATTTCAGAGAGCAGTTCACATTGCTGTGGCTCTGGAGACACATGTAGGCCAGACCAGGGGAGGATGGCAGATTTCCTTCCCTAAAGGACATTAGTGAAACATCTCACGTTTATCCTAGCCAAATTCAAAACTAATTTGTCCAATCTCTCCTCATAACCTAAGCCTTCAAGTCTAGGTATCATTCTTGTAAGCCTGCGTTGAGCTCCCTCCAGGGCCAAAACATCTTTCCTAAGATGTGGTGCACATACCTGCTCACAGTAGTCTAACTGGGGTTTAACTAGGATTCTGTACAACTGCAGCATAACATCTGTATCTCAATACTCCAGCCCGTTGGCCTTCTTGACTATTTTCTGCACCTGTTCGTGGCATTTTAAGGAGAGATGCACCGGAACCCCCAAATCTCATTAGACATTCACTGAATTGGTGCCTTCTAAAAAATACCCTGATCTATCCTTTTTTGATCCCACAAAATTTAACTAAATGTTGATGTTTGGTTTAGAAGAAGGTAAGTTTTAATTCAGCTTTAAAAAAGGGTTCATGCAGGCTCTGCTTGCAGCTTCAACTAGATAATTGGCTGAAACTGGTTTTCAGAGGCTAGATTCAGGTAGTATAAAAGCAGGCTATCTTACAGTGCTTTGTTTGTGCTGGAGTGCTACTTTGGATGGCCGTATTTAAGTTGGAGTTTGGTGTGGAGGGAGTGAGCTGCTCCTTTCCTTTTTCTCTCTATCCTCAGAGAGACGCGAGGTGAGCAGCGGCAGCCTTGCAGCAGAGATAATCTGGGGCACAACAGCAGCTTTTGGAGGTGACAGCATGGTTCAGAAAGTCCCATTGGAAACAGCCGATTGGTAGATGATACCTACAGAGTCTTTTCTTATGAATTTTTGGGAAAAAAAAGGTAGGGACTTCAATTATAATAGAAGTATTTGAAACAAAGGAAAGTCCCAAACTAAATTCTCTTAAAGGGAGTAACTAGCTTAATCTAGAGAGATGTCATTGCAGGAGAACTCAGACTCGTGGTGTGTTCCTCTTATGCAATGTGGGAAATATGTGATGCTTCCAGTATCTCTGACATGTGCAGGAAGTGTGTCCTGCTGCACCTAATGGCTCACCACATTTTGGAGCTGGAGCTGTGGGTGGACTCACTGTGGAGCATCTGTGATACTGAACACATTGTGGATAGCATGTTTACAAGGTGGTCACAGCACAGATGAGGATTATAGAGGCAGAAAGGGAATAGGTGACCATCAGGAACAGTAAAAAACAATTCAGGAAGGTAGTGCAGGAGTCCCCTGTGGTCATCCCCCACTCAAACTGATATATTGCTTTGTATGTTGTTGGTGTTGGGGGAGGGGGGTGGGGGTGCGAATTGCCTTTCAGTGGAAAGCAGCAACAGCCACGTTCATGGCACCATGGAAAGAACAAAGAACAAAACAGCACAGGAACAGGCCCTTTGACCCTCCAAGCCTGCACTGATCATGTGTTCCTAACTTGACCATCTGTTTGTATCCCTCTATTCCCAGTCTGTTCTCTGGTGTGGCCACACTTGGAGTATTGTGTGCAGTTCTGGTCCCCACATTATAGGAAGGATGTGGAGGCTTTGGAGAGGGTGCAGAGGAGGTTTACCAGGATGTTGCCTGGTATGGAGGGGAGGTCCTATGAGGAACGACTGAGGGATTTGGGGTTGTTTTCGCTAGAAAGAAGGCGGCTAAGAGGAGACCTTATTGAAACGTACAAGATGATTAGAGGTTTAGCTAGGGTGGACAGTGATAGCCTTTTTCCTCGGATGGAGAAAGCTAGCACGAGGGGACATAGCTTTAAATTAAGGGGTGGTAGTTATAGGACAGATGTCAGAGGTAGGTTCTTTACCCAGAGGGTGGTGAGGGATTGGAATGCCCTGCCTGCTGCAGTTGTAGATGCGCCTAGTTTGGGGGTGTTTAAGAGGTCCGTGGATAGGTTTATGGATGGAATGGGATTGGTTTAGGTTAGAGGGTCATTGCTTTTTTCTTAATTGGAGGGCCTGTTCTGCGCTGTAATGTTCTATGTTCATGTGGCTATCTAAATAAGTCTTAAATGATTCTAGCGTGTTTGCCTTAACCACCCTACTTGGCAGTGCATTCCAGGCCCCCACCACCCTCTGTGTAAAATACGTCCCCCGCATATCTGTATTGAACCTTGCCCCCTTTACCTTGAACTTGTGACCCCTCGTGTTTGTCATTTCTGACCTGAGAAAAAGCTTCCAACTGTTCACCCTATCTATGCCCTTCATAATTTTATAAACTTCTATTAGGTTGCCCCTCAACCTCCATCTTTCCAAGGAGAACAACACTAGTTTATTCAATCTCACTTCATATCTAATACCCTCCATACCAGGCAACATCCTGATAAACCTTTTCTGCACTCTCTCCAAAGTCTCCACGTCCTTCCGGTAGCGTGGCGACCAGAACTGGACACAGTATTCCAGATGTGGCCTAACCAATGTTCTATATAACTGTAACATAACATGCCAACTTTTATACTCTGTACCCCGTCCATTAAAGGCACGCATGCCATAAGCCTTCTTCATCACCTTGTTCACCTGTGCTGCCACCTTTAAGGATCTGTGGACTTGCACACCCAGATTCCTCCGTGTGTCTATACTCCTGATGGTTCTGCCATTTATTGTATAGCCCCTGCATTAGTTCTACCAAAATGCATCACTTACCCATAGGAAAACACTCATCCTTTTCCATGACTGTTTGACAGTTTACAGCATTGTGGTCACTGTTTGTCACATTTTCCCCCACTGAAACTTTGATGACCTGACCGGGCTCTTTCCCCAGTACTAGGTCCAGTATAGCTCCCTCTGTAGTTGGATTATAACATATTGTTCCAAGGAACTTCCTGGACACATTTTATAAATTCCTCCCCGTCTGGACTCCCAGCCCTAAGGGATTTCCAGTCTATAGATGGGAAATTAAAGTCTCCCACAACAGCAACCCTATTTTTTCTACACCTGTCCAGAATCTCCTTACATATCTGTTCTTCAGCTTCCTGTGGGCTGTTGGGAGGCCTGTAGTATACCCCCAGCATAGTGACTGTGCCCTTCCTGTTTCTGAGCTCTACCCACAGTGTCTCGTTACATGATCCTTCCAAATTGTCCACCCTCTGTGCTGCTGCAATATGCTCCCTAACCAGTATTGCTACTCCCCCACCTCTTCTAGCCCCTCCTCTGTCTTGCCTAAAACACTTACACCCCGGAATATTCAGCTGCCAGTCCTGTCCTTCTTTTAACCAAGTCGCTGTCATTGCAACCACATCCAAGTTCCGCGCATGTATTAAGGCTAAGTTCATCTGTTTTGCCCGTTACGTGCTTTACATTGAAGCAGATGCTCTCCAGACCCACTGAGTTCATCCTCCCCCCTCCTCTTCCTCTTAGGTAGCCTTGTCTTGGCCCCATGCTTATCCCCAGTCTCTACGCTTGCTGACCTATTGTTCTGATCCCCACTTCCCTGCTACATTGGTTTAAACCCACCCAAACCATATTAGCAAACTTCCCAGCCAGGATATTGGATGGTTCTGCTGCACAGAAGGGGAGGAAAACTTGTGGCAGGGCTATAGTGATAGGGGATTTGATAGTAACAGCTACAGACAAGGGGCTTCAGGGGCTGCAGATGTGAATCCAGGATGGTATGTTGTGTCCCTGGTAACAGGGTCCGAGATTTCACAGAGCGACTGTAGGACATTCTGAAGAGGGAGGGCATACAGCCAGAGATTGTGGTCCACATAAGTATGAACAACATAGGCAAACTAAGGGATGAGGTCCTGAAAGCTGACGACAGGAAGTTAGGAGATAAATTAATGTGTAGGTCTTCAAATATAGTAATCTCAGGATTACTCCCAGTGCCACACACTTGCAAGAGCAAGAATAAGAGGAGAGATCAGATGAATGTGTGGCTGGAGAAATGCTGTACCAGGGAGGGTTTTTTTCTTAAAGCATTAGGACAAATTGATGGGATGAGCTGTTTATACTTCAATGCAAAGTGACAACAAGGCAGATGAACTCAAGCACAGATAGACACATGGCAGCAGGATGTCAGTGCTCTCACAGAAGCCTGGCTAAAAGAGGGGGCAACATTGACAGCTCAAGATCCCTTGAGTTTTCAGGTAGGATAGAGTAGGTGACAGAAAAAGTGAGGGCAGGGGACTGTAACATTATTGGTTAAATAATCAATTGTAGGTATGAGAAGGGATGATATACTAAATGGGTTAATATATGAGGCTTTATGAGTTGAGTTTAGGAATAAGGGGAAATCACATTACTAGGAGTATACTCAGACCCCCAAATAGTGAAGGGGTGATAGAAGAACATGTATATAGATGAATTTCTGCCTTTAGGAATAAGGGGGCAATAACAGTGGGAGAGTTTAACTATCTCAATATCAACTGGTTTAAACAATATAAGGAACATTGAGGGTAAAAATTCATGCACTGTGCCCAGGAACTTTTTTAAACAATACACTACAAGCCTGTGATGACTTCAGTCAGGCCAATGAGGTTGGTTTGCTAGAGTATGAACTCCCTAATGAGTCATTTTGTTATAGCTGCACAACCTTTCCAATTTTCTCAAAAATCTTTTATTGATGTTCTGTTTGCACTTCAGCCCCATGCTCCAGCTCTATGGGCACCCAATGCAGAGGGGGGCTGGGGAAGGAGGGGCACCTCATCGTGAACTTGCTCTTGGGCTTAGCAAGGCATGCCATCTACAGGTCGAGGCAGCGGGGGATCGAGGGAGTCTGTCCTGCTCCGCCACTGCAGCTATATTCACGGCTGGGTGTCCCTGGAGAGGGCGTATATGGTGTTCGAAGGCACATTTGATGCTTTCCATGCCTGTTGGGCACCGCAGGGACTGGGGTGTATTACTGACCCCTTTAATCACATTTTAATTTGATGTTTTAAGTTTCCTTTCCATTTTGTCTTTTGTTTCGGGCACTTCCCCTCTTTTTAGACAGCTGCCCTTTTTGACTTGTCCCTAAGTTAAGTTGATTTTGTTTATTTGGTTAAACACAACAAGAGCTCCCTGATGAGTCCTAATTGATGGTCCAATCAGGGAGCCTCATGTTCCCTACCTGCTGAAGCAGGAAGCAACTGAGAATGAGAGAGCTATTGCACAGTATTCTGCTGTGAATAAAGAAACCCTGGTGATGGGATGTTCACCTCCAGGGTGTTTCTAAAGAAGGAAGGGAGTACAGAAGAACCATTGCCCCAACTTGCAACCACTGGCAAGTGCTCTCTCCTTGGGAGAGCGAGGGAGGCCTGGGAGACTGGAGGCCTTGGGCCTGAGGCTCAGGGCCCAACTTCATCTGCAGGAGGGAGGACAGAATCCACCAAGGATTTTTAAAAAATCAAAAGACTTGAGTTATTGGGCTGATGTCCCATCCACCTAAGGTCTGTACCTGCAAAGGAAGGGGAGGGAATGAAGGAAGAAATCTGTTCCATCTGTGGGGTCAGTCGGGGTTGGGGGGGGGGAGATTCCCTGGACTTTTGTTGGTTCCTCAGGACTGAAGACCTAAAGTCCTCCTCACCCACTGCTAATTCATCCACAGTGGCACCCTCTCTTCTCCCCTTCTGACCTGGAGCACTAGCCCACCTCAGTGCCCTGTCCCTCGTCCTCCCTCCTGCTCCTCTGTCCCCCCCTCTCCCTCTCTGAAACCAGGGAGGGAGCACCAGAGTCCACACCCACCTCACCCTCCCTCATCCTCTCTCTGACCCTGCAAACAACTGCACAGAGAACCCCTTCCCCCAACATACCTACCCTCCCTTCCCTCTTTACTCCTCTCGGTGCTTTGTATAAAAGCCAGAGAGGCCCCCGCCTAATCCTCCCTCCATCCCCACAGAAAATAAAGAACAATCATTACATCCAGACAATTTGGGGTGGAAGTAGCACCATTGATAGAATGGTGACAATCCATCATCGGCGGTGGCAGGGCCTTCCAGGCCCACATATGCATCAAGGGCCCCTGCCACTCCCAAGGCCCAGCCACCATTTGCCTGATCGCAAAACAACTTGGGTCAAATACGATGCCCACCCCGACATGACCATCGAGGCGTGCGTTTAGGCAATGGCTGGGGTTGTCAGCCCCTCAGCCACTGTTGCAGCCTCCTGAAGGCTGAGCGAGCTGTTCAGCTTGCCCTGGAAAAGGGGCTCACGGTGGTTGCGACTTTCCTGGCGGTGGACCCTCTTGAGGCCACCACCCGGGGGGGTCATTTTATCTCATGTCCTGCCCTTCATTCCTGTGGAGTTCCTCCTCCCCCATCTCCATCTACTGGGGGAGGTCAGTTGATGCCTCAGTATCCTATGCTGGGCCCAGCATCACGAATGCGCGGCTATCCAGGTCTGGGCATTGGGGGGACGTGCAACCCCCAGCCAGCAATTACAACACCTCCTGGGGAAGGGAAAGCCCGAGGGGCGAGGCAGGAAGGAGGGGCAGAGTGCGAGGGGGATCCCCTGCCAGCAGGATGCCCCTCAAGAAAAGGTGCTACACTTCAGGGGAGGGGGACCTTAAGACCACTGGGACTCGCAACACCCCTCCCCTAGCGTAGAGGTGGAGGCACCCACACCCCTCTCCCCATTTCCACCATCCCTTGCCCTGCCCCCAAGCGTTTTTGTGCCTTGTCCCCAAGTAAAATAAGAAAATAAAACACCTGCTGCTGCAGTCCCTCAAGTGGGACTCCCTGGGACCCGGTGCGAGTGGGACCCCTGTCGTTTCATTCCACCCGGTGCAATTTAGCGTTCTGGAGGAGTTCGTTTTTCTGGTGCTGGAGGACTGCGGCAGCACCCTGCTGTTTGGGTTGTGGTGGTGAGGAAAGCATCCGCAACCACCGCCCCCCCCCCCCCCCCCCCACCGCCCCCCAACCTCTCTCTCTATATTGACCTTTGATGCTGGGCACCCCAGCTCTCCAACCAGAGATTTCTCCGGACTTGTGTGGTGTCCTGGTGTCTGGGGCAGAGTGGGGGATTGAACCACCACATCCCTTGGGCCCAGAAGCAAGGTGTTTGATAAGGTCCTCCATGCAACGCTTGTTTTGAAAGTGGGGGGGCATGGGATCCAAGGGAACATTGCTTTGTGGATCCAGAACTGGCTTGCCTGCAGGCGGCAGAGAGTGGTTGTAGATGGGTCTTTTCCTACATGGAGGTCGGTCACCAGTGGAGTGCCCCAGGGATCTGTTCTAGGACCCTTGCTGTTTGTCATTTTCATAAATGACCTGGATGAGGAACTGGAGGGATGGGTTGGTAAGGCTGCCGATGACACAAAGGTTGGTGGTGTTGTGGAAGTTTGAAGGGATGTCAGAAGTTGCAGCGTGACATAGATAGGACGCAAGACTGGGTGGAGAAGTGGCAGATGGACTTCAACCCGGATAAATATGTAGTGGTCCATTTTGGCAGGTCAAATGGCATGAAGGAATATAATATTAAGGATAAGACTGTTAGCAGTGTGGAAGATCAGAAGGATCTTGGGGTCCAGGTTCATAGGACTCTCAAATCGGCTTCGCAGGCAGAGGATGTGGTTAAGAAGGTGTATGGTGTACCGGCCTTCATCACTCGAGGAATTGAGTTTAGGGGTCCGGAGATGATGCTGCAGCTTTATAAGACCCTTGTCAGACCCCACTTGGAGTACTGTGCTCAGTTCTGGTCACCTCACTACAGGAAAGATGTGGAAGCCATTGGAACGGTGCAGAGGAGATTTACAAGGATGTTACCTGGATTGGGTGACATGCCTTATGAGGATAGGTTGAGAGAGCTCGATCTTTTCTCCTTAGAGAGACGAAGGATGAGAGGGGACCTGATAGAGGTGTATAAGATGATGAGAGGTATTGATCAGGTGGACTCTCACAGGCTTTTCCCAGGGCTGAAATGGCTGCCACAAGAGGACACAGGTTTAAGGTGCTGGGCAGTAGGTACAGAGGAGATGTCAGGTTTAAGTTTTCACTCAGAGGGTGGTGGGTGCGTGGAATTGGCTGCCGTTGGTGGTGTGGAGGCAAATTCGATGGGGTCTTTTAAGAGACTTCTGGATGAGTACATGGGACTTAACAGGATTGAAGGTTATAGATAAGCCTAGTAGGTAGAGATAAGATTGGTGCAACTTGTGGGCCGAAGAGCCTGTTTGTGCTGTAGTTTTTCTATGATTCTAAGCAAGGGAAGAGCCCGGGGGAACCTCTCCTCCGCCGATCCTGGGGCTGGGATCAAGGTGGAGCTACGACTCGTTGCCAGTTCTCTGCCATCTGCCATATACACTGCAGTGGGAGACCTGGAGTCGGAGGGCGACTATTCTAAGGAGGAGAGTTGCTCAGTGGTGGGCACGGCGATGGTTTCGGAGTCTGTCTGGAGTGAAGAACTCAGGGCCTTTGTAAGGAACACTGTGATCGCCCTGACAGCGTGTCCGACTGGCCCTTGACTGTTAGTTGGACCTGGTGCTGCTCATCCAGTTTGCGCAAGCTTGCTCGCAAGCAGCGCTGGGCCCGGATGAAAATGAACAGTGCCAGCTTGAAAGGTTCCTCTCTGGGCTCATGGGGGAGTGAACTGAAATGTCTTGCGCCACCACTCCCACAAACAATTAAATAAGTGGTGAATGGTGATGGGAGCACTAAGCTGCTGACATGAAGGTGACCATAGCCAGCCTCAACATCAAGGCAGCAGTGAGCTACTCCGCAGGTTCCAGAACTTCTCGGTCTCCGGGAAGGGAAGTAAGTGGTTCTATAAAAGAACGTTTATGATAGTCACAAAAAAGTGAACAATGCAGATAGCCTCTGTAATGAAGTGTAGACAGCAGAGGGATCAAATAAAAAAAGAAACAAAAAAAATCACAGGGCAGGAAAATATATTGGCAAGAGTTACCCCAAAGATGTTTTACCAATATATAAAGAACAAAAGGATAGCTTAGGAAAAAGTGGATCATATCAGAGGTGAAGAAGGGAACTTGTGTGAAGATATGGGAAGAGTTTTAGGTTAATTTTTTTGTCTGCATATTCACAAAGGAAAGGGATGATGTGGATATAGTAATTCGACAGCAGCCGTGTCAAATACCGGATAAAATAATCACGAGAGAGAAAGTGTTAAAGGAATTGGAATCTTTGAAAGTGGATAAGGGCTGAATGGATTGTTCCCTAGGATGTTGGAGGTCAGGGGGAAAATAGTAAATGCTCTAAGGATAATTTTCCAATCTTCATTAGACGTTGGTGAGTGCCAGAAGGCTGGAGGAATACAAATAGTCATAGAGGTTTACAGCATGGAAATAGGCCCTTTGGCCCAACTTGTCAATGCCACCCTTTTTTTAAAACCCCTAAACTAATTCCAATTGCCCGCATTTGGCTCAATCCCTCTATATCCATCATACCCATGTAACTAATAGAGGTTTCAGTTGTTTGAAAAGGTATGAAGGAATTGCCAAACAATTATAGACCAGTTAGTTTTACTTTGGTAGTGGGCAAATTGTTAGAATTGATCAGGAGAGATTGGATAAATTGTCATTTAGAAAGATATGGACTAAAATTAAAGTTTATTTATTAGTCACATTACATTAACATTGCAATGAAGTTACAGTGAAAATTCCCTAGTCACTGTACTCCAGCACCTGTCAAGGATAGTCAGCCTGGTTAAGGTAAGGCCATGCCTTACAAATTTGATTGAATTATTTGAGGAAGTGACAAGGAGCGTTGATAAGGGTAGTGCAGTGGATGTTGTCTGCGTGGGTTTTAGTAAGGTAGGCTGGTCAAAAATTGAAAGGCTCACCAGGGCACAGGATAATGTGGTAAATACAAAGTTGTTTTAGTAACAAGAAGCAAAGGTAATGGTTGGCTGCCTCGTGAATGAAAAACTGTTTCAAGTAGTGTTCCACAGGGCTCAGTGTTAGGACCCCTGTGGTTTGTTTTATATATTAACAATTTGGACTTGAACATACGGGGGGCATAATTGGGAAATTTGCAGACGACACTCAAATTGGCTGTGTAGTGGTTCGTGTAGAGAATAGTTGTAAGCTCCAAATTGGTACAGATAGGTTGGTGGAATGGGCAGGAAAGTGGCAGATGGAGTTCAACTCTAAGTGTGAGGTAATGCATTTTGGCAGCTCAAACAGTGAATGGAAATACACAATAAATGGGAATATATTGACAGGGATAGAAGTGAGATCTTGGCATACAAGTGCACAGGTCCCAAAAGACAGCAGTACTTAGTTGTTTCAGTGATTGTTCACCATGAGTTTTCCAATCCTGAAACCTATTGTACAAAGAACCCCAGCTTTTAACACGACACTGTGGACTTTCTACAGCAACTCAACACACATGCAGCAATTCAACCAGGAGCACTCCTCGTCACAATGGAGGTCTCGGCACTCTACACTACCATTCCCCATGATTATAGCATTGTTGCAACTGCCTCAGTACTCAATGCCGACAACTGCCAATCTCCAGGTGCAATTTTGCAACTCATCTGCTTCATCCTGGACTACAATGTCTTCACCTTCAACAACCTGTTCTTCATCCAGACACACTGAACAGCCATGGGGACCAAATTGGCACTCAATATGTCAACGTCTTCACCGCACAGAACCTTCAACCGATGCTATACACTAGATGCATCGGTGACATTTTCTTCCTTTGGACTCATGGTGAACAATCACTAAAACAACTATATGATGACATCAGCAAGTTCCATCTCACCATCAAACTCACCATGGACTATTCTCCAATCCCAAAGCCTCAGGAATTTGAAACCCTCTTCCTGACACCATGTCCTCAGCCACACATTTATCCGATATATCCTGTTATTTCTATTCTGACTAGCACGTGGCATCAGTAGTTATCTAGTGATTATTATCTTGGAGGTCTGATTTCTTAACTTTCTTCCTAGGTCCCTGTACTCCGCTTTTAGGACCTCCTTTTTTTAAACCTATGTCACGTGTACCGACACATACCACAACCACTGGCTGTTCACCTCTCCCCCCCAGAATGTCCTGTACCTGCTCCGAGACATCCTTGAGCCTAGCACCAAGGAGGCAACATACCATCCTGGAGTCTTACTTGCAGCTACAGAAATGCCTGTCAATTCCCTTTACAACTGAATTTCCTATTATTGTTGCACTGGCACACTTCTCTCTGCAGCAGAACCAACCTTGGTGCACACATTTTGCTGCTGCTGCTTTCCCCAGACAGGCCATTCCCCACAACAGCATCCAAAGCAGTATATCTATTTTGCAGGGAACAGCCGCAGCAAATTCCTGTGAGGCCCCAGTCTTCCTTTATTAATTTTTAACTGTTTTTGTGTCAACAGAACACTTTGGGGTTGTTTGAAACTGCCAATCTCAGGGCTCGAGGGGCGGGGGAACGGCTACAATACTGATTGGCTGCCTTGTGTTGGCCTCGGCAATGTCACTGGACAGTTTTAATGCCAATCAAATTATGTCAGGACAAAACACGTGCTTTTGTTATTCCCACCTCCTGAGTGCTGACTGGCTGAGCTGTTTTCGACGGAGCCAATCCGCAATCCGCTGTTCCCTGAGAGGGGCGGGCTGCATCTGGATCCACCAATCAGTGACGCTCAGTTACCGGTCTGTTCAGAGCAGAGTTGTGATTGGTAAGTGGGCGGGACGTCACCAGGAAAACCGATGCTGACTGGTCCAAGCGGCGCCAATCATTCTTCCGGTCTTTGTGTACTTTGAGGTAACATCAGAGGGGCGGGCCCGGGGAGGAACCGGAGCGAAAGATGATTGGTGCAGTAACTGTCAGTCACTGTCCAGAGCAACAGTCCTGAAGCAGGATTGGCCCAGAAGGTGTCAGTCGGACTGTCCCCGCCCATCCCTAGCGGCAGTGGGCGGTGCCGTTGGGGTTTTTGTTCTGGGCCCAGTGTGTGGCTCCAGCTTCACAAGATGGCGGCAGTACCGCTTTATTGCCAGTGTCGACAGCCTTATGATGCCAGCCGCTTCATGATCGAGTGCGATGTCTGCAACGACTGGTTCCACGGCAGGTAAACGCCTCCTGTAACGTGCCAGTGACTCCTCATCGCAGTCTCACTGGGGTACAAAGGCCCCTTCCAGCTGGGGCCTACAGCCGGTTGAGCAGGGGAGGCCTTCCGGTCTCTCATCCCTTCCCCCTCCCAGCTCCTCCCCCTCCCAATCCCTCCCCCTATCCTTCCAATCCTCCGTCGTCCCTCCCCTCTCCTCCCCGCCCCCTTCTCTCTCCCACCCCCCCCCCCATCCCCCCGTACCCCCACCCCCCCTGTACCCGTACCCCCACACCCACCCCCCCCGTACCCCTACCCCCACCCCCCCCGTACCCCTACCCCCACCCCCCCGTACCCCTACCCCCACCCCCCCGTACCCCTACCCCCACCCCCCCGTACCCCTACCCCCACCCCCCCGTACCCCTACCCCCACCCCCACCCCCCCGTACCCGTACCCCCACCCCCCCCTGTACCCGTACCCCCACACCCACCCTCCCGTACCCCTACCCCCACCCCCCTGTACCCCCACCCCCTGTACCCGTACCCCCACCCCCCACCCACACCCCCCCTGTACCTCCCACCCCCACACCCCCCGTACCCCCACACCCCCCGTACCCCTTCCCCTGCCCTACCCCCTCCCTCTCCCCTGCCCTACCCCCTCCCTCTCCCCTGCCCTGTGACTAGAACTCTAGCTATGGCGTAGCAAACAGCTTATACAGCTCCACTGTAACTTCCCTGCTCTTATATTCTATGCCTTGATTAATAAAGGCAAGTATCCCATATGCCTCTGTAACCACCTATTGTGGATATGTACCCCAAGGTCCTTCTGGTCCTCTGTACTTTCTAGTGTTCTACCGTTTACATTGTATTCCCTTGCCTCGTTAGTCCTCCCGGAATGTATTACCTCACACTTCGCGCGTTAAGTTCTATTTGCCAATGTCCTGCCTATCTGAACAGCTTGTCTCTATCATCTTGTAAACTAAGGCTCCCCTCTTGCTATTTATCACATCATCAATTTTTGTGTCAATTTTAAACTTACTGACTGTACATTCCACATTCACATCTAGATTATTAACGTACACTAAAAACAGGAACAGGCCCAGCACCAATCCCTGCAATGCAACACTGGACAAAAACAACTTTTGACCATCATTCTCTGCTCCCTGCCATTAAGTGGAGATGCCAGCGTTGGACTGGGCAAACACAGTAAGAAGTCTGACAACACCAGGTTTAAGACCAACCGATTTATTTGATAGTAAATTAGAATGTGCTGTTGTGTGTTGTGAAGGCCTCCTTGGAGAACGCTTACCTGAAGGTCAGAGGCCGAATGCCCGTGACCACTGAAGTGTTTGCCAGCAGGAAGGGAACAGTCTTGCCTGGTGGTTGTCGCTGAGCAGAGACTGATAGCCAAGTTCCACACACACAAGGACAGTCTCAACAGCGATCTTGGGTTCATGTCGCACTATCTGTAACCCCCGTGACTTGCCTGGGTTTGCAAAACCTCACTTTACTGTACTGTCTGGAGACAGTACACATCCCTTTAACCTGGGCTTAATGCTCCTTCCACTCACATTGTTGGCCACTTTAAGACTTGAATAGCCGGTTAGGTGTAAAGACTCGCATTCTAATCAGTAACCTGTAAACTGTCTGTGTTGTTATATGCTCTGTCTGAGGCCAGAACTCTCCATTCACCTGACAAAGGGGCAAACCCTGAAAGCTTGTGAGTTTACTATCAAATAAATTGGTTGGACTTAAACCTGGTGTTGTCAGACTTCTTACTGTGTCCCTGCCATTAAGCCAATTTTGGATCCAATTTGCTGAATTTCTCAGGATCCCGTGGGCTCTTACCACCAGTCTGTGGGATCTTGTCAAAAGCCTTTCTGAAGTCCATATAAGCTACATCAACTGCACTGCCCTGATCTACACGCCTAGTCACCTCCTCGATAAATTCAATCAAATTTGTTAGATATGAGCTGTGTTTTTTTGTGCTCTTATTTCAGCTGTGTAAAAGTGGAGGAGCATCAAGCTGTCGACATTGACTTGTATCATTGTCCAAACTGTGCCATATCACATGGAGCCTCCTTGAGTGAGTATAAACCTGGAAACTTTTTTGTAAGAAAGCATCTTATTTTCTAGGATCATATTAGGCTTGAAACTTTAACTCTTTCTCTTTCCACGGATGCCACCGAGCTTGCTGAGTTTTCCCAGCATTTTGCAGTTTTATTTCAGATTTCCAGCGTCTACAGTATTTGCTTTTTCTTTGCAGATTGCTTTCTGAATCTTTTTGATTGCAGAATACAGATTTTCGTTCTTTCAGCCCCTTGTCATCCTGAATTTCTAGTGTTTTCTATTTAAAGAAAAGGACAATTCTTTGCAGGATGGGTTTTCACTCCTTTTCAGGCACTGCAACCCTAAACAGGTCAGCAGATTATTGTGGGATTAACCTGACTGCAGGCATCTGTGTTGAACCTGGCCTAATCCCTGACTTTGTGGGCATGCTACAGATATGATAGCATCTGGAATGGATAGCTCACTGGTAAGTTGTTTAAAAAGGGTAGGAGGGATAACCCGGGTAACTATAGGCCGGTGAGTTTAACGTCAGTGGTAGGCAAGTTGATGGAGAGGATTCTTAGGGATAGGATGTATGAGCACTTAGAGCGTTGCGATCTGATTAAGGATACGCAGCATGGCTTTGTAAAGGGGAAGTCTTGCCTTACGAATCTGGTAGAATTTTTTGAGAAGGTGACAAAAACGGTTGACAAAGGACGAGCCATTGATGTCGTCTATATGGATTTCAGTAAGGCGTTTGACAAAGTCCCTCATGGTGGGTTGGTAGAGAAGAATAAAGCTCATGGGATACGTGGCCAGGTATCTAGATGGGTTGAGAACTGGCTTGCAAAGAGAAGTCAGAGAGTAGTAGTGGAAGGGTCCTTTTCTAGCTGGAGGTCTGTCACTAGTGGTGTGCCACAGGGCTCAGTACTGGGACCTCTTTTTGTAGTCTATATAAATGATTTGAAAGAGGGAGTAAGTGGTGTGATCAGCAAATTTGCTGATGACACTAAGATGGCTGGATTGGCGGGCAGTGAGGAGCAGTGTCTGGCAATACAACGGGATATTGATAGGCTGGTATATTGGGCAGATACATGGCAAATGGAGTTTAATCCGGATAAATGTGAGGTGATGCATTTTGGCCGGAATAACGTAGGGGGGAGTTATATGATAAAGGGTAAGCCCGTAAGGAGTATAGAATCGCAGCGAGACCTGGGGGTGCAAGTGCACAAGTCTTTGAAGGTGGCAGTACAAGTGGAGAGTGTGGTGAAGAAAGCCTATGGTATGTTAGCCTTTATAGGAAGGGGTATAGAATATAAGAGCTGGAGTCTAATGTTGCAGTTGTACAGAATGTTGGTTAGGCCACATTTAGAGTACTGCGTCCAGTTCTGGTCGCCTTACTACCGGAAGGACGTGGAGACTCTGGAGAGAGTGCAGAGGAGGTTTACCAGGATGTTGCCTGGTATGGAAGGACTGGGGTATGAGGAAAGATTGAAGAAATTGGGGCCCTTTTCCCTTGAAAGACGGCGACTGAGGGGGGGATCTAATAGAGGTATATAAGATTATGAAGGGTATAGAGTAAACAGAGGTAAGCTATTGCCTATGATAGAGACACACAGGACAAGGGGACATGGGCTTAAGGTGAGGGGGGAGAGGTATAACAGATATTAGAGGGAGGTTTTTCACACAGAGGGTAGTAGGGGTATGGAATGCTCTGCCAAGTAAGGTGGTGGAGGCAAGCACGCTAGAGTTGTTTTAAGAGTAACTTAGACAGATACATGAGTGGGTTGGAGATGGGTGGATTTAGGAGATTGTTTTAAATAAGGGTCTTTAACATTGGGGCGTCCCTGGTAAGGTAAATGGATATGGTACGATAATAATGCTTTTTTTTCTCTTTTCATTCACAGGTTTTAAGTCAGTCCGCCTTGTTGTCCAACGAGGGGCATACACGCGATGGGTCGTACTTGGGCTGCTCTTGGTTGTTTGAGATTGGCCTAGTGCTTCATGTCGTTAGTGTGTGCTTAAACTGGACCAGATACTGGGCAAGACGACAGCTCAGTGACTATCACTGTTTGCTGTGCAGACACATGGATTTGGGCCAGTGTCTGTGGGAGTGTGCACATTCTCCCCGTGCTTGCGTGGGTTTCCTCCGGGTGCTCCGGTTTCCTCCCGCACCCCAAAGATGTGCTATTAGGCTGATTGGCAGGAATAAATTGTCCCTAAATTAGTTTCCCTCAATGTGGATGGCCATAAAACATTAGATAAGGGTCATGGGTGGAGGGGGGGACTGGTGGTGTTAAGATGGCGGCGCGGGCTCGTTGGGCCGAAGGGCCTGTTTCCCGGGCTGTTTTTGTTCTTCATTCTTTCTTTGTTCTTTATAAGTTTCTCTCAGGTAAGCAGGTGGAAGGGTCTTTGTAAACCTGGATATTTTATTCTCCTCTTTGCAATCAAGGGAGCAGTAGGGAACCTTGGTATTTGGGCATGGTCATTGTTTTCTTTTAAGAGATATTATGACTGATCAGAGGGGTGAATATGAAATATGGTACACAGTCACCAAACATATAAATGCTGATAGCATATGCTTCAGGAACTGACAGTCTGAGGCACAGTGAAGTTTATTGTTGCTTAATGGTTTAGTAGAGAAAATCCAGCAATCTTCCTTCCCCATCCATGGAAGCAGCAATCCTTGGCGCCAGTGACAAGGAAGATGTCTATCTCGTTACTTGATAGCAGTGTTAATCCTAAGGGATGTCCCTTGACATTATGCATCTTGGTGGGATCAGTGCTGTAATCATGGGTAGATGTACTCCCGTGTTTTCTTCCCTCTAAGCTTGCCCCACAGATTTTTTTTTAGGCTCAGCATCATAATTAGCTCTAGTTAAGGCTCTCATTAAAAGAAAATGTGAAACAGCTGAGAATGTCCTTTGCCACAAATTCTGTAGCTCGTTGTGACAATGGACATTGCAGTATAAGCAGATGCCCTGAAAATGTGATTGAATCTTTGTATTATTGAAAACCTCCCTCTTCCCCTTATGTTACATCAATAAGACTAAAGAGGGGACAAAACTTGACCTCACCTGGGAAATAAGGAAGGGCAGGTGGCAGAATGTTAATGAGGGATCACTTTGGGACAAATGACCATAATTCCATAGTTTATAATAATGATCATAGTTTAATGATATGGAGAACCAAAAGAGAAAATGCTGGATAATCTCAGGTCTGGCAATACCTGTGAGGAGAGGAAAAGAGCTGCTGTTTCAAGTCCAGATGAACCTTTGTCAAAGCTGGTCAGAGGGTCACCTGGATTTGAAATGTCATCTCTTTTCTCTCCTTACAGATGCTGCCAGACCTGCTGAGATTTTCAAGCATTTTCTCTTCTGGTTTCAGATTCTAGCATCCACAGTAATTTGCTTTTATATAGCTATGGTGAATGACAGCTCTGGCCCACAAGTTACAATTCTAAGTTGGGATAAGGTCAATTTTGATTGGTATTAGATAGGAACTTTCAAAAGTTCATTGGGGGAGTTTGTTGCTAGGCAAAGGGACGTCTGATAAGTGGGAGGCTTTCAAAAGTGTGTTGACCAGGGTTCGGGGTAAAGCACCTTCCTTTTGAAGGGCTAGGCTGGTTGAAGCAGGTGACCCTGGACGACTCGGGATATTAAGACTCTTGTCAAAAAGAAGGAGGCATATGATACATGTATGGGCAGCTGGGATCAAGTGGAGCTCTTGAAGTATAGTGGTTGTCAGAGTAGAGTTGAGAGGAATCAGGAGGGCAGAAAGGGGACTGGAGTTTGCTTTGGCAGACAAGGCAAAGAAGAGCTTCTACAAATGCATAAAAAGCAAAAGATTAATTAGGGAGAGAGTACATAGAACATTACAGCACAGTACAGGCCCTTCAGCCCTCAATGTTGTGCCGAGTTTTGTCCAAAACCAAGATCAAGCTATCCCACTCCCTATCATTCTGGTATGCTCCACGTGCCTATCCAATAACCACTTGGAAGTTCCGAAAGTGCCCGACTCCACTATCACAGCAGGCAGTGCATTCCACACCCCAACCACTCTCTGAGTAAAGAATCAACCTCGAACATCCCTCCTATATCTCCCACCATGAACCTTATAGTTATGCCCCCTAGAAACAGCTACATCCACCTAAGGAAATAGTCCCTGAATGTCAACTCTGTCTATCCCCCTCATCATCTTATAAACCTCTATTAAGTTGCCTCTCCTCCTCCGCTCTAAAGAGAAAAGCCCCAGCTCCCTTAACCTTTCCTCATAAGACCTACCCTCCAAACCAGGCAGCATTCTGGTAACTCTCCTCTGCACTCTCTCCAGTGCTTCCACATCCTCCTTATAGTGAGGTGACCAGAACTGCACACAATATTCTAAATGTGGTCTCACCAAGGTCCTGTACAGTTGCAGCTTAACCCCACGGCTCTTAAACTCAAACTCCGTTAATAAACGCTAACACACTATAGGCCTTCTTCACGGCTCTATCCATTTGAGTGGCAACCTTCAGAGATCTGTGGCTATGAGCCCCAAGATCTCTTTATCCCTCACAACCCTGCTGTTGACCCTGTAATCTGCATTCAGATTTGTCCTACCAAAGTTTGTCATCGGCAAACTTACTGATCCTACCCCCCATTGAATAGTCATCCATAGCATTTATCTCAGTAATGAACAATAGGGGGCCCAGCACGGATCCTGTGATACGCACTGGTCCAGGAAAAGAAATTTCACACAGAGGGTGGTGGGAATCAGGAATACACTGCCTGGGGAATTTTACAACCTTCAGATGAGCACCTGAAACATTGCTACACTGAAGGAAATGGGGACGAAGCACAAGAAAATGGGATTAGCGCCACTTTAGAGGTAGATATTGTAGGAGGATCAATAAGGTCACCTATATGCGGATCCACAAGAAATGGGTGAGATCCTAAATGAATATTTCTCATCATTATTTACCATTGAGAAAGGCATAGATGTTAGGGAACTTGGGCCAATGAATAGTGATGGAGGAGTGTACATATTACAGAGGAGGAGATGCTAGAAGTCTTAAAGCGCCTCAAAGTAGATAAATCCCTGGTACCTGATGAAGTATACCCCAGGATGTTGTGGGAGGCTAGGGAGGAAATTGTGGGTCTCTGAGAAGAGTTTTTTAAATCATTGACAGCCACAGGTGAGATGCCTGAAGATTGGAGGGAAGCAAATGTTGTGCCTAAGGACTGCAGGAAAAAGTCAGAAACTACAGACCGGTGAGTGTGAGAAGGTATTGAGAGACATGATCTGCAGGCATTTAGAGAGGCAAGGAATGATTAGGGACAGTCAGCATGGCTTTGTGAATGGAAAATCATGTCTCTCAAATTTGAGGTTTTTGAAGGGGTAACCATGAAGGTAGATGAGGGCAGTGCAGTTGACATTGCCTATTTAGCCAGGCCTTTGACAAGGTACCACATGGTAGATTGTTGTATCAGGTTAAAGCTCATGGGATACAGGGTGAGGTACTCAATTGGATACAAAATTGGCTTGATGACAGAAGACAGCAGTTTGCTTTTCAGACTGGAGGCCTGTGACCAGTGGTGTGCCTCAAGGATCAGTGCTGGGTTCACTTATTTATTTTAATGATTTGGATGAGAATTTAAGGGGTGTGGATGGATGACACCAAGATTGGTGGCATAATGGGCAGTGAAGTAGGTTATCTAGGATTGCAATGGGATCTTGATCAATTAGGCCAGTGGGTGATGCAAGGTGATGCATTTTGGTAGATGGAATTGGGGCAGGACTACTCGGTTAATGCCAGGGTGTTGGGGAAAGTTATAGAACAAAGTGCTCTAGGAGTACAGGTTCATAGGTCCTTGAAAGTGGAGTCACAGGTGGACAGAGTGGTAAAGAAAGCAATCGGTATGCTTGGTGTCATTGGTTGGAACGTTGAATGCAGGAGTTGGGCTGTCTTGTTGAAGTTGTACAAGACATTGGTAAGGCCACACTTGGAATACTGTGTACGGTTCTGTTCACCCTATTATACAAAGGATATTACTATACTAGAAAGAGTGCAGAAAAGGTTTACTAAGATGTTACTGGGACTTGATGGTTTGAGTTATAAGGAGAAGCTGGATAGACTAGGACTTCTTTCCCTGAAATGTAGGAGGCTGAGGGCTAATCGTTTGAGGTCTATAAACTAATGAGGTGCACAGATCAGCTAGATAGTCAATATCTTTCCCAAAAGTAGGGGAGCCTAAAACTAGAGGGCATAGGTTTAAGGTGAGAGGGAAGAGATACAGAAGTATCCAGAAGGGCAATTTTTTTCAGAATGTGTCTGGAATAAGGTAATAGTAGAGGCGGGTACAGTTTTGTCTTTGAAAAAGCATTTGGATCGTTACATGGGTACAATGATTATAGAGGGATATGGGCCAAATGCGGGCAATTGGGATTAGCTTAAGGGCCTTTAAAAAAAGGGCAGCATGGGTAACTTGGGCCAAAGGGCCTGTTTCCATGCTGTAAACGTCTGACTCTAAGGTAAAAGAGGAGATATACAAAAGGATCCAGAGGGGCAATTTTGCCACATAGGGTGGTAAGTATCTTGAACAAGCTGCCAGAGGTAGGTAGTAGAGGTGGGTGCAGTTTTGTCTTTTAAAAGCATTTAGACAGTTACCTGAATGAGTAAGATGAGTATAGAGGAATATGGGCCAAAAGTGGGCACTTGGGACCAGCTGAGTGGTTAAAAACTGGGCAGCATGGACAAGTTGGGCCAAAGGGCCTGTTTCCATGCTGTAAACTCTATGACTTTGTAACTGTGTACCCAGTTATATTTTTGAATTGTGAAATGTGCCACTGACACACCGATTTTTGTTCAAGAATGTTCCTTTCAATCACATGACTGGGATCACTTTTGTGACGATTGATTTTCATGAGATCTGAAGGAAAGTATTTAGCTTAGGATTTGGCCAGAATAATAGGTTGAACAGCCAGTTCTGTCATTTGACACCCACCAAACTGTCCTACTGAGAAAAACTGGACCCTCACACAGATGGTTTCTCATTGGAGAGGGTTACAGGAGTCGGTGCAGATTGCCAGAGGCTGACCGATGCAAACCTCGAGAGTTGATAGCTAACCGAATAAAGATACATTTTGCCAATGGAATGAAGTCTCAGCCACCTATGTTTTTAAATGGAGATTGTGCTTCACATCCTATGGAAGGTTTTATCTCAATAATTGGAATACATAGCTATTACATTGGCATGGTAGCACAGTGATTAGCACTGCTGCCTCACAGCACCAGGGACCAGTGTTCAATTTTGGCCTTGGGTCACTAGCTGTGTGGAGTTTGCACATTTTCCCTGTGTCTGAATGGGTTTCCTGTGGGTGCTCCGGTTTCCTCCCACAGTCCAAAGATGTGCAGGTATGGTGGATTTGCCATGCTTATTTGACCCTAGAATCAGGGGGTTAGTAGGGTAAATATGTGGGGTTTCATGGCCTGGATGGGATTGTGGTCGGTGCAGACTTGATGGGATGAATGGTCTTCGACTGCACTGTGTGAATTCTGTGATTTTATGATTGAGACTTTTTCAATCACTCAATGGACACTGATTTTGAAAATCTGAGTTGAAAACTGTTAACATACAAGCAGTTAGTACACTTCCTGCAGGTGGTCATTTGTTGGAAGTAAATGGAAGTCTTCCCAGCCAAGTATCTATGATGACCCTAAAGGGTATAAATTACAGGCTCCACATGATACCAAATAATAGCTTTGACTCATTAGTTTTTTTGAGATTTGAAACTATTTTTGCCAGGCAAAAGGCAGGGAATTATAGGCCGGTTAGTTTAACGTCTGTTGTAGGTAAAATGTTAGAATCCGTCATCAAGGAGGAAATAGCGAGGCATCTTGAGGGGAATTGCTTGATAGAGCAGATGCAGCACGGTTTCGTTAAAGGGAAGTCGTGTCTGACAAATTTACTGGAGTTCTATGAGGATGTGTCTAGGGCGGTGGATAAAGGAGAGCCGGTGGATGTGGTCTGTCTTGATTTTCAGAAGGCGTTTGACAAGGTACCTCACAAGAGGTTATTGCAGAAGGTTGGGGGTAGGGTGTTAGCGTGGATAGAGGATTGGTTGACAAATAGGAGGCAGAGAGTGGGGGTCAATGGGTGCTATTCGGATTGGCGGTTGGTGACTAGTGGAGTGTCCCAGGGGTCGGTGCTGGGGCCTCAGCTATTTACCATTTATATAGATGATCTGGAGGAGGGAACCGAGTGTATGGTGTCGAAATTTGCTGATGACACCAAGATTGGTGGAACGGCAAATTGTGCGGAGGGTGTGGAGAGTCTACAGAAGGATCTAGATAGGCTGGGCGAATGGGCCAGGAAATGGCAAATGGAATTTAATGTTGGCAAGTGCGAGGTGGTCCACTTTGGTAGGAATAATGGTAGGAAGGATTATTACTTGTGTGGCGAAAAACTGCAGCAGGCGACGGTGCAGAGGGACCTCGGGGTCAAAAAGAACAAAGAACAACACAGCACGGGAAACAGGCCCTTCGGCCCAACGAGCCCGTGCCGCCGTCCCATTGTCTCAGTGACCTATTCATGATTTTAGTCTACGCCTAATGTGCGAGGATCAGGGAGGTCCAATATAGGGACAATTTGTTACCCAATCAATCAGCCTAAAAGCGCATCTTTGGGATGTGGGAGGAAACCGGAGCACCCGGAGGAAACCCACGCAACCACGGGGAGAACGCGCAAACTCCCACAGACACAGGCCCAAATCCATGTGTCCGCACAGCAACAGAGATAGTCTCTGAGCTGTCATGTTGCCCTCGAGATGGTCCAGTTTAAGCACACTAACGACATGAAGCAATAGGCAACTCCCGAAGCAACGTCCAAGAGCAGCCCACTACAACCTGCCGCATGCATGCCCCTTGCTGGTCAACAAGGTGGACTTAAATGCCTGTGGAGACAAAAAATTCATTATTAAACAGGCAAAGACTGTAACATCCCTGAGGCAAAAACGGAATCCCAAGCCTACAATGTTTAGTAAGGCCTGCTATATCCCCCTATATGTAGACCGCTCATGTGGCTGTCTGAGTGACTCTTAAACAACCCTAGCGTGCCTGCTTCCACCACCTTACTCGGCAGTGCATTCCACACCCCCACTACCCTTTGCGTGAGAAACTGCCCTCTAATATTTGTCTTATACCTAGCCCCCCTCACCCTAAGCCCGTGACCCCTCGTTCTATCCATTTCTAATAGCGGAAAAAGCTTACCACCATTTACTCTATCTATCCCCTTCATAATCTTATAAACCTCTATTAGATCCCCCCTCAGCCGACGTCTCTCAAGGGTCCTTGTGCATGAGTCGCAAAAACCCAGCTTGCAGGTGCAGCAGGTGGTCAGGAAGGCGAATGGGATGCTGGCCTTCATAGTGAGGGGGATTGAATATAAAAGTAGGGAGGTCTTGCTGCAGCTGTATAGGGCATTGGTGAGGCCGCAGCTGGAGTACTGTGTGCAGTTTTGGGCGCCGTACTTACGCAAGGATATTTTGGCCTTGGAGGGAGTGCAGAGGAGGCTTACTAGGCTGATGCCGGAGTTGAGGGGGTTGAGCTAGGAGGAGAGGCTGAATAAACTAGGCTTGTACTCATTAGAGTTTAGAAGAATGAGGGGAGATCTCATTAAGATGTATAAGATGATGAATGGGATGGATAGGATAGAGGTGGAGAGACTCTTCCCGCTCAGAAAGGACAGTAGGACTAGGGGGCACAGCCTCAAGATAAAGGGGGGGGCGGTTTAGAACGGAGTTGAGGAAGAACTTCTTCACTCTAAGGGTGGTGAATCTCTGGAATTCTCTGCCCGTTGAAGTGGTGGAGGCTACCTCGCTAAATATTTTTAAGACGCGGGTTGATGGGTTTTTGATAAGAGAGGGGATTAAGGGTTATGGGGAGAGGGCAGGAATGTGGAACTGAGCCACGACAGATCAGCCATGATCTTATTGAGTGGCGGGGCAGGCTCGAGGGGCTAGATGGCCTACTCCTGCTCCTATTTTTTATGTTCTTATGTTCTTATTTTTCCCTTTCTGCGCTTTTGGATTGGGTCAGATACAATGCATTTGTAATACTGCTAATTTTGCCTTACGAGTGTCCATCAAGCATTGAAAGCCTAGCAGAATAATTCTTCTGTTGCAACTTCCATCAATAAGATTAAACCACATATATGAAGGATCATTGCCTGCCAACCTTCACTTGCAGCTGTCTATGTTCTATTGTTCTTGAACTGTATAGTGAATGCTTGTGTTTGAAAGAACTAAACTGATACTTCTGTTAGTGTGAGTACTTGCTGAGTTCTGCAGATGTTGAATTGAATGTTTGTTGGTTGTTATCTTTGGGATGCATGAGTCAGTTCTGACTTTCTCTAGTCCAAGTTTGTTTTTGCTTCAGTTCAACCGATATAAGTGCTGCCACTGGCCAGGAATGATTTCTTTCAGACGTTTTGAGTAGACTTCATCATCTCCTATTTTGTGCTTTGCTCTTTGAATCACAGTGAAAAGACGGAACAACTGGCACCGACATGACTACACCGAGAGTGCAGATTGTGATAAACTGATACAGGCAGGGACACCGGTTTTCATCAAGAAGCTCCGAGCACGACATTTTCCTAGGTATGGAAAACCTTTCATAATTTGCAGTTGTTTTAATCATGGCTCTAGGGTGTTTCATGACGCTTGGCTATCTGTGAATAACTAAAAAAAAATTCACCCCCATATTCCTCTCCATTGTACATAGTGCATGTGTATCGCTGCACAGAAATCTGTTGTGGGTTCTTTTCCCTGTGTGTTGTTAGCAATTCCCAAAGCAAAGCAACACAACATTTGCCTGCAACACTTGAGTCTGGTGTTCGCATGGTAATAAAGAGCCATTTTCAGCCTGCTAGTTTATTTCCCAGTCAAGTGTCTACAAATATACTTGCAACATCAGACAGCATGGTGGTGCATTGATTAGCACTGCTATCTCAAAGCACCAAAGCTTTGGGTGACTGTGTGGAGTTTGCGTGTTTTCCGTGCCTGCATGGGATTCCTCCGGGTGCTCCAGTTTTCTCTCACAGTCTAAAGATATGTAGATTAGTTGGATTGGCTATGGTAAATGCATTGATTATGGGGATATCGGGTGGAGGGGAGGGCCTGAGTGGAATACTCTGTCGGAGAGTTGGTGCAGACTCAGTGGACCAAATGTATGGTTCTGTAGTTCTAAGTGGAGATCAAACCTGGAGCCAGTTTTATATTTTTGGGACTCATAGGGCCATGCATTAAGATTATCAAGATCAAAAAGCAAGTGTGTAGTTGAAAAGGCATAATTGAATTTTGGGTCTGTAGTTGATGACTGTCTGGCACTAGAGCTCAGTGCAGATCTGGTGTGTTGCATGTGTCAATGTGTATCTCAAGGGAAGAGGGAAGAATGACTTAATTTATATACCAACTTTCTGACTTTATAAAACACTCGACTGTTGATTAAGTACTTTTTAAAGTGTAGCCTTAATGCAGGAAAATCCTACGGAACCTGATGTTCTGCTATTTCAGAAGGATTGTAGAAATAAGCCAGGGAACTAAGCCAGAAGACATATGAGGCACTTGCTTTTATCAGTCGAGGCACAGAGTATAAGAGCAAGGAGGTTATGTTGGAGTTGTTCAGAGAATTGCTTAGGACACAGCTGAACTGCTGTATACAGTTCTGGTTGCCTCATTATAGGAAGGATGATGGGAAGAATGTGATAGCTGTAAAGGAGGTATGGAGGAGATTTACCAGGATGTTGCTTGGGATGGAACATTTAAGCTATGAGGAGAGACTGGATAGGATTGGATTGTTTTCTTTAGAGTTTCTTGTGAGGCACAGTATTTAACACTGCTGCCTCGGTGCCAGAGACCTGAGTTCAATTCTGTATTTGGGTCACTGTCTGCGGAGTTTGCACTTTCTTCCCATGTCTGTGTGGGTTTTGTACGGGTGCTCCGGTTTCCTCCCACAGTCCAAAAATGTGCGGTAGGTTGATTGGCCATGCTAAATTAACACTAGTGTCAGGGGTAGGCAGGGTAAATATGTGGGGTTACAGGAATAGGGCCCTCGGTGGGATTGTGATCAGTGCAGACTCGATGGGCTGAATGGCCTCCATCTGCAATGCAGGGATATGATCAATAGAGAAGGTTGAGGGAGAATATGATTGAGGGGTATGGAGAGGTGAATAGGAAGCAGCTGTTCCCTTTGTTTGAGGGGTCAACCACGAGGGAGCATAGTTTTAATGAACAGGGCAGGAGATTCAGAAGGGATTTGAGAAAAAAATGTTTTCTGAGGGTGGTGGGAATCTGAAATGCACTGCCAGGGAAGGTAGTGGAAACTGGAAACCTTACAACCTTTAAAAAGTATTTGGAAGAGCATTTGAATCATCATTACATTCAAGGGTATGAGACAATGGCTGGAAAATGGGAATAGTAGTTATTGTTGGTGCAGACTTAATGGTCTGAAGGGCCTTTCTGAACATTCCATTCACATTTCTGATTATCTGCTGTACTGGTATGCTCGATTTGTCTTTCTTACCCTCAAGTCCCGTTGTGTTGCAGCTTTCTGCAGTTTTCCATTTAAATAATACTGTTCTTTTGTTCTCCCTTCCAAATTGAACAACTTCTTCACATTTTCCCACATTGTACTTCATTTGCTAACTTTTTGGCGACTTAACATATCAATATACCTTGTAACTGATTTGTATCCTTATCACAGCTTGCCTTTCCACCTATTTTTGAGCTGTCTGCAAATTTGGTTGCAGTACATTGGCTTCCTTTCATCAAGTCATTGATATGTATTGTAAATAGTTGCAATCCCAGCACTGATCCCTGTGGACCTCCACAGGTTACAGGACGCCAACCTGAAAAAGAACCTCTATACCTACTCAGTTTCCTACCCGTGAGTCAATTCTCTATCCATGCCAATATACTACCTCTAATACCATGGGCTCTTGTGACTTAACCTTTTGTGAGGTATCTTGACAAACACCTTCTGAAAATCCAAATACAAATGCATCTATTGGTTCCCCTGACTTTCTCAGACATGATATCCCTTTAATGAAACCACGTTGGCTCTGCTTGATTAGATTATGATTTTCCAAATGTGCTGCTATGACGTCCTTAATTGACTCCCAACGTTTTTTAACCATAGATGTTAGGCTTATAGTTGTCTGTTTCATTTTAACTTCCCTCCCTTTTTGAATGGGGTGTGTCAAGTGGCACTAAATTGACAACAAAGTATTAAATGAACAGTGTGACACTAGGAAGTTCTGTGGAACAAAGAGCCCAGGGTATGTTTGTCCACAGATCTCTGAAAGCAGAAGACGTGGTAAGGTGGTGAAAAAGGCATATGGGACACCTGTCTTTATTAATCGAGGCATAATTACAAAAGCAGAGAAGTCAGATTGGAGTTCTATAGAACTTTTAAGCCCAGCTAGAGTACTGTGTCTGGTAGCTACGTTACAGGAAGGATGTGATTGCATTGAAGGGGGTGCAGAGCAGATTCACCAGGATGCTGCTTATGAAGAGAAGTTGGGTAAGCTTGGGTTGTTTTTATTGGAGCAGAGAAGTCTGTGGTGGACCTGATCGAGGTATACAAGATTACACGGGGCATGGACGGGGGGGATGAGGAGCTGTTGTTTCCCCTTAATTGATGAGGCGACATAGGTTGAAGGTGAGTGGCAGGAGGTGTAGGTGGTTATGAGGGAAAAACCTTTTCACCCAGAGGGTGGTGAATATCTGGAATGTGCAATCTGGGAGGATGGCAGTGGCGAGTTGGCTCATGTTCTTAAAGTACCTGGATGAGCACTTGGCATGTCATAACATTCAAGGTTAAGGGCCAAGTGCTGGTAAATGTGCTTGGGTAGGAGGTCATGTGTTTTTTTTTGAGGGGTTGGGGGGCCTCTCTGATGGAGGAGGAGAAAGTGGGTTCCCGGACACGCGTCCTCTGTTTGAATAGAGGGCAGTACGGTAGGATGAGAGAAGAATTGGCGAATGTGGACTGGGGGAGCGCGTTGGAGGGAGGGTCTGTTGAGGAGCAGTGGAGGATCTTTAAGGGGATCTTTCTTGGTGCTCAGCGGAAATTTATTCCGATGGTCAAAAAGGATAGTAGGAAGAGAGGTAATAAGCCGTGGATAACGAAGGAGGTGAAGGAAAGTGTTAAATTAAAAGCGGAGGAATTTAGAGTAGCTAAGAGTAGTGGGCGAGAAGAGGATTGGGAGAGGTTTAAATGTCAACAAAGATTGACAAGTTGATAAAGAAGGGTAGGAGAAACTATGAAGCTGGGCTAGCGCTTAATGTAAAAAAGGATAGCAAGAGTTTTTATAAATATATAAAAAGGAAGAGGCTGGCTAGGGTGAATGTTGGTCCTTTAGAGGATGAGAAAGGGGACCTAGTGGTAGGGGATGGGGATATGGCTAAGGTATTGAATAACTTTTTTGTTTCTGTCTTCACGGAGGAGGACGTGAATAATTTGCCGGGTGTTAGCGATGGAAAGGTGGTAGGACTGGAGGGTCTTAATGACATTACTGTTACTAGAGAAGCGGTGCTCGACAGACTGGAGGGACTGATTGTGGACAAGTCCCCAGGACCGGATGGAATGCATCCGAGGGTTCTGAAAGAAATGGCGGAGGTGATAGTGGATGCCTTGGTGGTTATTTTCCAGACGTCGCTGGATTCCAGGGAAGTGCCGGATGATTGGAAAACGGCTAATGTTACGCCGTTGTTTAAGAAGGGTGCCAGGCAAAAGGCGGGGAATTATAGGCCGGTTAGTTTAACGTCTGTGGTAGGTAAAATGTTAGAATCTGTCATTAAGGAGGAAATTGCAAGGCATTTTGAAGGGAATTGCTTGATAGAGCAGACGCAGCACGGTTTCATTAAAGGGAAGTCGTGTCTGACAAATTTACTGGAGTTCTATGAGGATGTGTCTAGGGCGGTGGATAGAGGAGAGCCGGTGGATGTGGTCTTTCTAGATTTTCAGAAGGCGTTTGACAAAGTACCTCACAAGAGGTTATTGCAGAAGGTCGAGGGACATGGAGTTGGGGGTAGGGTGTTAGCGTGGATAGAGGATTGGCTGTCGAATAGGAGGCAGAGAGTGGGGGTCAACGGGTGCTATTTGGATTGGCGGATGGTGACTAGTGGAGTGCCCCAGGGGTCGGTGCTGGGGCCTCAGCTTTTTACCATTTATATAGACGATCTGGAGGAGGGAACTGAGTGTAGGGTGTCGAAATTTGCTGATGACACCAAGATTGGGGGAACGGCAAATTGTGCGGAGGGTGTGGAGAGTCTGCAGAAGGATCTAGATAGGCTGGGCGAATGGGCCAGGAAATGGCAAATGGAATTTAATGTTGGCAAGTGTGAGGTGGTCCACTTTGGTAGGAAGAATGGTAGGAAGGACTATTACTTACGGGGCGAAAAACTGCAGCAGGCGACGGTGCAGAGGGACCTCGGGGTCCTTGTGCATGAGTTGCAAAAACCCAGCTTGCAGGTGCAGCAGGTGGTCAGGAAGGCGAATGGGATGCTGGCCTTCATAGCGAGGGGGATTGAATATAAAAGTAGGGAGGTCTTGCTGCAGCTGTATAGGGCATTGGTGAGGCCGCAGCTGGAGTACTGTGTGCAGTTTTGGGCGCCGCACCTGCGCAAAGATATTTTGGCCTTGGAGGGAGTGCAGAGGAGGTTTACTAGGCTGATACCGGAGTTGAGGGGGCTGAGCTATGAGGAGAGGCTGAATAAACTGGGCTTGTACTCGTTAGAGTTTAGAAGAATGAGGGGAGATCTCATTGAGACGTATAAGATGATGAATGGGATGGATAGGATAGAGGTGGAGAGACTCTTCCCGCTCAAAAAAGACAGTAGGACTAGGGGGCACAGCCTCAAGATAAAAGGGGGGCGGTTTAGAACGGAGTTGAGGAGGAACTTCTTCACTCAAAGGGTGGTGAATCTCTGGAATTCTCTGCCAGTTGAAGTGGTGGAGGCTGCCTCGCTAAATATTTTTAAGATGCGGGTTGATGGGTTTTTGATAAGCGAGGGGATTAAAGGTTATGGGGAGAAAGCGGGAAAGTGGAACTGAGCAGCGACAGATCAGCCATGATCTTATTGAATGGCGGGGCAGGCTCGAAGGGCTAGGTGGCCTACTCCTGCTCCTATTTCTTATTTCTTATGTTCTTATGTTCTCTGCACTCATGATTTGGGGCTATTGCTGGCTTTTACCTCATGTTTTTCTTTCATTATAATATTCTCCTGAACTTCCTTGGTTAGCCGTGGTTGATTTATCTGTTTATCACTGTCAGAATCTTTTCTCCTTACTGGGATGTATTTTTGCTGTGAGTCCTGAATTGCCTCCTTAATTGCCTGCCACTGCTTGCTTACTGTCTTTCCTGCAAGTCTATGCACCCAATTCATTTTAGTAAACTCTGCCCTCATTTCATTGTAATTCCCTTCATCTAAGTTAAACACAGTTGTTTCTGACACACATTTCTTTATGATCACTACTTCTTAGGAGATCTTTTCCTCTGAGGTCATTTATTAAACCAAATCCAAGATAACCTGTTCCCTGGTTGGCTGCATGATATATTGTTCCAGAAAATTATCCCTTATGCGTTCTGAATTTATTGTTGTAGTACCCTTTCCAACTTATTAACCCAATCAATATGAAGATTAAAGTCACCCATAATTGCTCTTTTTTTTTTATGTGCTCCTATTATTTGCTGATTTATGCCCATTCCTACAGAGTGACTGTTTGGGGGTCTATATATTAATCCTATCAATGTCTTCTTTCCTTGCTAGTTTTTGTCTCCACCCAAATGGACGCTACATCAAAGCCTAGATTGTCTCTCAAAACTGTCCTAATTTCATTTGTTATCAGTACTGTCACAGCTCCTTTTCCTTTCCTCCTGCCTGTGTGAAAAGTCAAACACTCCTAGATATTAAATTCCAGTTTTGATATCACTTTAACTAACCATGTCTCCATAATGGCTGTGAGGTTATAGCTTGTGCTATCAGTTCATCTAACTTATTCTGAATGCTTTGTGCATTAAGATTTAGCCTTTAGGCTTGCCTCTTTCCTATTTTTTTCAACATCCTAACTTTATATCTATTTTCTTCTTATCATTACCATATCTATCCTTTTTGTGGTCTCTTTTTACGTCCTTGTTTCTCTTTCCCTTGTCACTCTGCTAGAATTCCCATCCCCCTTTCTTGTTTTAACCCTCCCCAACTATTTTAGCAAATGCTGTCCCTAGAGCATCAGTCCTGGTCCAACCCATGTGTAACCCTTCTAATTTATACTGGTTCCCAACTCTCTCAGAACTGATCCCGATGTCCCAGAAATATGAAACCTTCCTCTTTGCACCATCTTTCCAACCACATGTTTGTCTGGTAGATCTGGTGTTTCTACTCTAACTGGCACATGGCACTGGTAATAATCCTGTGATCACTATCTTTGAGATCCTACTTTTCAACTTACTTTCTAACTTACTGTATTTAACTTTTATGATTTTTTTAAAAAATCTGTACCGATGTGTACTACAGCCACAGGCTGTTTGCCCTCCCCCTTCAGAATGTCCTGCAACTGCTCAGAGACTTCCTCAACCCTAGCATCAAGAAAACAACACAACAGCCTGGAGTCTCATTTGAGCCACAGAAACGATTTTTTATTCCCTAAAACAGTTGCATTTCCACATTCTCTCCCTCTGCCCACAGGCGGATTCCTGCCTGTGCCTCTTATTCTGCCTGGTAGTCACGTAAAAGGGAACCCTTTCTGTCTCTGCGGTTTTAGACTGCAGTGTGACCACCTCTTTGTACATGCTATCCACAATACTCTCAGCTTTGCAGATGCTCTAATGTCCCCAGCCACCACCACAGCTATGAAATCTGGACTTCCAGGAACTGTAGTTGGAGACACTTCCTTCATATAGGCTGACCCTGGGCGCTGGACGTGTGCCTGGCCTTCAACATAAAGTAGCAGGAGCAAACAATGGGATGGCCCGGCAGTGGTTAGCACTGCTGCCTCTTGGCACCAGAGACCAACGTTCAATTCCCAGCTTGGGTCACTGTCTGTGTGGAGTTTGCACGCTCTCTCCCTGTCTGCGTGGGTTTCCTCTGGGTGCTCCGGCTTCCTCCCACTCTCCAAAGATGTGCATGTTAGGTGGACTGGCCAGGCTAAATTCTCCATTAGTATCAGGGAGACTAGCAACGGTAAATGCATGAGGTTATGGGGATAGCCTGGGTGGGATTGTGGTGGATGCAGACTTGATGGGCCGAATGACCACCTTCTGCTTAGTATGGTTCTATTCTGATTTGAGCCCTCCTGAATGACTTACCCCTTTTGGATTAAACCTTTAAAGGACTCTTAAAATCAAATGATTTCAGCTACTTTAGGGCTTTTCATCCTGTGACCTCGTTAATACAGAATGTAGGCCTTGGAGACTAAAGTACAAAGTAAAGACTTTGCAAACTATATGTGATAATAATAGAATAAATACTCACTGACTAGTGGTGTGTCTTGGTGGTTGGTGGTGAGACCACAACTTTTCACAATATACATTAATGATTTAGAAGAAGGAACTGAAGGCATTATTGCTAAGTTTGTAGATGACACAAAGATATGCAGAGGGATAGGTAATATTGAGGAAAAGGGGGGCTGCAGAAGGACTTGGACAGGCTAATAGAGTGGGCAAAGAAGTGGCAGGTGGAATACAATGTGGAAAAGTGTGAGGTTATGCACTTTGGAAGGAGTGGGCAGCATGGTGGCACAGTGGTTAGCATTGCTGCCTCACAGCGCCAGGGACCTGGGTTTGATTTTCAGCTTGGGTTACTGTCCGAATGGAGTTTGCACATTCTCCCTGTGCCTGCATGGGTTCCCTCCGGGTGCTCTGGTTTCCTCCCATAGTCTGAAAGACGTGCTGGTTAGGTGTCTTGACCCGAACAGGCGCCGGACTGTGGCGACTAGGGAAATTTCACAATAACATCATTGCAGTGTTAATGTAAGCCTTACTTTTGACTAATAAATTTAAAAAAAACTTTGAATGGAGGCATAGACTATTTTCTAAATAGGGAGATGCTTAGAAAATCAGAAGCATATTGAACTTGGGAGTCCTTGTTCAAGATTCTCTTAAAGTTAAACTGCAGGTTCATTCGGCAGTTAGGAAGACAAATGCAATGTTGGCATTCATGCCGAGAGGGCTAAAATACAAGAACAGGAATGTACTTCTGAGGTTGTATAAGGCTGTGGTCAGACCCCATTTGAAGTATTGTGAACAGTTTTGGGCCCTGTATCTAAGGAAGGATGTGCTGGCCTTTGAAAGGGTCCAGAGGAGGTTCACAAGAATGATCCCTGGAATGAAGAGCTGGTTGTATGAGGAACGGTTGAGGACTCTGGGTCTGTACTCGTCAGAGTTTAGAAGATGAGGGGGGGATCTTATTGAAACTTACAGGATACTGCGAGGCCTGGATAGCGTGGATGTGGAGAGGATGTTTCCACTAGTAGGAAAAACTAGAACCAGAGGGCACAATCTTAGGCTAAAGGGATGATCCTTTAAAACAGATAAGGAGGAATTTCTTCAGCCAGAGAATGGTGAATCTGTGGAACTTTTTGTTGCAGAAAGTTGTGGAAGCCAGGTCATTGAGTGTCTTTAAGACAGAGATAGATAGGTTCTTGATTAAGGGGATCAGGGGTTATGGGGACAAGGCCGGAGAATGGGCATGAGAAAAATATCAGCCATGATTGAATGACAGAGCAGACTTGATGGGCTGAGTGGCCTAATTCTGCTCCTAATTCTGGAGTCTTTTGATCTGTACTTGTGCAATCAGTAGCTTCCATTTGCCCATCACTTTTCAGTTCTGACGTCACCTTAGGCTCTCCACCTTAATTGAGTGAAGGCATGCTGGGCTGCTCTCTTTAAAGTTTTCCCACTGCTTGTCAGCTACTGCTCACCAGATTTGCTGCATCTCTTTCTGAACTCCAGTGCTCTGTACGGTAAGATTTACTTAAAGTCCCTTTTTCCCCTTCTGCCCCAAATTTTCTAAGACCTTTACTTTTATTTTAACGAGCAGAAATACTCACCAATCAGAGAAAAGAAGGGATTGATCATCTCCTCCCTCTTTTACTTAATACCCTGTTTCACTAAAATCCAGCTGCAGTCTCATGCAACAAGGGCTGCACTCCATTTGTTATTTGGGCACCATACAATGGCAGGTGTTTTATCTGCTGTCCGCCCTCTTTTTGGAGGGTGTTTGTAGAGGATTGTTTTTCAAACTGGAGACCTGTGACTAGCGGTGTGCCTCAGGGATCAGTGCTGCATCCGCTGTTATTTGTCATTTATATTAATGATTTGGATGAGAATATAGGAGGCATGGTTAGTAAGTTTGCAGATGACACCAAAATTGGTGGCATAGTGGACAGTTATCATGGACTGCAAAGGAATTTTGATCAATTGGGCCAGTGGGCTGACAAATGGCAGATGGAGTTTAATTTAATAATGGTAGGTCATGGGGAGAGTTACAGAACAAAGATCTAGGGGTACATGTTCATAACTCCTTGAAAGTGGAGTCACAGGTAGACAGAGTGGTGAAGAAGGCATTTAGCATGCTTAGTTTCATTGGTCAGAACATTGAATATAGGAGTTGGGACATCTTGTTGAAGTTGTACAAGACATTGGGAAGGCCGCAGATGGAATACTGTGTCCAGTTCTGGTCACCCCATGATAGAAAGGATATTATTAAACTAGAAAGAGTATAGAAGAGATTTACTAGGATACTACTGGGACTTGATGGTTTGAGTTATAAGGAGAGGCTGGAAAGACTGGGACTTTTTTCTCTGGAGCGTAGAAGGCTGAGGGATAATCTTATAGAGGTCTATAAAAAAATGAGGGGCATAGATCAACTAGATAATCAATATCTTTTCCCTAAAGTAGGGGAGTCTAAAACTTGAGGGCATAAGTTTAAGGTGAGAGGGGAGAGATACAAAAGTGTCCAGAGGGGCAATTTTTCCCGCAGTGGGTGGTGAGTGTCTTGAACAAGCTGCCAGAGGTAGTAGTAGAGGTGGGTATAATTGTCTTTTCAAAAGCGTTTAGACAGTTACATGGGTAAGATGGGTATTGAGGGATATGGGCCAAATGCAGTCAATTGGGGCTAGTTTAGGAGTTTTTAAAAAATGGCGGCATGGACAAGGTGAACCAAAGGGCCTGTTTCCATGCTGTTAATCTATGATTCTATAACTCTACCAGTAATATTGTAACTTACCAGAAGGGTCCAGAAGACTGCACCACACTTATTCCCCTTCAGTCAATACCTGACTTGTTTAGTTTCCCAATGGAAGCATGAGTGAAGTTTTGATTCACCATGTGTGGAAACATGAGTATGAGTCCAATCCTTGACTGCACAGAGCTTTTGGTTGGATTATGATGTTTTCCTGTTGTCCCACTGTTAATGGAGTCTATTTAGCTACTGGTGCTGGTGAGCTCTATAATGCCCATATGTTTGTTTCTAACAGTGCCAGTGAAATCATCATCAAGATGAATGGTGTCCAATTGTCGCACAAGTACCTGGAAAAGAACGGGTTTGAATTTCCTATCATGGTATCCAAGATAGATGGACTTGGAATTGCTCTTCCACCAAGCACCTTTTCTGTCAGGGATGTGCAGGAGTATGTGGGTAAGAGATGGCTGCACCCAGTGTTAACACTCCACACTGCCACAAGCAAAGTTGGACAATGCTGCATGTCTGTAGTGTAGCGTCTTGATCCTGGATATTGGAGGATGGGATGAGGAATAGATTAACCATCTGAGAATGTTGCATCCTAACTGCAGCAGAGGCCAGTCATTGTCAACCAGTTGCCACCTATAGCCCTGCAGTATTTTCCCCTCCAACTACTTACCTAATTCTCTTTTGGAAGCTTTTACTAAATCTGTTTCCCCATTCTTTTAATCCAGATTATCATAACCTGCTGTCTTTTTAAAAACCTCATCTCTCCTGTGGTCATTTTGCCAATCAACTTGTATCAGAATCTTCTTGTCACCAACTCTTTCTGTCACTGGAAACAATTACTCTCTAATTTCAAATTAGATCACTCCTTAGACTTCTGTGCCATAAGCAGAACAACTTCAATCTCTGTAGGCATCCATATAACTCAAGTCCTTCAACTCTAATATCATTGTGAAGTCTCCTCCACATCCTCTCCAAGACTTATGCATCTTTTCTAAAGTGTAGCTTCTAGAATTGAATGCATTACACCAGCTGAGTTAACTATAAAATCCTTGCTTTTACATTGCTTAAAAGGCCAAAGATTCTAATATGTTTTTTTGAATCACCTTCTCATTTTGTGATACCACCTTCAAAACTGTGCAGACATTCCTATAACCCTCTGTTCCAGCCCTCTCTTTAATCTGTCTGTCCTATTTGTACCTGAGCTGATTTTCCAGCCCTTCTTTCTAATTATCAGCCTTTAGTCTTGTTAATATCTTTCAGGCTTTATCTGTCTAATTCTTTCCCAGTTTCTTGCTACACAAACTGTATTTCTCACATCCTACTCTGCACAAAATCCTGCTTACAAATCATCCTTCACCTTATCAATTTCACAAATTGCCTCTAAGACTTTGCCTACCATTTCTCTTCCAGTCCTACACTGGAACCCACACCGTTGCTCTTCATATATCTTCCTGCGCGCTCTCCCAGTTCCATCAACACAGCTTTCAACCAAAGCACTTTGAACTCCGCAATTCTCTGAGGCCCCTCAGCCATCTAACCCTTCTCATTTCGTCAACTTCAGTTGCCATTTACCCACTTCTGCCTGGCTGTGTTCAACCACTGCCCTGATTCACTGGTCAATGTTTGATCAATTCCTCCCCAACCCCTCTTGTGCAATCCCATGAAATATTTTGAAGTGTGACATCTACAATGTAGGCTGTTATTGAGCTGTTTCACGGCTGTAGTTTGGTGAAGAGTTATCCTTCTCTAGATAACATGGCTTCCAGATATATCTGAATATTAATTTTTAATCTCTCAAGGTGGTGAAAAGGTGATCGATGTGATCGATGTGGCTCGGCAAGCTGATTGTAAGATGAAACTGCAGGAGTTTGTAGAATATTACACTGCCCTTCATCGAACAAAAGTATTAAATGTCATTAGCTTGGAATTTTCTGATACAAAGTAAGTTGCTTGTGGCTGGGTATTTGGAAATGTAGCTGTATAGTATTGGCATTTGCAATGTAAAGAACATTTAACAGTTTGTAAACGTGGCTGTTTTCTGTGCCAACAGATACACAATTATTTATATAACATCTTCCACGCTCTTGGGGCATCTCAAAGTGCTTCAATGCCAATTAAATACTTCTGAAGTGCGGACATTTGTTTTTGGCAAATGGGACAGGCAATTTTCAGACAAGATTCCCTACAGGCAACAGTGAGATGAATGGGTATTTTGAGAATTTGAAGTGTCAGAAGCCATGGTTCTTTTCACCTGTGATTACAACCAAAAAGCTGAGCTAGTTTTCACATGTACGCTGGCAACATCCAGCACTAGCTCATGGTCGCCTCTTTCGCCAATTCCCCTGTTGCTAAGTTATCTGACATCCAGTGCTGAATGAGCAGAAACTTCTTGCAGTTGTATATTGGGAAGACTTTAGATTTCTGTTCCAAACTCCATTCCCTAGTTACTGACTCCATCCCTCTCCCAAGCAACAGTCTGCTCCAGTTTGTTGCAACCTTTGTGCTACTTTTGACCTTGAGATGAACTCTGACAATTTGTGCCATTATGACTGCCCATTTTCACCTCCATAACATCATATTTGCTCCAGCCTCTGCTCATTCATCCCTTTATTGTCTTAACTATTGACTTAACTATTCCAATGCACATTAGGCTGGTCTCCCACTTTCTACCCTCTGTAAATTCGTGGTCATCTGAAACTCTGTTGCTCATGTGCACCAAGTCTTTTTCCCTGTCTCTCCTGCGTTTGCTGACTTACTGAGACTGTCTTAAGCATGTAACAAGAAATAGGAACAAGATGAGGCCATTTGGCTCCTTGAGCTTGCACCAAAGTATGTTCATGGCTGATCTGATTGTGGCCTTCACTTTCCTGTCTTAACTTCACTATACTATCTGTCCCCTATAACTCTTGGTTCCCTTTATAGATCAAAGATCTGTCCAACCTGACCTTGAATGTGACCCAACCTCTACTGCTTGCTGGGGGAAAAGAATTCCAAAGACTACTGACTTTCTGACAGTAAATACCTCCTCACTTTTGTCTTAAAATGGATGACGCTTTGTTTTGAAACTTTGTTCCCTAGATCTAGATTTCCCTCAGGAGAGAACTCCTCTCAGCATTTCAGCATTTACCTGTTAAGCTGCCTCAGAATCTTCTGTTTCAGTAGGATCAAGTTTCATTCTTCTAAACTCCCATGATTTATAGGTTCAACTTGCTCAATATTTCTTACATATCTCATTTATTACCCCTCTCCCATTGCACCATATCTTTTCAGTTGCCTTGGCTGCACACTCTGCAATTTTACCTGCCACGTTTTTCTGTCACTCATCATCACTTTCCTCCTCTAAGAAACTTCTTAAAGCCGCTCCTTTGACTAAGCTTTTGGTCTTCTGACCCATTACCTCAAGTGGAGCAGTATCATGCTTGTTTTGTATTGCTTCTGTATGCTCCATTGTTATCGTTATTGTTGCAGATATGTAAATTGAATTTGTTGCGATTGACCCTCCTGCCGTCTGCACATCCTGCACTGAGGAACACCTGGACTTTAACCCAAACAGATTGTGAGGGATGGATAAAGTGGGAAGGATGAGATCCTGTTTGGATTTCTTTGCAGGATGTAAATTTTTAACTCACTTTTTAACAAAAGTGTCTTTTGTTCTGACAGGCCAGTTGCCTGAAGGTCATTTGGAGCAGGGTCCAAACATTGACCCCAGTGGCCTTTGGATGGGTTGAATTGGTGTTTGCGAGGGGGTGAAGTAAGGAAGAATTTCTCCATGTCCCCACTTCAGAGAGTTTGCTGGCCCAGCTGCTGAATTTCCAGAGGTCACGCAAAAAGCCACAAATCAGATTAAGTTGAGATACCAGCCTCGTGAAAATATTTAAATTGGGAACTGTCCTTTTGGGAGCAGCAGGCTACTCTCCTGCATCCTGCCTCCAGAAATCCCAAGGGGATGCATGCAGCCAGGGTTCAGATTTTTGAATACTCTGCCTGAAAACCCGTCAGGCAGAAGCCTCAGCCCTGTGCTACTGCAATGTTTACTCCTATTTGGGTGCTTTCAACCTTGATTTTCAGCCTATAATTTGTATAGGAAACATTGTATGAAAGGAAAACCTGTCAAGTGTCAAATTGCTGTCATATGAGGTGAGGCAGTCTTACTGGTTGTATGGATTTTGATCACACTGTGCTCATCAATTTGCTGTCTGCACCCTGTACCAAACTCTGGTTATATTTTGGTTTCTACACAGGATGTCAGACCTGGTGGAAATTCCTGATATTGTTCGGAAGCTTTCATGGGTAGAGAATTACTGGCCAGAGGATTCTTTTTTTCCTAAACCCTGCGTTCAGAAATACTGTTTGATGGGAATGGAAGATAGTTATACTGACTTCCATATTGACTTTGGAGGAACATCTGTGTGGTACCATGTGCTTTGGGTAAGAAGCTCCAGTAATAAGTTTGACTGATAAAGATCCTGTACTCCACCTCCCCAGTTCTGTCCCAAGTGTGTTAATATTTCACTTCAAAGGTGTAGGGTGAGCGTGGAAAGGAGACATAGAGACAACATCCTCGGGGGTGAGTGGAAGAGTCAGCAGCTTTGGGAAGGGGGGGGGTGGTGGAATGGGGGGGTGGTGGAGAGATTGGGGGGTTTGGGGAAGAGTGTCTGCTATTTTGGGGGAGCAGGTAGGAGAGAAGAGTGTCAGCAGTTTTGGGGGAGTGGGGTGGGGGAGTACCTTTAATCCAAGTATACCTTTAATTCAATAACTGTCCTTGATACCAAGGCCGCTGTGTATTTTGCATGACTTGTATGACAGATGAAGGCCTTGTCAATAATACTTGTTGCTTGAATGAAAAATTTTAAAAAGTTCTACTGTCATAACTTGCTGGGGCTTAAAATACACAAGAGCTGAAGATTCCATATTGGTTAGAAAAATTGTAACTTCTATGGAAGAAGTTTGGAGCTGGCTTCCCAATTGGCAGCAATTGCCTGGGCCCAGCGCTAGACCATGCAAAACTTAGCTGGAGCCTCTTGCCATCTTGAACACCAGACTCCAGCAAAGTCGGCAGATTTGCTCCGAAGGAGAGTCAGATATGGCAAAATCTAACAAATTTTTTTTCCAGCATTTTCTGTTTTATTTTAGATTAGCATGGGTTTCTGGGCCTAGGCAGTTCTCACTCTTGCTCACAACATGACCCACAAAACCTCCTCCCTCAGACTGCCCATATCTATCTTGAATAACTTTCTCCAATAAAGCCATTTCAACTACACACTCAGAATTTCTCTATGTATTGATTTTGAGAATCTGGAATATATTAAAAGCTTTGGTGAATGTAGATTTGGGGCATTGACACCATGTTCCGGATGAAAATGCACAACTTTCCAAGAAGAGTAAGTAATGAGAGGATTCGAGTTTGAGTGATTCTCTCAGACCCTAATGACTGAAGTTGCCATTAAAGCTCCAAAATCCTGATTGTTTCCTTCCTTGCAGGGGGAAAAGTTATTTTACCTGATAAAGCCAACCAGTGCCAATCTTGCACGGTATGAAAGTTGGAGTGGTTCTGTCAACCAGAGCGAAACATTCTTTGGAGACCAGGTGGATAAATGCTATAAGTGCGTACTGCAGCAGGGACAAACACTCTTCATTCCTACAGGTACATAAAAAAAAGTCGTGGCAACGGGAGCTTTCCATCTGATCCAGTGCAACAACATTGCAGTGGACAGTTCATATTGCCAGAGCAAAACAAGAAATAAAAGGTAGCAGGGCAAAACATGTCCAATTGGATTTGGGGTATCAGTTCCATAGGAGGTGTGAAGGCTGGACCTTTCCATCTCCTTGCTCTCTTTTTCTCTCCCCAACCCCCTCCTTTCTCTCTCTCTCTCTTTCCTCCCCAACCCCCCTCCCTCCTTTCCCCCCCCCCCCCCCCCCCCCCAATCCTGCTATTGTGGCTTTCACCCCAGCTTTGCCCTTAGGCTGTATTCTAAAATGGGTTTGTTTCTTAATTTCATTTGGATTTGCTTTATATTTTAATTTGCGTTCATCTTCCCTAGGCTGGATTCATGCTGTTCTGACCTCTAAGGATTGCATGGCTTTTGGTGGGAACTTCCTGCACAATCTCAACATTAGCACACAACTCAGGTTAGTGATTGTCCTTAATGTCCTTTTCTGTGCCAGCTGCTTTACCCTCCTGCACTCTATACCACATCAGCTGGACTAATTCCCAGCTTGCTGGTGAATGCCAGAGTAGGGTTTGTGCTGCAAAATGGGAATGAAAAAACCTTGGTTCAAAGGTGCAATGAGAAATAAACCAAGATGGTGTGGCTCGAGGTGGCCCAAGTTGTTTTTTATTTAATTTATTATTGTTAAATATGTTAACATAAAATGAAAAGTATTACTTCTTGTGTGCTACACAGACAAAAAAGTTCATTGAAAAGGGAACAAGAGAATGCAGAATGTAGTGTTACAGTTATAGCTATGGTATAGAGAAAGATCAACTTAATGCAAGGTAAGTCCATTCAAAAATCTGTTAGCAGCAGGGAAGAAGCTGTTCCTGAGTCAGTTGGTGCATGACCTCAGACTTTTGTATCTTTTTCCTGAGGAAAGAAGGTGGAAGGGGGAATGTCTGGCGTGCGTGGGGTCCTCAATTATGCTGGCTGCTTTGCCGAGGCAGTGGGAAGTGTAGACAGAGTCAGTGGATGGGAGGCTGGTTTGCGTGATGGATTGGGCTACATTCATGACCTTTTGTAGTTCCTTGAGGTCTTGGGCAAAGCAGGAGCCTTACCAAGCTGTGATACAACCAGAAAGAATGCTTTCTATGGTGCTCTGGAAAAGTTGAGAGCCGTAGCCAACATGCCAAATATTCTTAGTCTTCTGAGAAAGTAGAGGCATTGGTGGGCTTTCTTAACTGTGGTGTCGGCATGGGGGGACCAGGACAGGTTAGTGATCTGGATACCTAAAAACTTGAAGCTCTTGACCCTTTCTACTTTGTTCCCATTGATGTAGACAGGGGCACGTTCTCCCTTTATGCTTCTGGAAGTTGATGAAATCTCCTTCGTTTTGTTGACATTTGAGGGAGAGATTATTGTTGCCGCATCAGTTCATCAGATTCTGTGTCTCATTCCTGTACTCTGCCTTGTCATTGTTTGAGATCCGACCCACTATGGTAGTGTCGTCAGCAAACTTGAAAATCGAATTGTAGGGGAATTTGGCCAGACAGTCGTTGGTATATAAGGAATATAGTAGGATATCAAAAGCAAGAGCATTGTGCCACACATGTGACTTTGGTGAGTTCGCAGTCAGGTGCATTGTCTCCCAGTGGCCATGTTTGTCCCTCCACAAAGGCATGTCTTTGTGGAGGGACAAAGGAGAAGTCTTTGGCAGGTCTGTCAAGGGCTCCAAAACTCAGATCATCAACTAAGATGTTATGCCCGTATCTGCGTAGGTTTCCTCCCACTGTCCAAAGATGTGAGGGTTAAGAGGATAGGCTATGCTAAATTGTCCCTTAGATTAGCGAGATAAACCTGGGTAATAGTAAGTGCAAACGCGATGGGCCGAATGGTGGTATTCTGCACTGCCTGTCTGTCTCATATATGGTTGCCATTAACATGTTTGGTGGGACTATTGTATATGGCATAAGCTTTTGCCACAGAGTGTTATTTGGAGTGCACCAAAGAAAAGGAGCTGTTCTCAAGTGTACATGTGTATGCAAATGTTAAATTAAATCAGAAAATGCTGAGCATGTTTGGAGCCTCTGTGGGAAGAGAATTTGCTGGATGATGGATTTGAAGCCACACATTGGCACTCACCAAAGAGGAGGATGCACAAAGGTTAACTGGTTATTCACAGGTTTGCTTTTTGTAAGTTGAGTTTGGGTTGGGGAGATAGGGCAGCAAGAGTGGCCAATTCTTGAGATTCTGACAACAGTTCATAACTATATCAGTAGTCCCCAAACTCTTCTGTCTGTGGATAATTTAGACTGGGCAAAAGATGCCTTTGACCACCTACTGGTCCTATTCCACACACATTCTCGTGCCAGGCAATGCCCATGTTGATGGGGGTTTTCCTCTTGAGGCTATGTATTACTAAATTTAAGGTAATAGAGATTCATGAAATGCAGTGTACTAAATTTAAGATTTCTTTATTTAACAAAACGATCGAATGGAAGAATGATAGCCCAGCACTCGAGATGTAGAATGCAGGCAGCCCAATGTCACTGTGAAGAATAATGCCCCTATGAAGGCAATTATGCATTTATCAAATCGTATTGCTCACCTTCCCAGTGGGCATTATCCAATAAACACTAATACAGATCAGTCAGTAATCATCCTGTCATTAACTCCAGCCAATAACAATACACTTTGACCTCATAGGATTTCATAGAACATAGAACACTACAGCACAAACAGGCCCTTCGGCCCACAAGTTGCGCCGATCACATCAATACCTACCAATCCATAGACCTATCTATAACCCCCAATCCCATTAAATCCCATATACTCATCCAGAAGTCTTTTAAAAGACCCCAGCGAGTTCGCCTCCACCACCACTGACGGCAGCCGATTCCATTCACTCGCCACCCTCTGAGTGAAAAACTTACCCCTAATATCACCTCTGTACTTGCTTCCCTGCACCTTAAATCTGTGTCCTCTCGTAGCGACCATTTCAACCCGGGGAAATAGCCTCTGAGAATCCACCCTATCTATTCCTCTCAACATTTTATAAACCTCTATCGGGTCGCCTCTCAACCTTTGTCTCCCCAGGGAGAAGAGTCCCAGCTCCCTCAACCTACCTTCATAAGGCATGCCTCCAGGCAACATCCTCGTAAATCTCCTCTGTACCCTTTCAATAGCTTCTACGTCCTTCCTATAGTGAGGTGACCAGAACTGCGCACAGTACTCCAAGTGGGGCCTGACAAGGGACTTATAAAGTTGCAGCATTACCTCCCGACTCCTAAACGCAATCCCTCGATTAATGAAGGCCAGTACACCATACGCCTTCTTGACCACATCCTCCACCTATGAGGCCAATTTAAGAGTCCTGTGGACCCGGACCCCAAGATCCTTCTGCTCTTCAACACTGCTAAGACTCCTGCCCTTGATAGTGTACTTGTTCATCCCATTGGTCCTGCCAAAATGGACCACTACACATTTATCCGCGTTGAAGTCCATCTGCCACTTCTCCGCCCAGTCTTGCATCCTATTTATGTCCTGCTGCAACTTCTGACATCCTTCCAGACCATCCACAACATCACTGACCTTCGTGTCATTGGCGAACTTACTAACCCATCCCTCCACTTCCTCATCTAGGTCATTTATGAAAATGACAAACAGCAAGGGTCCTAGAACCGATCCGTGGGGCACTCCACTGGTGACTGACCTCCATGCAGAAAAAGACCCATCCACAACCACTCTCTGCCTTCTGCAGGCAAGCTAGTTCTGGATCCACAAGGCCAAAGCCCCTTGGATCCCATGCCCTCTCACCTTCTCAAGAAGTCTTGCATGGGGGATCTTATCAAACGCCTTGCTGAAGTCCATGTACACCACGTCCACTGCTCTTCCTTCGTCAATGTGTTCAGTCACATTTTCGAAGAACTCAACTAGGCTCGTAAGGCACGACCTGCCCTTGACAAAACCATGCTGACTATTTCTGATCATGCTAAACCTCTCCAAATGCTCATAAATCTTGTCCCTCAGAAGCCTCTCCATCAGCTTACCAACCACTGAGGTCAGACTCACCGGTCGGTAATTTCCCGGGCTATCTCTGTTCCCTTTCTTGAAAACCACATCCGCAATCCTCCAGAACCTCTCCTGTCTCCATTGACGACGCAAAGATCATCGCCAGGGGCTCTGCAATCACCTCCCTCACCTCCCACAGTAACCTGGGGTACATCCCATCTGGTCCCGGCGACTTATCTATCTTGATAGAATTCAAAAGTTCTAACACATCCTCTTCCTTAATATCCACATACTCAATCTTTTCCATTTGCTGCAAACCTGTAGCAAAATCTCCCAGATCAGTTTCCACGGTGAATACTGAGGCAAAGTACTCATTAAGCACCTCTGCCATTTCTTCTGGTTCCACACAGACCTTTCCCCTTCACCTTTTATAGGTCCTATCCCTTCTCTTCTCATCCTTTTACTTTTCACATATTTATAGAAGGCCTTGGGATTCTCCTTAATCTTACCCGCCAAGGCCTTCTCATGACCCCTTCTGGCTCTCCTAATTTCCCTTTTAAGTTCCTTTCTACAATCCTTATACTCGTCTAGATCCTTAACGTCTCCTAGCTCCCTGAACCTCTTGTACACTTTCCTTTTCCCCCTGACTAGGTTCACCACAGCCTTCGTGCACCACGGTTCCCGCGACCTACCAAAACCTCCTTGTCTCATTTGGAACGTTGTCGTGCAGAGCTCCAGACAAACATTCCTTGAATATCCGCCACCTTCCTTCTGTACTTTTTCCCCAAGAATGCCTCCTTCCAGTTTATTTGTCCAATTAACTTCCTGACGTCTTCGTATTTCCCCTTACTCCAGACAAACACCTTCCTAGCCTCCCTGATCCTATCTCGTTCCAATGCAATTGTGAAGGAGATAGAATTATGATCACCATTCCCAAGATGCTCTCCTACCGAGAGATCCATCACCTGTCCTGGTTCATTCGCCAGTACCAGGTCAAGTACAGCCTCTCCTCTCGTAGGCTTATCCACGTACTGTGTCAAGAAACCTTCCTGAACACACCTAACAAACTCCTCCCCATCCAAACCCCTTACCCTTGGGATATTCCAATCGATGTTTGAGAAATTGAAGTCCCCCATCACAACAACTCTGTTATTACTACATCTCTCTAGAATCTGTTTCCCTATCTGCACCTCAATTTCCCTGTCACTATTGGGCGGCCTATAGAATACACCCAGCAAAGTTTTCGACCCTTTGCTGTTCCTAACTTCCACCCACAGAGACTCTGTAGATAGTCCCTCCACGGCATCCTCCTTCTCTGCAGCCATGACACTGTCCCTGATCAACAGTGCCACTCCACCACCTCTTTTGCCTCCCTCCCTGTCCTTCCTGAAGCATCTGAATCCTGGCACCTGAAGTACCCAGTCCTGTCCCTGAGACATCCAAGTCTCCGTAATGGCCACCACATCACATTCCCAAGCAGCAATCCACGCCCTAAGCTCATCTACCTTATTTACTACACTCCTGGCGTTAAAATAGATACACTTCAGCCCCTCAGTCTGGACATTTCCCTTCTCCACCCCCTGTCTAACCTCCCTCTCATACTGCCTGCAGTCCTTCCCTACCTGGGAGCTAACCTCCTCGGTCCCAGTCTCCCCATCACAATTCCCTCCCCCCATCCTTCCTAGTTTAAAGTCCCCCCAGTAGCCTTAGCCAGTCTTCCCACCAAGATATTAGTCCCCCTGGGATTTAAGTGCCACCTGTCTTTACTGTACAGGTCACACCTGCCCCTAAAGAGGTCCCAATGATCTAGGAACCGAAATCCCTGCCCTCTGCTCCAGTCCCTCAGCCATGCATTCAGCCTCCACCTCATTCCATTCCTGCCCTCATTCTCCCGTGGTACAGGCAGCAATCCTGAGATTACTACCTTCGCTTTTCTCTTCCTCAGCTGCCTACCCAGTTCCCTATAGTCCCTTTTCATGACTGCCTCCCTTTTCTTGCCTACGTCAGTAGTACCTATATGCACTACAACCTCTGGTTCCTCACCCTCCCCCTTCAGGATGTCTGGGACACGCCCAGAGACATCCCGGATCCCAGCTCCAGGGAGACAAACCACCATCGGCGACTCACGTCGACGTCCACAAAAACGCCTGTCCGCCCCCCTCACTGTGGAGTCCCCTATTAATACTACCTTTCTGCTCTCTTTTTTTAATTTTTTGACATACTGGCTCAGCTCCAGAGACCTGGCCACTGCTGCCTCCCTCAGATGAGCTGTCCCGCCCAGTAGTACTCAGGCAGGAGTACTTATTTTGAAGGGGGACATCCACCGGCGTGCTCTCCATCACCTGAGGTTTCCCCTTCCTAATAGTTACCCATGTGCCTTCTTCCCGTTGCCCTGGTGTGACTACTTGCTGATAGCTCCTGTCAATTATCTCCTCACTCTCTCTAATGAGCCGAAGGTCCTCGAGCTGCATTTGCAGCTCCTTAACCTGGTTCTGTAGAGACTGCAGCTCCATCGTGGGCCGAAGGGCCTGTTCTGCGCTGTAATGTTCTACACACCGAGCACAGGTGTGGATGTCTGGTAGACCAGGAGCCTCCAAGACCTCCCACATGTCGCACTGGCATCAACATACTGGCCTCACACCCATACTTGCCCCTTTTTAGTAACCCAGAGGAAAAAGTAAACAAAAAACTTATAACTTACCTTGCTTCACCCTTATCTCTTTGGCCCTGTGAGCCAAAGCCCTTACAGCACACTCAAAAACAAAAACAAACTTACCTGTTCTCAGTCAGAGCCCCTCTCTCTCTTTTTTAGGTTAGAGGAGGGGGGAGGGCTGGGATACTCTACCTATGTAGAGTATCGGGATTCCTCACCGGTCTAATTTATAGTAAGGTAAAAAAACTCTACCCGAGTGCCCTAGCAACTGCTTCCGGTATTAAACTTAAAGAAAAAAAACTAGTAAAAAGTTAGCTTTAAGAAATCGCTGTACTCACCCACAAGCTCTCCACTTGCAAATCGCTGCCTCTCTTCAGTGCTCCCACGGAACAATGAGGTCGAATCCCCGAGGTGAGTGAACTTTTAAAGGTTAAAAAAAAACTCTACCCGAGTGCCTTAGCAACTGCTTCCGGTATTAAATTAAAAGAAAAAAAAACTAGTAAAAAGTTAGCTTTTCATTTGTTAATTATGGATGTTACCTCCCAGTGTTGCCCAGCAACATAGAATGCCAGACTGTAAAATGTGAGAATGATTCCCATCGAATTGAACCCATGTGACACCCTGAGAATTCCCTTATGTCTGTCCACTACCTGCGTTATCAGCTTGGAGCTGTATACCTCTATTCATCAAATTGGCATTGGTAGCCATCTTGTTCCCAACAACTACTGATAACATAGTCTGCATTTAATAGAACTGTTGTCCTCTGGAATGTAGGCTATCCCCTACCTCATCCTGCTGTATTTTGCCAGTGGCGAAGCTTTCACAAACTGTCACTTAAAACAAACTGCATTCATGTTATTAATTCAAAACACATACTTTAAATGAGAAATATTCATTAATCATATGGAGCTGTCTTCTATAGCAACAGCCCTTGTCAGCTCTCTCCGTAGCCTAAAATCATTCACAGTCAGTATTGTGTTAGTGTTCTTAAACCCATCGTTTTCTGTTTTATTAGCCTAATTAGCTCCCCTGCATCAGCCCCATTTACTTATCCAAGGCAGTGGTGGTAGAAACTGCTCAGTCATTTCTCTTGGTTTGCATAAGTTGTCCATGCTCCGCTATTGTAAGAGAGGGTGCTGGGAAGACAAGCCAGGTATACATGCAGCTGTGTGTTTTTAGGTAGTTTGCTGTCCACGTTGCTGTGGCCTTGGCAATCCTAGTTCTGATTTCAGAATCATGGGTTGGGTTGATCCAGGTATGTGATGTTCAGTATAGAAGTGACGTATACCTTTGGATGCTGTCCGTCATCTCCTGAGATGGCTGGACACCATCACAGCTTTGAGTGATTGCTGTATTTGTACTGTATTTTTGTCTAAGGGAAATTTATCAGTCTTTTTCTGACCCACAAGGAAGCTGAAAAGATTGTTTCAAATAGGAATTTTACTTCTCTTTGTTATTTTCATTCCCAGGATATATGAGATGGAGAAGCGACTCAAGACTCCAGAACTTTTCAAGTTTCCATATTTTGAGGCAATTTGTTGGTATGTGGCAAACAGTCTTCGGGAAACGCTAAAAGGTAATGGGAAACTAATGAGTATCAAGGAGCAAAATATGATAGTTTTTTCTGTGATGCATCACATTTTAACGCACTGTTTTACTGGTGAAACTGAGCTTTATTGTGCCACAGCAGTGGGAGTCTTCATATAATTTCCAAATAATTGCAGTGAATTTTAGACAATGTTGGCAATTGATAATATCTCTGCTGCAAGTTGATAAAACAAGCACCTTGCAGACCTCTAAAGTTCCCCCTTTTTCCCCAAAACACGGCAGAGCTTGATGGATGAGGCAGAGGTAGTAGTAGAGGTGGGTACAGTTTTATCTTTTAAAAAGCATTTAGATTGTTACGTGGGTACGATGGGTATAGACGGATATGCGGGCAATTGGGATTAGCTTAGGGCTTTCAAAAAAAAGGGGCAGCATGGATAAGTTGGGCTGAAGGGCCTTTTTTCATGCTGTAAACCTCTGACTCTGTTCCAGGAGGATAAAGATACAGGGAGATTGGCTCTGAGATCTTCGTGTTTGGGAACAACTTGCTATTTATTGGAACCTAAATTCAATAAATAAGGACGTTACTTAGCAGGATAGAGGGATTGCTAAATCAAAACAAGTCATTGGTTAGGTCACAGGTATGAGGATCTTGCCACAGAGAGGCTATGGGAGAGATTCATAAGAATAATACTGAGGATAGAGACTTTAGTTTTGTGAAAACAATAGAGAATCTTCTTTTATTGGGGTAAAGGTTAAACAAAAACCAGATCATATTGCACGGTATGTTTGTGTTAATAGAGAATGCTTTAGAATCATAGAATCCTGTGCAAAAGGAGGCCATCCGGCTCATCGAGTCTGCACCGACCACAATCCCACCCAGGCCCTATCCCCATAACCCCATGCATTTACCCTAGCTAATCCTCCTGATGCTAAGGAGCGATTTTACCATGGCCAATCAACCAAACCCACACATCTTTGGACTGTCGGAGGAAACCCCACGCCGACACCTGGAGAATGTTTGTATGGAGCTTGCACAATGACGCAAGCTGGGAATTGAACCCAGATCCCTGGTGCTATGAGGCAGCACCGTGCCACCCATTATGGTGGAATGATTGGTTGGACAGTGTGTCAGTTCTCCATCTTTTTTATTGAAACTTTCTGACAGCTGCTTGCCACCTCTCCCAATTTATGTTAAAGTTAAAATTCTCCAGTAATACCACTCTGCCTTTGCTACACGTTTACCTAATTTCCGCATTTGTACAATTTAGCGCTTCAGAGCTGTTACCAGGGGGTCTACACCTATTGCAATTTTATTGTTCCTCAGTTTCACCCATAAGGTCTCCATTGGATGCTTCCCCTTCATAATAATCCTGCCTCAACTAGATTATGTTTCTACTCAGTAAGTCTACTCCACACCGTCTGCCACTTTTCCTATCTGTCCTATAAGCCTTATCTGATATATTTAGTTCCCAGTCTCAACCATCCTGCTGCTACGTCTCAGCAATGGCTACCATCTCAAAACCTCCAATTTAATGCAGCTCATTTAATTTATTCCATACACTCCATGTGTTTGTATATCCTATACGTATCGAGAAGTTCACCAAGTTGTTTCAGTCCTTTTGGAAGCAAGGATCCATTCCTCAGGAACTTAAAGATGCTTCCATTGTGCACCTCTGCAAGAGGAAGAGCAATTGGCAAGTATGTGACAACCACCGAGGAATCTTGCTGCTCTCCATCAAAGGAAAAACCCCCGCAAGTGTCCTTCTAAGTCATCTGGTCACTCATCTGGAGCTGGGCCTGTTTTCAGTCCCACAGTGTGGCTTCCGCAAAGGTCGCGGGACAGTTGACGTGACTTTTGCTGTGCGCCAACTTCAGGAGAAGTGTCAAGAGCAGAATCACGAGCTCTACACAACCTTTATTGACCTCGCAAATTTGACACTGTAAGCCAACAAGGTCTGTGGAGGATCATATCAAAGTTCAGCAGCCCTCCCAAATTCATCCAGCTGGTACGTCAGTTGCATAATGGCCAGAGTACTGGATGGCGGAGAATCCTCCTGAGGCATTCCCAATCACCAGTGGTGTCAAAAAAGACTGTGTGCTCGCACCCTCATTGTTAAGTCTGTCCAATATGTGCCAGGGCATTCCATGCCCGAATTGGTCTGATCAGTCATCTTCGGTCACACCGCAACCAGCCCCAAAATGACTCGTACCTGTTTGGTGATAGAGGGATACAAACAAATGGTCGAGTTGGGCTCATGAGCAGCATAGGCTTGGAGGGCTGAAGGGCCGGTTCCTGTGCTGTGTTGTTCTTTGTTTCTTTACTCTATATCCTGTTACTTGTTCTTGACACTTACCCTAAGGCACCTCCCCCTCCACATTAGGTAGTTTAGCCCTTGTGCCCACCCTATTTAGCCTTTCCACTAGGACTATGATCCCAGATTTGTTCAGGTGGAGCCCATTCCAATGGTATAGTTCCCCCCTGTCCACGAAATGGGACCCCTTTTTCTTGCATCATTTCTTTAGCCACCTGTTTAGTTCCATAATTTTCTTAACTCTGCCAATTTGCATGTGGGTCAGATAATAAATCCAGAGATTGTTACCTTTTGAGGTCCTGTTCTTCAATTCCTGATATTCCCCAAACAGCGTCTTTTGTCCACTCTTGCTGATAACAACAACACCCTCCCATTCTATTATTTTTTTCAAGCTGGTTCACTATGTCCCTCAACTGGCACTAGGTAGACAACATAGTTGGTATTTATATTTTACCAGAAATTAATTTTGAATGTTATGATTCTGTATTTAGAAATGAGGGAGGACCGCTGTCAGCCCCAGGAATACCTCGTGGAAGGTGTTAAGGCACTAATCCCTGCACTTAAATACTGGATTCAGAAAGAGGTAACAGATCTTTATTAAAAATACTGTAAAACAGATGTATATTAAAAAACAAAATCCTATATATACTGGGATTCTGAAATAAAAACAAAACTGCTGCAAATGGAGATTGAACTGTCAGAATTGGAGAATTACTGGGCTATCTTCCAATCTTTGAAAAGTGAGGGTGGTGCCAACTGATTGAAAAGTAAATGTTGACACCCTTTTGTACAAGTAAGGGAATAAGTGACTTCTAGTAACTTGGTACAACTCCAACAGATGTTATTTTCTAAGCAAGCGAAATTTTAGAGGGCAATTGCTCTCACTGGTTGTAGCCTTTTGCATAACTGATACCATCCAGGACAAAGCAGCCTGCTTAGTTCGCATCCCATTCCCCATATTCAACATTCACTCCTCCCCGCCATCAGTGTACAGTGGCAACCATGTGTTCCATCATGTGTTATAACCATGTGTTATAGCTTTAAATTAAGGGGTGGTAGTTATAGGACGGATGTCAGAGGTAGGTTCTTTACCCAGAGGGTGGTGAGCGATTGGAATGCCCTGCTTGCTGCAGTTGTAGATGCGCCTAGTTTGGGGGCGTTAAGAGATCCGTGGATAGGTTTATGGATGGAAAGGGATTGGTTTAGGTTAGACGGTCATTGCTTTTTTAATTGGTCGGCGCAACATCGTGGGCCGAAGGGCCTGTTCTGCGCTGTTATATTCTATCTACAAAATGGACTACAGCAACTCACCAAGGCTCCTCCCAATCTGCAGTTTCTGTCAATTAGAACACCAAGATGATGCATGGGAACACCATCACATGTAACAAAAATAGACGATGCTGGAAAACTCAGCAGGTCTGCTAGCATCTATCAGGAGAGAAACACAGTTGATATTTCGGGTCCTTTGACTCTTTGTCAGAATTGAAGAGAGGGAGAATGTAGAAACTGCAACAAGTAGTCACAACATTTAAGAACTAAAGGTAGATGGCCTAGTGTGGGAGTAGCTTACATTAAGGCAATACATGTATGGAATACTTAAAAGAAGGGGGCTTTAAGATGGAAGAAAATGGTCATGATCTAATGTTGCTGAACTCTACGCTGAATCCGAGGACTGCATTAAGCCAATCGAAAGATGAGATGCTGCTCCTCCAACTTCGCCGAGCTTCACTGGAGCATTGCCGCAGCCATGGGCAGACATGTTGGCATGAGAGCAATGTGCTGAGTTACAATGACAGGTTCCCCTCCAAGTCATGCATCACCTAACTTGGAAATGTATTATTGCTGCTTCACTTGCTAGATCAAAACCCTTGGACTCCCACCCTAACAGCACTGTGGTTATATCTATACCATATGGGCTGCCGTATTTCAGAGTGACTCCCTGCCACCTGCTAAAGGGAAATTAGGCCTTGCCAGTGATGCCCACATTGCAGAAAAGAATAATAATAACTATTGGTGATACAGCTCCCTTGGTGGATATCGGTCAGCTTGGCAAAGCAGAAATCAAACCTAAGACCATCTGGGTTTTCGTTATTGTGAACATATTGCTTTTGATGTTTTTGTCAGTGTTGCATTAACAACCTCTTTTAATCCATGTCTTGGCTCCAGGGCTTGATTGAGCGCACATATGAAATTCCTGATCATATAAGACCAGGGCAACTTATCAAAGAACTCAGCAAAGAAATTCGCTTTGTGGAGGTAACTGCTTCCTTTTGACCTCTTCGAGCATTGATGGCGATCGCCATTGATGGTGTGAGCCTGGTTTGTTTGACTGGGCACAAAGGACACAAACAGAAGGAATGGTCCTCTGAACAATGGCCTTATTTGACACTGCTAAAATGTTTTCCTTTTAAGCTTCAGCCAGCGTTAAGTTACAAGGCCAGATCTGTAAACCATTGAAAGTCATCTTGAGTGATTTTCCAAAAAAAAGGAATGCTGTTGCTGAAGTCATTATGTAGCTGAGACAGGACTTTCCGGATTCACAGTTGTTAGTTGACCTCCAGTCATGTAGCAGTCCTCGTGGCCATTTGTCTCAGTTTTTTTTTCAAGAGAGCGAAAGCCATCTGGTTTTATATTTTCTGCAGCTGGACCATGTGTGTGTATTTGAGCATATATGAGAAAAGCATGCACATATGTGTTTTGACTGAAAACAGGATTGGGCTTAGTTGTCTTGTTCCATTTAACACACCTCTGTATGAAGGTACTGGACTAATCTTCTGTTTAAAATTTAGTTACTGTGCACTGCCCGTAGTTTGTAGGCACATTCCCATGAAAATCTTCTTTGTGGTCTTGCAAACATGATATTTAAAGTTTATTTATTAGTGTCACAAGTAGGCTTCCATTAACACTGCAGTGAAGTTGTTGTGATCCAAGTGGGTGGAGAAGGGTCAGCAGTTCATTTCGATCTCTGTGCGATCATAAATGTAGTTCAACGTGTGGAAAAACTGTTGAATATTGTTGAAGTAAAAGAAAGTTCCTGTGGATGTTGGAAATCTGAATCAACAGAAAATGTTGGAAAGATTCAGCATGCCTGGCAGAATCTGTATAGACAGAATTTTTGTTTTGAGTCTATATGACTTTTTCAGAGCTAAAGTTATATGTAATGCCATAAGAACATAAGAAATAGGAGCAGGAGTAGGCTGTCTAGCCCTTCGAGCCTCCCCCGCCATTCAACAAGATCATGGCTGATCTAAAGTGGATCAGTTCCACTTTCCCGCTTTCTCCCCATAACCCTTAATTCCCTTGTCTATCAGAAACCTATCTACTCTTGACTTAAACATATTCAGCGAGGTAGCCTCCACCACTTCAATGGGCAGAGAATTCCAGAGACTCACCACCCTTTGAGTGAAGAAGTTCCTCCTCAACTCTGATCTAAACTGCTTACCGCTCCCCGCCCCATCTTGAGGCTGTGCCCCCTAGTTCTGCTATCCTTTCTAAGTGGGAAGAATCTCTCTACCTCTACCCTATCCATCCCTTTCATTATCTTATACGCCTCTGTAAGATTCCCCCTCATCCTCCTAAACTCCAACAAGTACAGACGCAATCTATTTAGTCTCTCCTCATAGGCTAACCCCCTCATCTTTGGTATCAGCCTAGTAAACCTCCTCTGCACTCCCTCCAAGGCCAAAACATCCTTCCTTAAGTGCAGCAACCAAAACTGCACACACTACTGCAGCTGCGGCCTCACCAGTGCCCTGTACAGTTGCAGCAAGACCTCCCTACTTTTATATTCTATCCCCCTCTCCATAAAGGCCAACATTCCTTTAACCTTCTTGATCACCTGCGGACTGGGTTTTTGTGACTCGTGCACAAGGATTCCCAGGTTCTTCTGCACCGTAGCATGCTGCAGCTTTTTGCCTTTTAAATAATAATCCCTCCTACTATTATTCCTGCCAAAGTGGATAACCTCACACTTGCGAACATTATACTCCCATCTGCCAGGTCCTCGCCCACTCGCTTAGCCTATCCAGATCCCTCTGCAGACTTTCCACACCCTCCACGCAATTTGCTTTTCCACTCATCTTCGTGTCATCAGCAAATTTCGTCACCCTACAGTCAGCCCCCTCCTCCACATAGTCTATATAAATGGTAAATAGCTGAGGCCCCAGCACCGATCCCTGCGGCACTCCACTAGTCACCAACTGCCAATCAGAATAGCACCCATTGATTCCAACTCTCTGCTTCCTATTAGACAACCAATCCTCTATCCATGCTAACACCTTACCCCCAACTCCGTGCGCCCTAACCTTCTGTAGCAACCTTTTATGAGGCACCTTATCAAACGCGTTTTGGAAATCTAAAAACACTGCATTCACCGGTTCCCCTCTGTCTACCGCACTAGTCACATCCTCATAGAAATCCAATAAATTCGTCAAACACGACTTCCCATTAACGAATCTGTGCTGTGTCTGCTCTATCAAACCATTCTTTTCTAGGTACCTCACTATTTCTTTTTTGATGACAGACTCAAGCATTTTTCCAACTACAGACGTTAAACTAACAGGCCTATAATTCCCTGCCTTTTGTCTGCTACCTTTTTTAAACAGCAGTGTAACATTAGCCGTTTTCAATCTTCCAGCACTTCCCTGGAATCCAGTGAATTTTGGTAAATAATTACTAAGGCATCCACTATCACCTCTGGGATGCATTCTATCCAGTCCTGGGGACTTGTCCAACTTCAGTCCCATTAGTCTATCAAGCACTACCTGTCTAGTGACAGTGATCGCATTCAGGCCCTCGACTCCTACCATCCTTCTATCTTTAAGATCCGGCAAACTATTCGTGTCCTCCTCCGTGAAGACCGAGCCAAAAAATCTTATTTAAAGCCTCAGCCATTTTGCCATCTCCTCCCACTGCTAAATCCCCCCTCTCATCCTCTAAGGGTCCAACATTCACTCTAGCCAGCCTCCTCCTCTTTATATATTTGTAAAAGCTTTTACTGTCCTTCTTTATATTTAGTGCTAGTTTAGCTTCATAGTCTATCTTTCCTTTCTTTATCACCTTCTTAGTCATTCTTTGTTGATTTTTAAATTTTTCCCAGTCTTCTAATCGCCCACTACTTTTAGCGACTCTGAATGCATCAGCTATTAATTTAATACTCTTCTTTATTTCCTTAGATAACCACGGCTGGTTATCCCTTCTCCTACATTCCTTCTTTACCATCAGAATATATTTCTGCTGAGTACTGAAAAGGATCTCCTTAAAAATCCTCCACTGTTGCTCAGCCGCCCTACCAACCACTCTGCACCCCCAGTCTACATTCGCCAATTCCGTTGTCATCCTATCGTACTCCCCTCTGTTCAGAGGACACAGGTTCGGGATCCTACTTTCTCATCCTCCATCTGCATCAAAAATTCAACTATACTATGATCACTCGTCCCAAGAAGATCCCTAATTCTACCTGCCTCGTTACACAACACCAGATCTGAGATAGCTCGCTCCCTTCTAGGTTCCGTCACATACTGTTGAAGGAAACTATCCCGACAGCATTCCAAGAACTCTTCCTCAAGCCCACTGCGTCCGACTTGGGTCATCCAATCAATATGCAGATTAAAATCCTCCATAATTATTGTCATTCCGTTTCTGCACGCATCATTTATTTGCTTGTTTATAGCCCGCCCCACCTCTGAGTTATTATTTGGGGGCCTATAGACCACACGCACCAGCGTCTTCCTCCCCTTACTATTCCTTATCTCCACCCACAATGATTCCACATTTTGCTCTTTGGAGCCTATATCTTCCCTTACTACCGCCCTGATATTATCCTTAATTAACAGAGCTACCCCCATCCCTTTTTCCTCCCGTCTATCCTTCCTAAACACTTGATACCCCTGGACATCAGCTCCCAGTCCCTGTCACCTTGCAACCGCAACTACAACCGGCTTATAATTCCCTGCCTTTTGTCTGCTACCTTTTTTAAAAAGCAGCGTAACATTAGCCATTTTCCAATCTTCCAGCACTTCCCAGAGTCCAGTGAATTTTGATAAATAATTACTAAGGCATCTGTTATCACCTCAGCCATTTCTTTCAGAACCCTGCGATGCGTTCTATCTGGCCCTGGGGACTTGTCTACCTTCAGTCCCGATAGTCTAACAAGCACTACCTCTCTAGTGGTAGTGCTCGATAGACTATCGGGACTGAAGGTAGACAAATGCCATCTCTTAATGAATGCTGGTGTTGAATTATAGTGACGTTACAGTTCCACTTTGAAGTTGTGACTGGACTAAAAACAAATAAAACTGTTATTGTCACCAATTTTGATTCTTCAGCCGGACTGTGTTAACTGCATTACTTGAGTTAGGTTTCAGTCTGAGAACATTTTATGTTGGTCCACAGCTTGAAACAATAGCAAGTATTAGCTGAGTGTTTCTGTGGGCTGGGGCTAAATCACCCCCATTTTATGTGTTGAGGACATAGAGCCTACAATCAAATTTAGCACATTGTGGTCGACAGTTTTAATGTGTTGTTTGTGTTGATGCCTCTGTGTAGCGACCAGAACTGTACTCAGTACTCCAGCTATAGCCTCACTAAAGTTCTATATAACTCTAACATGACCTCCCTGCTTTTATAATCTATACTTCAATTGATAAAGACAAGTCCCATATGCCTTTTTCATCACCCTATTAACATGTCCTCCTGTCTGTGGACAAAGTCCCCAAGGGAGGGGATAGCCCGATCTTGGGATTGGACGTAGCTCGGCACAACATTGAAGGCCAAAGGGCCTGTACTGTGCTGTAATGTTCTATGTTTCTATGTATGTCTGTTCCACAAAACTTCCTAATGTCTTGCTGTTCGCTGAATAATTTGCTGTAAAATCAGTCCTTCCAAAGTGTATTACCTCACATTTTTCAGTCTTAAATTTCATTCTCTGCTCATGCTACTATCCTGTCTATATCTTCTTATAGCCCAAGACCTTCATCTTCACTGTTAGGCACCAGCCAATCTTGTGTCACCTGCAAAAGTACTAATACCAACTCCCCCAATCATAGAATCTATGAAATGCAGAAGGAGGCCATTTGGCCGATTGGGCCTGCACCAACATCAGTCTCACCCAGGTCCTATACCCATAACCTCATGTATTCACCCTGCTAGTTCCCCTGATGCTAAGGGACAATTCTGCACGGCCAATTAACCTAACCTGCACATCTACGGACTGTGGGAGGAAACTGGAGCTCCTGGAGGAAAGCCATGCAGACCTGGGAGAACATACAAACTGCACACAGACAGCGACTCAAGGCCAGAATTGAACCCAGGTCTCTGATGCTGTGAGGCAGCAGTGCTAACCACTGTGCTGCCGTGCTGCCATGTTGCCCTTCGGTCTGCAGTGATCAGAATTCTGACACTCATCATGAGAGATGGTTAACAGAAGGCTATGAAGCTACAGTTAGTGTTGAGAATATATTGGATGATTCTGTGCTTTGATGCACTCTTTTGTAAAGCAGGTGTGTGTGTTTACAGGAGATGAACATAGGAAACAAAATCGTAAAATCTCAGGGAATCATGGCCACGGTGCCAGCCACACGAATCACTCAGGACAAGAGCTGTTCATTCAGTGTAAGCCCGGGTAAGAGGAAATGCAGGAGACTGAGAGATCCATCAAACAGGTTACAGTCAGACCTGGACATTCTAGAGCTCCATACCAGAGCAGTTTTGAAGAAGATGGAGATGGCTCAGTGGGGTGAGGTAGGTGGTCTACAACTCTGCATTGGGTTAAAGATGAAGTGCCAAAGAACTCTTCTACTCACGTTCTTATGTGCTTCATTAACAGGGCAATATGTCTAGCTCTACATTGAGAGTGAAGATCAATAAAACCTCACCATCATCTTTGTCAGTGACTGAGAAAGGCCCCAGTGACAATAACTTGCAACTAGTGCTGTCGAAAGGAAGGATTATTAGGTACGTTGCATGATGTGGAGTTTTCAATAACTTGCATTGGAAATAATTATATTCCTTCATCTTCTCTCTCTTCCATTGTCCTTAACTATTCCTAGCTAAGAAAGACAGAGCTATGGAAGTTTAAAGTGTAGAAGAAGGCGATTTGACTCATTGCCTTTGTCAATTTCATGCAAGACCAGTTCATAACTAAATTACTCTTCCCATGATCCTGTATTCTCCTCTGATTCAGCTTTTGGGTCTGGGAAAGGACGTGTAGATAGTTTGACTCATTTTGAGATCAAAAAGGAGAAGGTATTGGGGTTCTTGAGAAATATTAAGGTAGACAAGTCCCCAGGGCCTGATAGGTCACACCCCAGAAAACAGAGAGGCAAGGGAGGAAATTGCTGGGGCCTTGAGAGAAATTTTTGTATCCTTACTGGCTACAGGGAGGTCCCAGAGGATTGGAGAAAAGGTAGTGTTGTTCCTTTGTTCAAAAAGGGTGGCAAGAATAATCCAGGTAATTACAGGCCAGTGAGCCTTACATCAGTGGTAGGGAAATTATTGAAGAGGATTCTTCGAGACGTCCATTTATTTCCAAGTGGAAATAAATCCTGCGTTAGTGAGAGGCAACGTGATGATGTGAAGGGGAGGTCGTGTCTCACAAACTTAATTGATTTTTTCGAAGGCAGTGGATGTTGTCTACGTGGACTTCAGTAAGGCTTTTGACAAGGTCCATCATGACAGACTAGTGCAGAAGGTGAAGTCGCATGGGATCGGAAGTGAGCTGGCAAGGTGAATGCAAAACTGGCTCGGTCAAAAAAGACAGAGGGTAACAGTGGAAGGGTGCATTTCTGTATGGAGGGCAGTGATAAGTGGCGTTCCTTAGGGATCAGTGCTGGGACCTTTTGCTGTTTGTAATATTTATAAATTATTTGAAGGAAAATAAAACTGGTTTGATTAGTAAGTTTGTGGACGACACAAAGGTTGGTGGATTTATGGATAGCAATGAGGACCATCAGAGGATACAGCAAGATTATAGATCAGTTGGAGATTTGATAGAAGACTACAAGATTATGAGAGGCATGGATAGACTGATAATCAGAAGCTTTTTCCCAGGGTGGAAGAGTTAATTAGTAGGGGCATAGGCTTAAGGTGTGAGGGGCAAGATTTAAATGAGATGTACGAGGTAGATTTTCTACACAAAGTAGTGGGTGCCTAGAACTCTTTGCTGCGGGAGGTAATGGAAACGGATACGGTAGTGACTTTTAAAGGGCATCTTGACAAATACATGAAGAGGATGGGAATAGGGGGATATTGTCCCTGGAAGGGTAGGGGATTTTAGTTAAATTGGGCAGCATGGTTGTTGCAGGCTTGGAGGACTGAAGAGCCTGATCTTGTGCTGTAATTTTCTTTGTTCTTTTATCCTTTACAAGATGCAATGATCTACTTCAACCATTCCTTGTAGCAAAGGATCCCAACTTGCAATAATTCTGCATTAGAAATTTCACTCAACCTCTCTCTTCACTTTGTGACAATTTAAATCCTTTGCCACTGACTCCCCAACACGCTGCCTGCCCTTGTTCACTCCATCACAATGCATTTTTTTTAAAAAGCACCATTAGATCTTCACTTGGGCTTCTCTGGTCCAGTACTGAATAGTTCTAGTGTTTCAAATCACGAGATTTCCTTCCTTGGTATTATCCCGGTGAATCAACACTAAATGGTTTTAGTGTCTACAAAATTGAAAAGGCATCAAAAATCTATATACCCTATATCTCCTGTTTTCCTTTATTTATTGAATAAATTACTTCTTGAAAAACCACTAAATTGGTAAAGCCGAACTGCCTTTAAACAAATTGAGTTAACCCATGCATTTCAAAATGCACACTCATATTATCTTGAATAATTGAGTCCAAGGGTGGGATTTTCCAGCCCTTCCTGCCTTGCCCAACCCAATACAGGCTGTGGGTGAGCAATGTAAATTGCTGTTGAATTTGGCAGAGTTGGAAGATCCTACTAACAGCCAATTGCAAGCATCAGCTGTTGGAAAACCTGCTGGAGAGGGACTGGAAAATTCTGGCTGAAGAGTTTGTACTTAACTGGCAATATACTAACTAGTCTCACTTCATTATTTGCATTCTCGAACACTGGCTACTTTCCACTTCCCTCAAATTATTTGAATACTGAAGAGAATTGAAGTACTTTCTATCCGCTGCTTGGTTATGCTGCCATCTGCAGCTGAATGAGGGTGGGGGCTGATTTAGACATGTGGTTGAAAATCTAGAGAGGAAGTTAAAAATACTTCAGCTCACCTTTATTCTTGAGGGTCCTACTGGGCATCAGAGTGCCCATGAACTACCATGTAAGATTGCTCAGCTAGGAGATCATAGAGCACTGGAAACCCCTCTCCCCATGCAGTGTGTTTTATAATTCAGAGAATCTTTTCTCCCTGAAAACGTGTATGTAAAAAAAAAACACACACACGTTCCTAATGTGTTATAATTCACTTAACTATCCTCTTTTTAACCCTCCAGTCATAACAAGGATGAATTGATGGAGTTTGAGCAGTGTAGTGGAGACAGTGAAACTGAAGAGGGAGAGCGATCAGATGAGCTGGGCAGTGTGCTGCACGAAGCAGATAGCTCTGATTGGGAGGATGAGAAACCAGAATCTCAAGATCCACTGAACAGTAAGCCTGCACACTCAATTTTTGACCTTTATTATAATTGTAACTATGGTGATATTCAGTTACTTAAATATTGATTGGAATGGTTTTAAAGCAAAGAGTAAGTTGGGGGAGTATTTGTGAAATGTTGATGACAATTTTCTGGATCGGTATATTGGTAACTGAACTAGGAGCCAAGGCATTGTTAGACCTGCTGCTGGGGAATGAGGTTGGCGAAGAGGACCAAGAAAGAATAACTGTTGTGTCAGTGACTAAGAGCAAGGAATAAGTGTAGGGTTCATAGAATCCCTACAGTGCAGAAGGAGGCCATTCTGGTCCATCAAACATGCATTGACAACAATCCCATCTCGGCCCTGCCCTCAACCCCACATATTTACCCTGCTAGTCCCCCTGTCACTAAAGGGCAATTGAGCATGGCTGATCAACCTAACCCGCACATCTTTGGAGTCTAGGAGGAAACTGGAGCACCTGGAGGAAACCCATGTAGCAGGAGAATGTCTGTCCGTCTGTCCGTCTGTCGTTTGCACAATGACCTGAGGCCAGAATTGAACTCCGATCCCTGTGAGGCAATAGTGGTATCCATTGGGCCATCATGTTACCTGATTATGGGAATAAGGTGGGAAAGTGGAGTTGAGAATTATCCTATCATTAAAATAGAAATTCCAAATTGGCAGAAAGCTAATTTCAATGTGATGAAAGGGGGTCTAAGCAGAATCAATGGTGTTGGTGAGGCCACATCTAGACTCCTGTTAACAGTGTAAATCTCCATTATTGCACTGGAAGCCTAGAATCACTACACTGCAGAAGGAGGTTATTCGGCCCAACAGGACTCACCGAAAGAACATCTTAACACTTCCCTGTCTAATGCCTGTAACCGAACACATTTTAATCAAGCTACCTGCATATCTTTGGACTGTGGGAGTCAACTAGAGCACCCAGAGGAGACCCATGCAAGAACTGGGAGAAGGTGCAAACTCCACACAAACCTGAGGCCCGAATCAAACGGGGGTCCCTGGCACAGTGAGGCAGCAGTGCTAACCACGGTGATGCTTCCCATTGTGCCATTGCCACCATGCTGCAATTCGGAGAAAGTTCACCTGACTAATATCTGGATTGGGAGGTTATGACAAAATAATATGAGGAAAGGTTGGATGGGTTGGGCCTGTATCCATTGGAGTTTAGAAGAATGAGAGGTGATCTTATTGAAACATACAAGGCCCTGAGGGGATTTGACTGGGTGGGTGCTGAAAGGGGAGGAAGTAGGAGAACTCAAACTAGGGAACGCAATATCTATCCCAGTTAATATTCTTTAAGACTCAGTGCCACGACTACTGCTTTATTTGGTATGATTGAGTTTTGCAGAAAAAAAGACAATGTTTGTCGAAGCTTTTCATTTTGCATTCATTAGGACCCTTGCCAAAATACCCATAGTAAAAGAACAACAATTTATACTGCATGAGAAGAGAGTACTGATTGATTGCAAGGTGGGCTGTAATTTGTAGAGGTACAGCTATGATGAATGTAGTAGGAGATTGTTAACTGCCATTATCATTTTAAATTAAAACCAGACAGGCTGTTGTCCAGGGCCGAATAACCTCCTTCTGCACTACATTGCTCAGTGTAGCCTATAGTTCATCAGTTATGGCACGCTGGTTAGCACTGCTGCTTCACAGCGCCAGGGACCCGGGTTCAATTCCCAGCTTGGGTCACTGTATGTGTGGCGTTTGCATGTTCTCTCCGTGCATGGGTTTCCTGTGGGTGCTCCGGTTTCCTCCCACAGTCTGTGCTGGTTTAGCTGCATTGATCCAAACAGGTGCTGGACTGTGGTGACTAGCGGAATTTCACAGTAGCTTCATTGCAATGTTACTGTAGCCTTAATTGTGACTTGTAATTAAACTTTATTTTAGTGGGGAGGATATAGAGGAACAAATTAGAGGTGCAAAAATTATAGTCCTCATGAGAATTTATCTGAATGTAGACTAGACTAGTGGTAATGTAAGGGGCAAAGAGGAATATGTTCAGAAGAGTGTTCCACAATAGTATGCAACCAGAATAACAAAACAAAAAGTACAGTACAGGAAAAGATCTTGGGCTCTCCAAACCTGTGCCGATCATGATGTCTACCTAAACTAAAACCGTATGCACTTATGGAGTCCATATTCTTCCATTCCCATCTTTTTCATGTATTTGTCTAAATGCTGCCATTATACCTGCTCCCACCACCTTTCCAGGCACTCACCACTCTCTAAACATCTCCTCTAAACGTTTCCCCATGCATCTTAAACCTATATCCCCTAGTACTTGACTATTCTACCCAAGAAAAAAGTATCTGACTATCCACCCTGTCCATGCCACTCATAATCTTGTAAACCTCCTATCAGATTGCCCTTTAGCCTCCATCGTTCCAGTGAGAACAAAGAGTTTATCCAACTTCTCTCTCTCTCTCTCTCTCTCTCAAAGCTAATACTCTCCAGACCAGAAAACATCCTGATAAACCTCTTCTGTATCCTCCCTAAAGCATCCATGTCCTCCTGGTGGTGTGACAACCTGAATTCTATGCAATATTCCAAATGAGGCCTAACTAAGGTTATGTACAGCTGCAGCATGAGCTGCCAATTTTTATACTCATTGCCACAACTGATGAAGGCAAGCATGCTGTATGCCTTGACTACCTTATCCACCTGTTGCCAGTTTCAGTGATTGGTGGACATGTACACCCAGATCTCTGCCTGTCAATACTCCCAAGGATTTTACCATTTACTGTATCATGTCTATATGCATTGGATCTTCAGAAATGTATTATCTCACACTTAAAGAGAACAAAGAACAACACAGCACGGGAAACAGGCCCTTTGACCCAATGAGCCCGCACTGCCATTTTAACATTGAGTCCCCCCTTGTCTATGCTTATGGCATTCCACATTGAGGGAAGACTAATTTAGGGACAATTTATTACCTCCAATCAGCCTAACAGCACATCTTTGGGGTGTGGGAGGAAATCGGAGCATCCAGAGAAAACCCACGCAAGCACGGGGAGAATGTGCAAACTCTGGCCCAATTCCATGTATCTGCACAGCAAACAGTGATAGTCACTGAGCTGTCGTGTTGCCCAGCATCTGGTCCAGTTTAAGCGTACACTAACAATGTGAAGCACTAGGCTACTCTTGAAACAACCAAGAGCAGCCCTTGTACGACCCATCGCGTGTATGCCCCTTGTTGGACAACAAGGCGAACGGAAGCACCTGTAGATTAAAAGAGAAAAACATCAATACCATGCACATCCTTATACAAAGGGAACCCTCAGAAGCTCAAAAGTAAAACAAGTGAGCCAGAAAATATGTTGGAAGGTCCATAGGAATCAATTGATTTCCAGGGACGTCCCAAGGCTTCTGAACCTTATTTAAAACAGTTTCCTATATCCCTCCATCTCTATTCCACTCATGTGCCTATCTAAGTAACTCTTAAACAACTCCAGTGTGCCTGCCTCCACCACCTTGCTTGGCAGAGCGTTCCATACCCCCACTACCCTCTGTGAAAAACCTCCCTCTAACATCCGAATTATCCCCCCCCCCCCCCCCCCCCCCAAGCCCGTGGCCCCTCGTAATGTGCGTCTCCGAACTAGGAAAAAGCTTACTACTGTTTACTCTATCTATACCTTTTCATATACATGAACAGGGATCTTGGGCTCATGTTGCACTATCTGTAACCCCCATGACTTGCCTGGGTTTGCAAAACCTCACTTACTGTACTGTCTGGAGACAATACATGTCTCTTTAATCTGTGCTTATCTTTAAGACTTGAATAGCAGGTTAGTTGTAAAGACTTGCATTCTAATCAGTAATCTGTAAACTGTCTGTGCTGTTATATGCTCTGTCTGAGGCCAGAACACTCCATTCACCTGACGAAGGGAGAAACCCCAAAAGCTTGAGTTTACTATCAAATAACTTGAACTTAAACCTGGTGTTGTCTGACTTCTTACTGAGTTAGTCTTCCACTCAGAAAAGCACCCCTCTACTGCTACCCTCTGTCTTCTATGACCAATCTAGTTCTGTGTCCATCTTATCAGATCTCCTCTGATCCTTTCATACTAGTCTACCATGAGGTACCTTGTCAAAGGCTTTATGTATACAACGTCCACTGATCTCCTACATCTATCATTTTTGTCTCTTCCTCAAAAAACTTGATCAAGTTAGTGAGGCAGGACCTCTCCTTCACAAAATCATGCTGTCTGTCAGTCCATTTGTTTCCAAATGTGACTAAATCCTGTCCCTCAGCATCTTTTCTAATAATTTCCCTACCACTGATGTAAGACTCAACAACCCATAATTCCCTGGGTTATCCCTGCTGCCCTTCTTAAACAATGGAACAACATTGGCTATCCTTCAGTCCTCTGGAACTTCACCTGTAGCCAATGAGGATACAAAGATTTCTGTCTAGGCCCCAGCAATTGCCAACCTTGTCTCCCTCAGTATTCTGGGGTAGATTCCATCAGGCTGTGGGGACTTATCTGCTTTAATGCTTTTTAAGATGCACAATACCACCTTTTTGATATTGACATGACCCAGAATATCTGCACACCTAAGCCTCCTCATCTGTCAAATCCCTCTCTTTGAGTACTGAGGCAAAGTATTCATTTTATATCTTGCCTGTTTCCTTTGGTTTCAAGCATAGATTCCCTCCACTATCTTTGCGTGGACCTTTCCCTGGCTATCCTCTTGCTCTTTACGTATTTATAAAATGCCTTAGGATTTTCCTTAATCCTGTTTGCCAAGGACTTTTCATGACTCCCTTTTAGCCTAACTGCTTACTTAAGTTCCATCCTACTTTATATTCTTCAAGGGCTTCATCTATTCTAAGCTTTTTTTAGACCTTACGAATGCTTCCTTTTTTTTTGACAATATCTGTCGTTATCCAGGGTTCCCAATATTTGCCACACTTATCCATCCTTACAGGTACGTGTAGGTCCTGAATTCCAATCAACTGACATTTGAAAGACTCCCATGTATCGGTGTTGATTTATCCTCAAACAGCCTTTCCCAATCTACACTCTCCATGATCACTGTTCCCAAAATGCTCTCCTACTGAAACTTTGATCACCTGGCTGGGCTCATTCCCCAATACATAGAACGTAGCGAACATAGAACATTACAGCACAGTACCGGCCCTTCGGCCCTCAGTGTTGTGCCAAGGTATGTCCAATCCCAAGATAAAGCTATCCCCTCCCTATAATTCTGGTGTGTCCCATGTGCCTATTCCAGTAACCGCTTGAAAGTTCCTAAAGTGTCCAACTCTACCATCACAGTAGGCAGTCTATTCCACACCCCAACCACTCTGAGTGAAGAATCTACCTCGGACACCCATCCTATATCTCCCACCATGAATCTTACAGTTATGCCCCCTAGTAACAGCTACCAGGTGTAATATGACTCTTCCTCAAGTTGGGCTATATATCTAACGTTTTAAGAAACCCTCCTGGGCACTTCTAACAAATTCTGACCCACTGAAGCACCTAGCAGTAAGTGAGTCCCTATCAATATAGGGAAAGTTTAAAATCACTGATCACAACAACCATGTTTTTGCATTTTTCCAAAATCCGTCTGCATATCTGCTTCTTTATCTACTGTTTGTTGTTGGGAGGCCTGTAATAAACCCCCAACGTTGTGACTGCACCCTTCCTATTCCTGTGCTGTACTTATATTGCCTTGCTGCCTGAACCCTTGGAGGTGTCTTCCCTCAGTATAGCTGTGATATTCTCCTAATGCAACTCCCCCTCCCCTTTTACATCCCTCTCTATCCTATTGTCAGAGATCCTGAGTACCAGCAACCTTAGGCGCTCTTATTTGACTTGAATACAACCAGCGCTAGGCACCACGCATTCCAATGTGAGGCCTTTAATGACTTGTGCAGAAGGGGAACCAGCTTGGAGCTACACTGCAAGTGTTTCTGATGTTACAGGAAACCAACTTAGCAATTATAATCAATTATGGGAATTCAGAAACAAGCAATTTTCCTAACCCTTCATTTGCATACATATTTGCCAATTAAATTCTGGTCCTTTTTCATTTGATGAAAAATTGACTTCTGCTAATCCTTCATTTGCCTAGCATATGCCATACCTAGCTTCTGGCATTTGTTATGGAAAATTCTGGTCTTGCTCACCTTCTGAAGGCTAAAAAGCAGAATGTTACAGGGCTTGCATATGCTGAAGTAGCAGACACTAACCCCTTTGAAGTTCTGCAAGTTAACAAACATTTTCCATTAGCTGTTACAGAGAAGGCATGAAACTTCAATTTGGACAGTTTTTAGCTCCTGCACACTTTAGCTTCCAAGCTATGAAACTTAAGTCTGAGCATTTTAATTTCCACACTGCCTGAAACATCTAAATCCTGGAATGTTTAACTGCAAATCCTGTCCCACTTGCAACCAAGTCTATGTATTAGCAACAATATCATAGTTACAAACCCTAGATTCATCATCTGTCTTGTCATTCGGGCCATCGAGCATGCATTGACAACAATCCCACCTAGGCCCTACTCTCAACCCCATATATTTACCCTGCTAGTTCTCCCCAACACTAAGGGGCAATTTAGCATGGTCAATCAACATAACCAACACATCTTTAGAGTCTGGATGAAATTGGAGGAATCTCTGAGACAGAGACAGACAAAGATAGTGCAAACTCCACACGTAGTTACCCGAGGTAGAATTGAACCCAGGTCTTTGGTGAGGCAGCAGTGGTAATCAGTGGATCATTGTGCTGCCTGGTTGTGGGGATAAGGTGGGAAAGTGGAGTTGAGGATTGTCATATCAGATCAGTCATGATCTCTTTGAATGCTGGACCAGACTTGATGGGATAAAGTCTTGTGGTCTTGGAAGGACCAAGTCGGAAGGGCTAAAATGGGTCATGAAAAGTCTTTGGCAAACAGGATTAAGGAACATCCTAAGGCATTTTATATGTACATAAAGAACAAGAGGGTAGCCAGGGAACGGGTTGGTCTGCACAAGGATAGTTAAGGGAATCTATGCATGAAACCTGAGGAAATGGGCAAGATACTAAATGAGTACTTTGCCTCCGCATTCACCAAAGGGAGGGACTTGATCGATGAGGAGGCTAGGGTAGGGTGTGTAGATATTCCGGGTCATGTCGAAATCAAAAAGGAGAAGGTATTGGGTGCCTTTAAAAAGGATTAAAGTAGATGGATCCTCACGGCCTGATTTGGATCTACCCCAGAAGACTGATTTTAATTTGATTTGATTATTGTCATGTGTTAGCATTGAGTGAAAAGTATTGTTTCTTGCGTGCTGTATAGAGAAAACATAGAAAAGGAAATGAGAGAGTGCAGAATGTGCTATTACAGTCATAGCAAGGATGTAGAGAAAGATCAACTTAATGCAAGGTAAGTCCATTCAACAGTCTGACAGCAGCAGAGAAGAAACTGTTCTTGAGTTGGTTGGTACGTGACCTCAGATTTCAGTATGTTTTTCGAGAAGGAAGAGAGAATGTCTGGGGTACATGGGGTCCTTAATTATGCTGGCTGCTTTGCCGAGGCAGCAGGAAATGTAGACAGAATCAGTGGATGGGGGGCTGGTTTGTGTGATGGATTGAGCTACGTTCACACCTTTTTGTAGTTCCTTGCTGTCTTGGGCAGAGCAGGAGCCATACCACGCTGTGGTACAACCAGAAAGAATGCTTTCTATGGTGCATCTTTAAAAATTGGTGAGAGTTGTAGCTGACATGCCAAATTTCCTTAGTCTTCTGAGAAAGTAGAGGCATTGATGGGCTTTCTTAACTATAGTGTCAGCATTGGGGTATCAGGACAGTTTGGTGATCTGGACATCTAAAAACTTGAAGCTGTTGACTCTTTCTACTTTGTCCTTGTTGATGTACTTGTCCTTGTGTTGTCAGACTTTTTACCTTGTTGATGTAGACAGGGGCATGTTCTCCTTTTGTGCTTCCTGAAGTTGATGACAGTCTCCTTCATTTTGTTGACACTGAGGGAGAGATTATTGTTGTCAGATTATTGTTCATATTCTGTCTCTCATTCCTGTACTCTGTCTCGTCATTGTTTGAGCTCTGATCCATTACAATGTTGTCATCAGCAAACTTGAAAATTGAATTGAAAGGGAATTTGGCTGCACAGTCATACGTGTATAACGAGTATAGTAGGGGGCTGAGAACATAGACTTGTGGGGCACCGATGTTGATGATCGTGGAGGAGGTGTTGTTGCCTATCCTTGCTGATAGTGATCTGTGAGTTTGGAAGTTCGGGATCCAGTCGCAGAGGAAGGTGCTGAGGCCCAGGCCATAGAGTTTGGAAATGAGTTTCGTGGGAATAATAGTGTTGAAGACTGAGCAGCAGTCAATAAATAGGAGTCTGATATAGATGTCCTTGTCATCTAGGTGTTCTAAGGTTGAGTGCCGGGTCAGGGAAATGGCATCTGCTGTGGATCTGTTGCGGCAGTAGGCAAACTGTAGGATTCAGATAGTCTGGAATTGATTCGTGCCATGACTAACCTTTTGAAGCACTTCATAATGATGAATGTCAAAGCCACTGGCCAATTAGTCATTAAGGCACGCTGCTTGGTTTTTTTCAGTACTGGGATGTTGGCTGTCTTCTCGAAGCAGATAGGGACCTCACATTGTTGTAAAGAGAGGTTGAAGATGTCTATGAATACCTCTGCCAGCTGACTCGTGCAGGATCTGAGTGTATGTCTGGGTACCCCATCCGGGCCAGCTGTTTTCCATGGGTTGACCTTCAAGAAACTGCCCTGACCTCAGACACCAGATTCTTCCTGGGCTTCCAGAATGGAGGGCATGCTCTCGCTGACCTCTTGCTCAAATCAGGCATATAATGTATTGAGCTCATCAGGGAGGGGTGCATTAGAGCTGGTGATTTTATGTGCCTTCATTTTACATGTCTTGCAGGCCTTGTCATCGTTGGCAGGGATCAATGTGGCTAGCCTGGGACTCTAGCTTAGTCTGGTATTATCTTTTGGCATCTTTGGTGAACCTCCTGAGATTGTATCTGGCTTTCTTGTATTGGTCAGTATTGCCTGACTTGAACGCCTCAGACCTGGACTTCAGCAAGTAGTGGAAATCCCTGTTCTTCAATGAATTCTAGTTGGGGAATACACAGATTTGCTTCTTTGTACACAGTTTTCTACACACTTACTAATGGGGAACCTGTGAATATGGTGTATCTGGATTTCCATAAAGTATTTGACAAGCTGCCGCACCAAAGACTGCTACATAAGATAAAGGTGCATGGTGTTACGGGTAATGTATTAGCATGGATGGAGCATTGGTTAACTAACAGAAAGCAAAGAGTGGGGGTAAAGAGGTGTTTTTCTGGTTGGCAATCAATGACTAGTGGAGTGCCTCAGGGATCAGTGTTGGGACCACAATTGTTTACGATTTACATAGATGATGTGGAGTTGGGGACCAGGTGTGGTGTGTCAAAATTCGCAGATGACACCAAGATAGGTGGAAGAGTACAGAGGATGCTGAAAGTCTGCAAAGGGATATAGATAATCTAAGTGAGTGGGCGAGTGTCTGGCAGATGGAGTACAATGTTGGTAAATGTGAGGTCATTTATTTTGGTAGGAATAACAGCAAAATGGACTATTATTTAAATGGTAAAAAATTGCAGCATGCTGCTGTGCAGAGGGACCTGGGTTTCCTTGTGCAGGAATCTCAAGGAGTTGGTTTGCAGGTAATTAAGAAGGCAAATGGAATTTTGTCCTTCATTGCTAGAAGGATGGAGTTTAAAAACAGTGAGATTATATTGCAGCTGTAGCAGTTGCTGGTGAAGCCACATGTGGAATATTGTGTACAGTTTTGGTCTCCTTACTTGAGAACAGATAAGCTGGCACTGGAGGGGGTGCAGAGGAGATTCACTAAGTTGATTCCAGAGTTGGGAGGGTTGGCTTATGAGGAGAGACTGAGTAGACTGGGGCTGTACTCACTGGAATTCAGAATGAGGGGAGATCTTATAGAAACATATAAGGCTATGAAGGGAATAGATAAGATAGAAGCAGGCAAGTTGTTTACACTCGTGGGTGGAACTACAGCTAGGGGGCATAGCCTTAAAATAGGAGGAAGCAGATTTAGGACTGGGTTGAGGAGGAACTTCTTCACGCAAAGGGTTGTCCATCTGTGGAATTCCCTGCCCAGTGAAGCAGTTTGAGGCTACCTCATTGAATGTTTTTAAGGCAAGGACAGATAAATTTTTGAACAGTCAAGAAATTAAGGGTTATGGTGAGCAGGCAGGTAAGTGGAGCTGAGTCCACAGAAAGATGAGCCATGATCTTATTGAATGACAGAGCAGGCTCGAGGGGCCAGATGGCCTAACTCTTGCTCCTAGTTCTTATGTTCTTAATGAAGTCAGTTACTGTAGTGGCATATTTGTTCAGGCTGGTCACAGAATTTTTAAATACTGACTAGTCCACTGACTCCAAGCAGCCTCGTAAGAAATCATCCGATTCCTCAGGCCATTATTACACGACTTTCTTCGATGGATTCTCCTGCTTCAGTTTTTCTTTGTAAGCCCGGAGCAGGAGCACAGCCTTGTGGTCTGATTTGCCAAAGTGTGGGCAGGCGATAGAACAGTAGGCATACGTGATATTTGTGTAGCAGTGTCCAGGATGTTTGGGCCTCTGGTGGAGCAGGAGATGTGTTGGTGGCAAGGGTGGCAATTGCTGCGGCCTTGACAGAAATCTTTGTATTCTTGTAAAGGGTTGTTTTTCATATTGGAAACCTGTGATCAGTGGTGTGCCTCAGAGATTCGTGTTGGGTCCATTGTTATTCGTCACATGAGTCCATTGGGTTGGGTCCATTGTTATTTGTCATACTGATTTATATGAGAATTTAGGAGGCCTGGTTAGTAAATTTGCAGATGATACCAAGATTGGCATAGTGGACAGTTATCACGGATTGCAATGGGATCTTGATCAATTGGGCCAGTGGGCTGATGAATGGCAGATGGAGTTTGATTTAAACAAATGCGAGATGATGCATTTTGGTAGATTGAACCAGGGCAGGACCTGCTCAGTTAATGATAAGATGTTGGGGGAGTGTTAGTGAACAAAGAGACCTAGGAGTACATGTTCATTGAAGGTGGAGTCATGTGTGGACAGGATGGTTAAAAAAAGACATTTGGCATGCTTTCATTGGTCAGAGCATTAGATACAGGAGTTGGGATAGCTTGTTGAAGTTGTACAAGACAGTTCTGGTCACCCTATTATAGAAAGAAAATGATTAAACTAGGAAGTGTGCAGAAAAGATTTACTAGAATGCTACTGGGACTTGATGGATTTAGTTATAAGAAGAAGCTGGATAGACTGGGATATTTTTCTCTGGAGCATAGGAAGTTGAGGGGTGATCTTATAGAGGCCTATAAAATAATGAGGGGCATAGATCAACTAGATAGTCAATATCTTTTCCCAAAGGTAGAAGAGTCTAAAACTAGAGGGCATAGGTTTAAGGTGAGAAGGGAGAGATACAAAAGTGTCCAGAGGGGCAATTTTTTTCACATAGGGTGGTGAATGTCTGGAACAAGCTGCCATAAGTAGGAGTAGAGTTGGGTACAATTTTGTCTTTTTGAAAAGTATTTAGACATTTACATGGACAAGATGGGTATCAAGGGATATGGGCCAAATGCAAGCAATTGGGACTAGCTTAGTTATTTAATAAAAAGAAAGGACAGCATGGACAAGCTGGGCTGAAGGATCTGTTTCCATGCTGTAAACCTCTATGACTCATGGGCTACAGGTGAAGGTCCAGAGGGAACTGGAGAATAGTCAGTGTTGCTCCATTGTTTAAGAAGGGCAGCAGGGATAATCCAGGAAACTATAGGCTGGTGAGCCTTACGTCAGCGGTAGGGAAATTATTGGAAAAGATTCTTAGGGACAGGATTTACTTATATTTGGAAATGAATGGATTTATTAGTGATAGCATGATTTTGTAAAGGAGAATTAGTGTCTCGCTAACTTAATCAAGTTTTTTGAGCAAGTGATGAAGATGAAAGATGAGGGAAAGGCAATGGATGTTGTATACATGGACTTCAGTAAAGCCTTTGACAAGGTACTTCATGGTAGACTGGTACGAAAAGTGAAGTCACACAGGATCAGAGGAGAGCTGGCAAGATGGATACAGAACTGGTTTGGCCATAGAAGACAGAGGGTAGCAATAGAAGGGTGCTCTTCTGAATGGAAGGCTTTGAAAAGCAGGGATCAATTCTGGGATTGTTGTTGTTCATAGTATATATAAATGATTTGGAGGAAAGTATAGCTGGTCTGATTCATAAGTTCGCAGACAACACCAAAAATTGGTAGAATTGTGGGTAGCAAAGAGGACTGTCAGAGGATACAGCAAGATATAGATCATTTGGAGGCTTTTATGGAGAGATGGCAGATCGAGTTTAATTCAGCTAAGTGTGAGATAATGTATTTTGGAAAATTCAATGCATGTAGGAATTATACAGCAAATGGTAAAACCTTTGGGAGTATTGACGGAGAGAGATCTGGGCATACGTGTCCACCGATCACAAAGTGTCAACACAAATGTCCAAGTCAAGAAGATATTTGGCACGCTTGTCTTCATCGGTCGGTGCGTTGAGTATAAAAATTGGTAGGTCATGCTACAGCTGTACAGAACCTTAGTTGGGCCTCATTTAGAATGTTGTGTACAGTTCTGGTTGCCATGCTACCAGAAGGACGTGGATGCTTTGGAGAGCGTATAGACGATGTTTACCAGGATGTTGCCTGGTCTATTAGCTATGACGATAGGTTGGATAAACTCTGTTTTCACTGTAACGACGGAGGTTGAGGGGTGACCTCTTAGAGGTTTACAAGATTGAGTGGCATGGACAGAGTGGATAATCAGATGCTCTTTCCTAGGGTGCAAAAGTCAAATACTTGGAGACGTAGGTTTAAGGTGCATGAGGAAAAGTTTAGAGGAGATGTGCCTAGAGTTTTTTTTATAGAGTGGTGAATGTCTGGAACGTGCTACCCTGGGAGGTGATGGGAGCAGGTGTGATAAGAGCATTTAAGAGGCAACTAGAGGAATACATGAATAAATTTTATTTATCTGTCACAAGTGAGGCTTACATTAGCACTGCAATGAAGTTACTCTGAAATTTCCCTAGTCGCCACACTCCGGCACCTGTTCAGATCAATGCACGTAATCTACATGTCTTTAGACTGGGGGGAAATCGGAGCACCCAGAGGAAATCCACGCAGACAAGGGGAGAACGTGCAAACTCCACACGGAAAGTGACCGAACCGGGTCCCTGGCGCTGTAAGGCAGCAGTGCTGCCCACAGGATGGGAATGGAAAGATAAGGACTCAGTAAGTCCATATGGTTTTAGTTTAAGCAGGCATCATGATTGGCATAGGCTTAGAGGGCCAAAGAACCTTTCCCTGTGCTATACTTTTCTTTGTACTTTATTATTTGCTTCTTTTGCAAATCACTCATTCTCAACTCTTGAGTGGGAACGGTTTCTCCCCATCTTCTTTGTCCAGCGCCCTCGTGATTCTAAACATCTTTATCGAATTTCCTCTCAGCCTTTTCCTCTCCAATTAGAACAGTCCCAACTTTTTACGAGGGAAAGCAACTACTGGGAAATTCCACTGCAAACCTTCCTCCAGTCGAAAAATATCCATGATTCCTTTTAACAGGCAGTTTTGTATCTGTCCCTTTTATTTCAGCAATTGTAACTTTTTCACAGTACTGTTGTTTGTCCTCCTTGCTATCTGCAGCTTTGCCCAATCTTTGTGTTCCAAACTTACTAATCAGACTACCTATATTCTCGTCCATATCATATATATTATAAACAGGGGTCCCCAGCACTGATCCCTGCAGAACACCATTGGTCATAGATCTCCAGTCAGAAAAACATCCTTCCACTGTTACACTCTGTCTTCTATGACCAGATCAGTTCTGTATCCAACTTACTGTGGATCCCATGTGGCTTCACCTTTATTAGCCTGCTATGTGAAATATTGTCAGAAGCCTTGATAAAGTCCTTGTAGACCACATCCTCCATCTTGCCTTCATAAATCATCTTTGTCACTTTCTCAAAAGAAATGTGAGCTAGAGGCAGCGCGGTAGCAGTGATTAGCACTGCTGCCGCACATCGCCAGGAAATCAGTTTTGATTCCTGGCTTGGGTCACTGTCTGTGTGGAATCTGCACATTCTCCCCATATCTGCATGGGTTTCCTCCATGTGCTCCAGTTTCCCCTCTCTGAAAGATGTGCTGATTGGGTGCATTGGTCATGCTAAGTTTTCCCTCAGTGTGCTTGAACAGATGTTGGAGTGTCATGACCAAGGGATGCTCACAGTAATTTCATTGCAGTGTTAATGTAAACCTATTTGTGACACTAATAAATAAACTTTAAAAAAAAACTCAATCACGTTTGAAAGACACAACCTCCCCCTGCACAAAGCCATGCTTAAAAAGTCTGACAACACCAGGTTTTAGTCCGACCGATTTATTTGATAATACTCACAAGCTTTCGAGGGGACTGCCTCTTCGTCAGGTGAACCTGACGAAGAGGCAGTACCTGACGAAGAGGCAGTCCCCTCGAAAGCTTGTGAGTATTATCGAATAAATCGGTTGGACTAAAACCTGGTGTTGTCAGACTTTTTACTGTGTTTACCCCAGTCCAACGCCAGCATTCCCACATCAAAGCCATGCTGCCATATTTTTCCAAATATGAGAAAATCTTAAGAATCTTCTCCGATAATTTCCCTACCACTGATGTAAGGCTCACCGGTTTGTAATTTCTTGGATTATCTCAACAAAGGAACAACGTTGGATCTTGTCCAGTTCCCTACAACCTTTCCTGTGACGAAAGAGGATATAAAGATTTCCTTCAAGGCCCCAGGAATTTCCTTCCTCAGTATTCTGGGATAGATCCCATCAGATTGAATACTGTGTTGGTAAACGTAAGTCATCCATTTTTGGTAGGAATAACAGCAAAACGGACTATTATTTAAATAGTAAAAAAATTGTAGTGTGCTGCTGTGCAGTGGGACCTGGGTGTCCTTGTGCAGGAATCGTAAGGAGTTGGTTTGCAGGTGCAGCAGGTAATTAAGAAGGCAAATCAAATTTTGTCCTTCATTACTGGAGGGATGGAGTTTAAAAACAGTGATGCTATGTTGCAGCTGTGTAAGCTGCTGGTGAGGCCACACCTGGAGTACTGTGTACAGTTTTGGTCTCCCCATTTGAGAAAGGATATACTGGCACTGGAGAAGGTGCAGAGGAGGTTCACTAGGTTGATTCTGGAGTTGAGAGCGTTGGTTTATGAGGAGAGACTGATAGACTGGGGCTATACTCATTGGAATTCAGAAGAATGAGGGGAGATCTTTATAGAAATGTATAAGATTATGAAGGGAATAGATAAGATAGAAGCAGGAAGTTGTTTCCACTGGCAGGTGAAACTAGAACTTGGGGGCATAGCCTCAAAATAAGGGGAAGTAGATTTAGGACTGAGTTGAGGACGAACTTCACACAAAGGGTTGTGAATCTGTGGAATTCCCTGCTGAGTGAAGCAGCTGAGGCTACCTCATTGAATGTTTTTAAAGCAAGATTAGATAAATTTTTGAACAGCCAAGGAATTAGGATTATGGTGAGTGGAGCTGAGTCCACAAAAAGATCAGCCATGATCTTATTGATTGGCAGAGCAGGCTCGAAGGGCTATATGGCCTACTCCTGCTCCTAGTTCTTATGTTCTTATGTTATGTAGATGCTGGGGACATGTGTCCCTTAATGTTTTTCAAAACATCCAGCACCTTTTTTATGTGGACGTGCCCTATCAACGTGCTACTCCTCTCTGGATTCACCATCCTTCTCTATGAAAACTGATGCAAGGTATTCGTTAAGGGCCTCACTCACTTCCTCCAGCTCCACACATAAATTCCCTTCTTTGTCCTTGAGTGGACCAACCCTTTCCCTCGCTAACCTCTTGCCCCTATATGTATAAAACACTTTAAGATTTTCCTTAATAGTGTTTGCCAGGAACATTTTTATGGCCCATTTTAGCCCTCTTTAATTCTTTCTTCCTGCTTTTTTTTATATTCTTCAAGAGCTCTGTCTGCCTTTAGTTTCCTAAATTTACGTATGCCTTTTTCACAATTTCTCTTGTCATGCAATGTTTTCTTACTATCCTATAGTGCAGAAGGAGGCCATTTGGCCCATCGAGTCTGCACCAAACACAATCCCACCCAGGCTCTCTCCCCCCCAAACCCAGGCATTTACCCTAGCTAGCCTTCCTGATACGAAGGGACAATTTAGCATGGCCAATCCACCTAACCCACACATCTTTGGACTGTGGGAGAAAAGCAGAACAACCGGAGGAAAAGCATGGAGAGAATGTACAGACTCCACACAGACAGTGACCTGAGGCTGGGAATTGAACCTGGGTGCTGAGGTAGCAGTGCTAACCACTGTGCCACCATGTTGCCCACCTTCCTGAATCTTGCCATCCTTATCCTTCACTTTCACAGGACTATTCTGGTCCTGAACTCTAATCAGTTGACCTTTTTAAAAGATTCCCAAGTGACAGATGTGGGTTTATCCTCAAACAGCCACCCCCAATCTACATTCCCCCGTTCCTAGAATTTTAGATTCCTACAGTGCAGAAGGAGGTAATTTGGTCCATTGAATCTGCATTAATCACAATCCCACCTAGGCCCTATCCCCATAACCCCATGCATTTACCCTAGCTAGTCCCCCTGACGCTAAGGGGCAAATTAGCACGGCTAATCCACCTAACCTGCACATCTTCAGATTTTGGGAGTAAACTCATGCAGACACGGGGAGAACGTGCAAACTCCACACTTACCCAAGCTGGGAATCGAACCCAGGTCTCTGGCACTGTGAGGCAGGAGTGCTTGCCACTGTGCCATTCCTGCCTAATATTGTAGATAGTCTTCACCCAAGAATAATTCTTATCCATATATAACTTAAAAATTATGGTCACTTTTCCTGAAGTGCTCTGCCACTGAAACTTCAATCACCTGACTGGCTCTTCCTCAATCCTAGGTCCAGTATGGCCTCTTCCCTAGTTGGGCTAGCTACATGTTGCTACAAGAAACCCTCCAGGCCTCACCTAACAAATGCCGCCCGCCCCATGCCATCCAAGTCCCTAACAGTAAGGGAGTCTGAGTCATTAGAGGGAAAGTTAAAATCACCCGTCACACATTTTTTTACATTTTTCCATAAATCTGTTTCTCTATCCCTTTCTGCTGCCTCTTCAAAAAAACTCCAAGTTAATTAAACATGACATTCCCTTTATTCCCCATTTTGCTCTTTCTAATCAACTCATTTCTTGATATGGCTAATTCTATCCTGAATAATTGTTGCTTGAAGCTTCCAGCCACTGAAGTTAAACGTACTTGTCTGTAATTGATGAGTTTATCCTTGCAACCTTTTTTGAATAAGGGTGTAATGTCTGCAATTTTCCAGCCTCTGTGAAGGGAAGACTGAAAGATTACAACTTATTCGGTGGAATAGAATATCCTGTTATCAATTTTGCTCCTTTGAGCGACAGGGTTTCCTCCTCTTGTCTATGCTGTGGATAGTATCGACCTCCTTGGTAGAGGCAGATACAAAGTATTCATCGAATAAATACTGGGGCCATGCTCTCTGCATCCATTATATAAATCCCCTTTTACTACCCTTTTATTATATGCCTGTAGAAGGCTTTGGGATTTCCCCTTTATGTTGTTTGCCAGTCTTCCTCTCAATCCCTCTTCTCAAATATGCTTTTTCACCTTTCCTCTGAATTCATGTATTTTTCTTGGTTCTCAGCTGTATTTTCTACCTGACATCTGTCATAATTATAGAAACCCTACAGAGCAGAAAGAGATTATTTGGATCTGACTTTCAGAGATCACTCCACTGAGGCCTTATTATGTAGCCCTATGTATTTGCCCCAGTTATCCCACTACCCTACACATGTTGGGACATTAAGACAATATGGCTAGGAGACAATTTACCATGGTCAATCAATCTTACCTGCACACTTTTGGACTGTGGGAGGAAACCAGAGCACCCAGAGGAAACCCACGCAGACACTCCACATAGTCAACCAACTCTGGAATTGAACTTGGATTCCTGGTGCTGTGAGGCAGCAGTGCTAACCACCATGCCATGCTTTAAGCACTCTTTTTCTTTTCAATTCCTATCTACTTTTTCATCCAAGGAACTCTGAATTTGTTTGACTGGACTTTGCATTTTGAGGAATTATAATTTGATTGTGTCTGAGCCATTTAGTTTTTGAAGGTAGCCCATTATTCAGGTATAGTTTGTCTCATCAAACTTACATTCGAGTCTATCCAGCCTAGCTCTGTTCTTGAACTTTCAAGTTGTTTCTCCCTCAACTAATAATCCTTACTCTGGATTGCCCATTGTCCTTTTCCATCAGCACACTAAACGTCATGATACAATGACCACTGTCGCCTAAATGTTTCCCCATTGACATTTGATCTACTTGGTCCGTCTCATTTCCAAGAATCACGTCCAACAGAACAGTTTTCTGTTGGACAGGACACATGCTACCGTTGAAAATTTTCTGGAACCCAATTAGGAAAGTTAGTTTCTCTCTGCCTTTACCACTATCCCAGTCTATATTCAGGTAAGTCAAATCTCCTTTTAAAACTACTTTATAAGAACATAAGAAATAGGAGCAGGAGTAGGCCATCTAGCCCTTCGAGCCTGCCCCACCATTCAATAAGATCATGGCTGATCTGTCGTTTGCATCTCTCTAATTTCTCTGTAGATTTGTTCCTGTACATTCTTCTTATTGGTTGGTGGTATTTAGACTACTCCAAGCAAAGTAATTGCACTCTTCACTCTTTGGCTCCAGCCAAATTGTTTCTGTCCTTGAACCCTGAGAAACATAATCTGCCTTTCCTCTTCTATCTTTTCTGAACATGTTATACCAAGGAATATTTAATGACCAGTCCTCATTCTTCATCCTCATTCTGACATCAGCTATTAACTTAGTGTTCCCTATACTCACGTTACCTGTCTCTCCTGGGATTTTGTGTAGCCTGGTATTCCTTGCTAATATTTCCCTTTAGCTCCCACACCTTTGCTGAGTTTAGTTCAAAGCGCTCCCAACAGCACTAGCTCTATTCGGGCACAGCTGAAGACAGGTTTAATCACAGCATTCAAAAGGGAATTAGGTAATGTCAAATTATTTTAAAAGAAACAGTTATAGGAGAAGGCAGGGGAATGGCACTAAGTAAAATACTCACTTGGAAAGTCAGGTGCAAACATGTTGGGCTAAATGGCCTGCTGCATTGTAAAAATTGTGATCGTGTTCCTTGTACTTTTTTATATCAGTAGTGGGACATGGGCATCACTGGCTAGGCCAGCATTTATTTCCCATACCCCATATTGCCCTTGAGAAGGTGGTGGTGAGCTCCTTCTTGGACTGCTGCAGTCCATGTGCTGTAGGTACACCCACAGTGTATTAGAGAGGGAATTCCAGGATTTTGACTTGGTGATAGTGAAGGGACGATGATATATTTCTGAGTCAGGGTAGGGTGATTTGGAGGGGAACTTGCAGGTGGTAGTGTTCCCATGCGGCAGCTGCCATTGTCCCTCTAGGTGCTAGAGATAATGAGTTTGTGAGGTGCTGTTGAAGGAGTCTTGAAGAATTTTGCTGTAGTGCATTGTGTGCAGATGATACACATTGATGACACTGTGCATGGGGAAGATGGGTTTGAATGTTGAAGATTGCTAATGGGGTGCCAATCAAACTTTGCTCTGGGTTGTATTGTTATTGAAGCTGAATTGCAGTGCAGGAGAGTATTCCATCACACTTCTAACTCGTGCTTTGTAGATAGAAGACATAAAGGGAGCTGCACCGCAGAGGCAGAATATTCAGCCTCTGACAGCACCTGTAGCTACAACATTGACCAGAAACTGAACTGAATCTATGGTAACTCCCAGGATGTTGATAGTGGAGGATTCAGCAATGACAGTGCCATGAAATGTCAAAAGGCAGTTGATTCTTTCTTATTGGAGATGCTTATTTCCAGGCACTCATTTGGTATGTTACTTGCCGCATATAGCTGAAGCCTGAATTTTGTACTGGTCTTAATTCAGCTTCAGTATTTCAGGGGTCACAAATGGTGCTGACCGTTATGCAATGAGTCATGAACATTCCATCTGACTTTATGATGGAGGGCAGATCACTGAAGCAGCTAAAGATGGTTGGGCCCAGGACACTACCTTGTAAAACACCCACTGTGAGGTCTGGGACTGAGATGATTTCCAACAAAGACTGCCATCTTTCTTTGTGCCAGGCATGACTCAAACCAATGCAAATTTTCCCTCTAATTTCTTAATCTGTTAACCTCTCCTGTCACCTTCAAAGATTTGTGCATGAGCATGTCTAAATCTTTTTCTCTCTCCTTTAAAATTCAAACACTTAACATATTTGCCTCTTCCTAGCAAAGTGTATCATCTTGCGCTTTTCTGCATTGAATTTCATCTGCTTGTCTTCATCCTCTTGAAATTTAGTCATCCAGACCAGAAAGGGCCCTTTAGCCATTGAGTCTGTACCGACAATCTAAAATCGCACACATCCCATTTTCAGCACTTGTCCCATATACTTGAATATTATGATATTTCACATGGTCATCCAAATACTTAAAGATTGTAAGGTTTCTGGCCTCCAGTTCCTTCCCAGGCAGTGCATTCCAAATTCTCACTATACTTGAAATTTTTTTTCTCAAATTCCTTCTGAACCTCCTGCATCTCACTCTAAAACTATATCCCCTTGTGATTGACCCTGATTCCTATTCACCCTGTCCGTACCCCTCATAATCTTATGCACCTGAATCATAAGACCATAAGACGTGAGAGTAGAATTAGGCTACTCAGCCCACTGAGTCTGCTGTGCCATTCAATCATGGCTGATACTGTTCTCATACCCATTCTCTTGCCTTTTCCCCATAACCCTTGATCCCCTTATTAATAAAAAAACCTATCTATTTCTGTCTTAAAGACACTCAATGACCTGGCCTCCACAGCCTTCTGCGGCAAAGAGTTCCACAGATTCGCCACTTTGGCTGAAGAAATTTCTCCTCATCTCTGTTTTAAAGAATCATCCTGTACCCTGAGATTGTGCTCTCTGGTTCTAGTTTTTCCTACTTGTGGAAACATCTCTCCACATCCACTTTATCCAGGCCTCACAGTAAGTTTCAATAAGATTCCCCCTCATCCTTGTAAACTCCAACGAGCACAGATCCAGAGTTTTCAGCCATTCCTTATGTGATAAGCTGTTCATTCCAAGGATCATTCTTGTGAACCTCCTCTAGACCCTTCCCAAGGTCAGCACATCCTTCCTTAGATACGAGGCCCAGAACTACTGTCAGTGCTCCAAATCAACCAGAGTCTTATACAATCTCAGAAGTACATACGTGCTCTTGTATTCTAGCCCTCTTGACATGAATGCTAACATTGCATTTGCCTTCCTAAGTGCTGACTGAACATGCATGTTAACTTTAAGAGAATCTTGAACAAGGACTCCCAAGTCCCTTTGTGCTTCTGATTTCCTAAGCATTTCTCCATTTAGAAAATAGTCTATGTCTCCATTCCTCCTTCCAAAATATAACCTCACACTTTTCCACATTGCTCTAAAGAAACCCGTTCAATCCAATCCAGTCTCTTCATATAGCTCAAATGCTCCATCCTGGTGAATCTCCTCTGTACCCCATCAAATGCAATCACATGCTTCCTATAGTAAGGTGACCAGACTAGACACAGGATTTCAGCTGTGGCCTAACCAATGTTCTGTTCAGCACCAGCATAACCTCCTTGCTCTTATACATTTAAGTTGAATACTACTTTCTCCAATATTCAGTATACTTCCAAGTCTCAAGTCATCTGCAAATTTTAACATCATATCGTGGATACTCTGCAAGCTGTGAAAACAAAATAAATTATTGGCCTGAGTGTTTTGAGAGATTTGGGTCCATTAATCTTCCAAACCTACTAGCTTTACCACCTAAAATAACAAGGGCATCACATGCAAGGGAGCACCACCTGTTGCAACTATACTGTCAAACTCCTGGAATTCCCTCCCTTACAGCACTGTGACTATACCTACATCTCAGTGACTGCAGCCGTTCAAGAAGTTAGCTCACTACCACCTTTTTGAGGGATTTCAGGGAAAGTCAATAAATACTGGCCAAGCCATCTCATGAATGAAAGACAATAGTGGGCTTGGAAAGTATGAAGGTAGGAACGGAAAAATGCCATTTAGTCTGTCAAGGAAATTCCATCATTCAGTCGAATCATGGCTGACCAATACCTCATCCACTTTTCTGTCTTCGATTCATATCCAACAGAAATCCATCAATCTCCTCTCCATCATTTCTTGCAGAGATCTTCGAGAGTGTGAACACTGAACTCAGAGTTGGAATGTCCAAATCCTCTGACTTATCTGACTCTGATACTGAGAAGAAGTGCAGCATGCAGGTACCTGCTCTAATGCTCTGTCTGTTCATGTACCATTAGATTGTAATCAGACAGTATCATACTTTCAATAATTGAATTTCATTCGGCCAAATGCTCTAGGAGTTGCTGTTTTGGAGACTTTGGCACGTGTAGTAATACTTTTAGTGCTATATTCTTGTTTAATGATTGGGAATAGGTCAGATGGCACAGTGTGGTTTGCCACTGATCTACAGTACAATATGACAGAGAGCTAACTAGAATATACAGCATAGAAACCGTTCATTTGGCCCAACTGGTCCATGCCACACTGATCTACTCAAGTTTCCTCACATGCTTAGTAACATTGGCAAAATCATTCACTCCTTTCTTACGTACTCATCTAAGTTCATTTAAATCCATCTGTTATTTGCCTCAATTACTTTATGGGAGTGAATTCCATGTTCTCATCATTATCCAGTAAAGAGATTTCTGCTAAATTCTCTGTTGGATTTCCTGGTGGTGATCTTGTATTGATGACCTCTCTCAAGTTGGAATATTCTCTGTCTCTCTATTCTCTCAAAACTTTCAAATTTGTAAAATGTTTCTTGGTTCACTGCTCAACCCATTGAGTTTGCATTGACCCTCCAAAAGAGCATACCACTCAGGTTCTCCCCTCTTGACTCAGTCCCACAACTTGCACAATTACCATGGCTAATCCACCTAACTACACATCTTTGGACTGTGGGAGGAAACCAGGGCACCCAAAGGAAATCCACACAGACATGGGGAGAATGTGCAAACTCCACACCTGGGTGTGGGACACACAGGGACCTGGGTCCCTGGTGCTGTGAAGCAGTTGTGCCACTGTGCTGCCCATTACCCTAGCCTATTAAAAATTTGGAGGTCTCTGTTTTGAAATTTTTCGTTGCCCCTGTGCCTGATTTCTGATCCTCAATTGTTTTTCTGGGAGATAGTCTAGATTTTCTGACATCTCCTTAAAATTAGAGCACGGCTGTTCAATAGTAATGCCCTCTTGTTCTGGACATGCTCTCCAGATTAAGTACTGTCTCTCTTTACTCTATCACATACTTTAATTTCAGGATAATTAAGGAAATTTGTCCTTAATCTTCCATATTCAAGTGCATTCAGGCCTTGTATATTGAACCTATCCTCTTAGCTTAACTCCCTATAACTCTGATGTTATTCTGATGAATCCATGTTGTACTCCTTGCGACTAATGTAGCCTTCCTGAAGTATGATGCCCATAACTGAATGCAATACGCCAGGTGCTGTCTAAACAGCTCTGTACAGCTGCAACGTAACTTGCACTCTCTCTATTCTAGCCCTCTTGAGTTAAAAACCAACAGTATACCTTTTTAATAACTTGCAAATACATGTCTAATAGTTTTAAAAGTTTAAGGGTTGTTATGACCCTTAAATCTCTCTCTTCATCAAATAGAAATCTATCTTAATTTCCCAGATTCAACTCTCTCTGCCATGGTTTTGCCCATTCAGTTTATCAATATGCTTTTGCAACTTCCTGCCCCACTACTTACTGTGCCAGTTGGTGTTGTCAGCAAACTTAAGTATACACTTGTCTATTCCATCATTTAACTCGGTTTTAGGTAGAGTAAGTGGATGAAGCTGAAGGGAGATTCCTGAGGCAGCACCACTAGTCACAACCTGTTAATGTTAATGGCTACCCATGATTCCTACTCTGTCTCCTACCACCTAATCAGTTACCTGGTCATGTAAATAGCTTGCTATGTGCTCTTATTTTTGAGTTTACTGTGGGGAATGGAATTCTTATCTGAAAGTACAAAAATAACACGCTTAAATATTCCTTCATCTACCATGTTGGCTGTCAGAAAAATATAGTTAGGTTCAGTAAACATGCCTTAGCCTTTACACAAGTAACACTGATTCCTTGAATATGAATTGATATGCCTTCATGGATCAAAATCCTGGAACTTCCACTTTAGCAGCAGTGTGGGTGTATTGTCACCACATGTTCAAGAAAATGGCTCACCATCACCACCTGAAGAGCAATTTGAGATGGAATAATTGCTGGCTTTGCCAGTAATTTCACTATCCTATGGACAAAAATAAAAATGAGTCCATGCTGGCTTTCTGCAGTCACTATTGCAGTAATTTGTTAATTGACTGTCTCTAATGCTGACTAGGGAAGTGAGCTCCATAGATTCATGACATTTGAGAGAAAAGAATTTCTTCTCATCTATTTTAAATGAGGGACCTCTTATTTTTAAAACGCCACAAGAGGAAGCATTCTTTCCAATTCTACCCTATCAAGATTTTTCAGGATTTTGTGTGTTTCGGTCACTCTTACTCTTCTAAACTCCAGCCGGTACCAGCATGACCTACCAACCTTTCCTCATAAAACAACCCTTCATTCCAGATAAACCTTCACTTATCTATTTCTAATTCATTTGTACCCTTAAATAATGAGACCAAAGTTGTTAACAGTACTCCAGAAATGGTCTCCCTAATGCCTTGTATAATTAAGCCATAACCATTTATTTTTGGGTTTGATTCTCCTTGCAATAATGACATTTACTTATTCCTTATTACTTGCTGTATTTGCATACTGACCTTTTACAATTCATGTACTAGGGCACTCAGAACTCTTTGCACCTCAAAGCTCTGCATTCACTTGCCATTTAGATAATCTGTTCTTTTTTAATTCTTCTTGCCACAATAGACAATTTCACATCTCCCACATTAATGCTCCATTTTTATAGATCTTTGCTCATTCACTGAACTTAGCTGTATTCCTTTGTCCCTTCTTTACATCCTCTTCATAATTTACTTCCCTACTGATCTTTGTGCCATCAGCAAATTTAACATCCGTACCATTGCTTCCTTCATCCAAGTCATTTAATTGTAAAAGGTTGAGATTGCAGCACTAATCCCTATAGAGCACCCCACTTATCACATTTCGCCAATCTCCATATGACCATGCAAACTTGGTTTCCTGTTAGCTAACCAATCTTCTATCCATGCTAAAATGGTATTTCATAAACATAAACTTCTATTCTCCACAATAACCTTTGATATTAGTTTATCAGTTGGCTTCTGGAAATCTAAATGTGGTTCATCCACTGGTCCTCTTTTATCCACAGCATGTGTGACTCCTTCAAATATCTCCTCCCAATAAGTTGCTTAAAGACGATTTCCCTTTTACAAAACCACATTGACTCTGCTTGATTACCATGAGTTTTTCTAACAGTCTTGCCTTAGCATCTTTAATAATAGCTTTTGACGTTTTGACATGATTGCAAATGCTAACCTAATCAGCTTGTCATTTCCTGCTTTCTGTCTCACACTCCTTTTTTGAGTTTAAAAAAAATTACAATCACTATTCTCCAATCCAATGGAATCTTCCCAAATTAATTAGTTTTGGAGAACTAAAACCAATGCATCATCTATCTCACGAGCCATTTCTTTTAAGACCCTAAGATGTAGGTAGTTGTCCCACAGTTCCAACAATTTGCAAAGTATCACTTCTTAGGAAATTGTAATCTTCTTGGAATTCTCTTGCAGTTCAGTTGCCTAATTTAGAGCTATTTCTGGGATGTTATTTGTATCCAATCTTTCCTCATAAAACAACCCACTCATTCCAGATATTAATCTAAAGTCCTCGTTTATCTATTTCCAATGCATTGGTCTCGTTATTTAAGGATACAAAAATAAAACTCCCTGTTCATTTCATCTTCCACCTCCTTATTTTCCACTACTAATTCCCCAGACTTTCATTATTTAGAAACAATGCTCACTTTGTTAACCCTTATTTTAATATCTATTGAAATACACTCTTCATATTTCTGGCTAGTTTTCTTGCATACTCTAATTTCTCCTTTTTTTAAAAAAAAAATTAATCTTCAATTCCCTGATTTTTTTTTTTCACTATATTTTTCCCAATCTTCTGAGTTGTCTTTGTGCAATTGCATGCTTTTTCCTTAAGTTTGATACTATACATTTTGGTTAACTAAAGATAGTGGGTCCTCCCCTTGAAGTTTTTCTTTCTTGTTGGAATGTATTGTTTGTATTCTGAATTAAGTCTTTTAAATGTCAGCCCCTGAACATCAATAGATATATCTTTTAATCTCATTTGTCAATTCACTTGCAGGTAAATGTAATGTTAATGTAATGAAAAGTTTGTTTATTAGTCATAAGTAAGGTTTATGTTAACTCTGTGAAATTCCCCAAGTCACCACACTCCGGTACCTGTTCGGGCCAGTGCAGCTAACCAGCACATCTTGCAGACTGTGAGAGGAAACTGGAGCACCTGGAGGAAACCCACACAGACAAGCTGGGAATCGAACCTGGGCCTCTGGTGCTGTGGCATAGCAGTGCTAACTGCTGTGCCACCCTGGCACCCTGTGCTAGGTCTTTTATGCTACCTAGGGATGCCTTCTCATTGTACAATACCAGGTGGGCTATAGCCTGCCCTCTGGCTGGCACCAGAAAGTGCTGTTCTAAAAAATTCTGTGAAGCACAGAGAGATAGTTTAGCACATTCTGGGTGTTCGATAATACATTTGAATTTGTGATGAATGTCATTTGGCATAACCTGAGGATTCAAAATTAATGCAAATTTTCATTGCAGAGAGCGGAAGCTCAGCATGAGCTGTCCTGCCAGTCATATAATAGTGAGAAGAATGGGTTAACACTAGAGTCGGAGACTGAGAGGTCCCAACAAATTCTGGGTAAGCCCAGGACAAGTCTGAAGTGTTGCAAGAAGGACAGCACAGTTGAAAGGTAACAACAAGAATTTAGAACTTCAGTTATGTGGAGACTGAGATTGTTGTTCTTTTGAGTAGAGAGGGTTGATGGGAGATTTAATGGGGATTTTCAAAATGACATGGAGTTTTGATAGAATAAATAAAAAATACAAGAACCAGAGCAGAGAAAGATACTTTACGCAAGACATTATGATGATAATCTGGAATGCACTTTCTGTAAGGGTGGAGGAAGAAGGTTCAGTTAAAGCTTTCAAAGGAAGTTGGATATGTCGTTGAAAAGCAACATTTACAGATAGCTGGGTTCACTGCAGAGCATATGGCTGGCTGAATATTGAACATAAGAACAAAAGAAATGGGAGCAGGAGGAATAGGCCATCTAGCCCCTCAAGCCTGCTCTGCCATTCAATAAGATCATGGCTAATCTGATAATTGTTCAGTTCCACTTACCCGCCTGCTCCCCATAACCCTTAATTCCCTTATTGGTCAGAAATCTATCTACCTGTGACTTAAACACATTTAACGAGGTAGCCTCCACTGCTTCAATGGGCAGAGAATTCCAAAGATTCACTACCCTCTGGGAGAAGTTCCTCCTCAACTCTGTTCTAAATTGACTCCCGCTTATTTTGAGGCTGTGCCCTCTAGTTCTTGTTTCCTTTGTAAGTGGAAATAATTTCTCTGCTTCTACCCTGTCTAGCCCCTTTCTTACAAGAGCATAAGAAATAGGAGCACGAGTAGGCCATCTAGCCCTTCGAGCCTGCCCTGCCATTCAGTAAGATCATGGCTGATCTGAAGTGGATATCTTATATGTCTCTATAAGATCTCCCCTCAGCCTTCTAAACTCCAATGGGTACAGGCCCAATCTACTCAATCTCTCCTCATAAGCTAACTCCCTCATCTCCAGAATCAACCTGGTGAATCTTCTCTGCACTCCCTCCAAAGCCAGTATATCCATTTGCAAATAAGGGGACCAGAATCGCACACACTACTCTAGTTGTGGCCTCACCAGTACCTTGCACAATTGCAGCAAGACTTCCCTGCTTTTATACTCCATCCCCCTCGTGATAAAGGCCAACATTCCATTTGCCTTCTTGATCACCTGCAGAGTGGGTTATTGTGATTCATGCACAAGGACCCCCAGGTCCCTCTGCACGTAGCATGTTATAATTTTTCACTATTTAAATAATAGTCCATTTTACTATTATTCCTTCCAAAGTGGATAACCTTACACTTAGAACATAGAACATTACAGCGCAGAGCAGGCCCTTTGGCCCAATGTTATATTTATAATTTATAATGTTAACTTGCCAATGTTATACTCCATCTGCCAGATCCTCGCCCGCTCAGTTAGCCTATCCAAATCTCTCTGCAGACTTTCAGCGTCCTCCATGCAATTTACTTTCCCACTCATCTTTGTGTCATCTGCGAACTTTGTTACCCTACGCTCGGTCCCCTCCTCCAGATCGTCTGTGTATATTGTAAACAGTTGAGGCTGCAGCATGCCATTAGTCACCAACTGCCAACCAGAAAAGCACCCATTTATTCCAACTCTCTGCTTCATGTTAGATAGCCAATCATCAATCCACGCTCACACTTTACCCGCAACTCCGTTCCCTTAATCTTATGCAGCAACCTTTTGTGAGGCACCTTATCGAACACCTAGAAATCTAAAAACGCCACATCCACCGGTTCCCCTCTGTCAACCGCACTCGTTACATCTTCATAAAAATCCAGTAAATTCGTCAAACACGAATTTCCCTTCATGAATCCTTGCTGCTTCTGCTTGACTGAACCATTCTTTTCCAGGCGTCCTGCTATTTCTTCTTTAATGATGGAGTCCAGCATTTTCCCAACTACAGACCTAATCTAACTGGCCTGTAGTTACCTGCCTTTTGTCTACCTCCTTTTTTTTAAATGGTGGCGTTACATCAGCTGTTTTCCAATCAGCTGGCACCTCCCCAGAGTCCAGCGAATTTTGATAAATTACAACTAATGCATCTGCTATTACTTCTGCCGTTTCTTTTAGTTCCCTGGGATGCATTCCGTCTGGACCCGGGGACTCGTCTACCTTTAGTCCCATTAGCCTACCAAGCACTACCTCTTTAGTAATAGTAATCATTTTAAGGTACTCACCCCCTACAGTCCCATGACTGTCAATTATTGGTACGCTATTTGTGTCCTCTACCATGAAGATTGACACACAAAACTTGTTTAAGGCCTCGGCCCTTTCCTCATTTTCCCATTATTAAATCCCCCTGCTCATCTTCTAAGGGTCCAACGTTCACTTTAGCCACTCTTTTCCTTTTTATATATTTGTAAAAACTTTTACTATCAGTTTTTATATTTTGTATTAGTTTAGTTTCATGATCTATCTTTCCTTTCTTTATCGCTTTCTTAGTAGTTCTTTGTTGTTTTTTAAAGCTTACCCAACCTTCTAGTTCCCCACTAATTTTGGCCACTCTGTACACATTCGTTTTTAATTTGATACTCTCCTTTATTTCCTTAGTTATCCATGGCTGGTTATCCCTTTTCTTACATTCCTTCTTTTTCACTGGAATATATTTTTGCTGAGTACTGAGGAAAAATCTCCTTAAAAATCTTCCACTGTTCCTCAGCTGTCCTACCAACTAGTCTGCGCTCCCAGTCTACATTAGCCAATTCCGCCCTCATCCTATCGTACTCCCCTTTGTTCAAGCAGAGGACACTGGTTTGGGACCCTACTTTCTCATCCTCCATCTGTTTTAGAAATTCAACCATATTGTGATCACTCATTCCAAGAGGATCCCTCACAAGGAGATCATTAATCTTACCTGTCTCATTGTACAGGACCAGATCCAGGATAGCTTGCTCCCTCGTAGGTTCTGTAACATACTGTTCGAGGAAGCTATCCCGACAGCGTTCTAAGAACTCTTCCTCAAGTCCACCACGTCCGACTTTAGTCAACTAATCAATGTGCAGGTTAAAATCCCCCATGATTATTGCTGTTCCGTTTTTACATGCATCTGTTATTTGTTTGTTTATAGCCTGTCCCACCTTTGAAGTTATTATTTGGGGGCCTATAGACCACGTCCACCAGTGACTTTTTCCCCTTACTATGCCTTATCTCCACCACGTTGATTCCACATTTCGCACCTTATAGCCTATATCGTCTCTCGCTACCACCCTGATGTTATTCTTAATTAACAAAGCTACCCTGCCTTCTTTTCCTTCCTGTCTATCTTTCCGAAATGTCTGATACCCCTGGATATTCAGTTCCCAGTCCCGGTCACCCTGCAACCATGTTTCTGTAACAGTCACTAGATTCGTATCCATTTGTGCCATCAACTCATTCTCTTTGTTTCGAATGCTACGTGCATTCAGGTGAAGTATCTTTATGTTAGCCTTTATCTGGACATGATTTGTTAGTGCATTCTTTTGTTTGCACACGCTGTCCCTTCCTGTCGCAGACTGGTTATCCTTCCCCAGACCATCTCCCTGCACTGTGTTGACCACTTCCCTTCCCATGCTTGTCACCTTTTTTACTCTGCCTGAGGTTAGATTCCTGCCACCTTCTATACTCTCTGTCCTAGTTACATTGTCTGGAAACGTTACTAACCTCTCCTGAGCCCTTGACTCCTTTAACTAGTTAAATGTCGTCATCATTAACCTACACTCTTACCCTCTCTACGTTTGATTTTGTAATTCTCCATACCACTGAACCCCCCCATTTAGTTTAAAGTCCTATCTACAGGTCTAGTTATATGATTTGCCAGGATTCTGGTCCCAGCACGGTTCACACGAAGACCGTCTCATTTTCCCCAGTACTGGTGCCAATGTCCCATGAATTCAAATCCATTCCTCCCACACCAATCTTTGAGCCACGCATTTACCTCCTTAATCTTATTGACCCTGCGCCAATTTGCTTGTGGCACAGGTAGTAATCCAGAGATTACCATCTTGTTGGTTCTGCTTTTTAATTTAGCTCCTAGCTTTCCATATTCCCTTAGCAGAACTTTTGTTCCTGTTCTACCTATGTCATTGGCACCTACGTCGACCGTGACAACTGGATCTTTACCCTCCTGCTCCAAGTTCCTCTGCAGCCCAGATGAGATGTCCTGGACCCGAGCACCAGGCAGGCAACGCAACCTTTGGGATTCTCGAACCTGGTTGCAAAGAACAGTGTCAATGCCCCTAACTACACTATCCCCAATTACTACTACATTCTTTTTTCTCCCTCTACTTGAACGGCTCCTTGTACTATGGTGCTGCAGTCAGTTTGCTCGTCCTTGTTGCAGTCCTCATTCCCGTCCACACTGGGAGCAAGAATCTCAAACCTGTTGTACAGGTTCAGGGACTGAGGCTCCTGGAACTCTACCTCCTGGATCCCACTTCCTGCCTCATGTCCCTGATCACTGGCTGAATTAGTTAGTCTAAGGGGTGTGACTGTCTCCTGAAATACATCATCCAGGTAACTCTTTCTCCCCCTCCCTGATGTGTCGCAGTGTCCGAAGCTCAGAGTCCAGCTCGTCAACCTTGAGCCAGAGTTCCTCAAGCAACCAACACTTACTGCAGACATGCTCACTGGGAATCACATTGGGGTCCGCCAGCTCCCACATGTAGGAACAACACATCACATGACCCTCCATCCTTAATTACTTAGTTTAAGTTTCTACAAACTAAGAATTAATCCTACCTTTCCTCGCCTGTTTCCACCTAAGCCTGATGAGCCAAAGCCCTTTAGCTCTCACTCTGCTACCTGCTCACTCCACTGCCTGCTACTGACGCTGCCCGCTGTATGGTGCGGCTTGCTTTTTAAACCTAGCGTGCTTATTTAAAAAACCCTTCCCAGGTCATCCCGTGGCCAACTTCCACTTTACTTTTAAAGTAACTTTTTTAAAAAAAAACCCTGCAGAAAACTAAAAAATAGTCAATCGCTTACCTTCACACTCCTGCCACAAATCAGTCCTCCTCTCAGCTTGCACTGACAAACAATGGCCATCTCACAGTGGAAGAGAGTTCATATTATCAAGTAAATGGCCATCAGGATTGATCTAAAGAGAAGGACAGTCAAGAATCCTGTATGTGGCACTCTTGAATCTGTATTCAGCTTTGATTACCAGTGCAACTAATGGCACTTTGAAGCAGTGCAACCTAAAGCCTCGCATTGCAAAGAACCACAATATGAGTATGACAAAGTTTGGAAATGCAATAATGGGATTTGATGGCTGGGGACAGTTGGGTGGTTCTGACTCCTTGCTAATATGTGAAATCCATTCAGCTGTAATGTTTAGGACATAGGATCCAAGGCACCTGCTACGGTTGACGTGAGGCCTGTGTGGTGTGTTATCTCCTAGTTGTGAGTGTGAGGGACATGGGTTGAGAGGATGCAGAATATCTTGTGGGAGGGTGGGGTGGAGCCAGACGTTATGGTATGAGTCAGAACAAACAAAAGGTGAAAAGGTTAAGGGCCTTCAATGGAATTCAAAGTGTCAGGGAGCAAGTTTAAAAAAGGAGAACCTCCAGGTCATAATCTCTAAATTATTCCCAGTTCCAGTTAATGTGTGGCTCTAAAGATTGTTCAGGAGAGGGTTGAACTGAAGAGGTGAAATGCGGGATGACATTAAGGCCGTATTTAACCAAATATGACACCAAGGAGCCCTAGAATAATAGAACCCTACAGTGCAGAAAGAGGCCATTCGGCCCATTGGGTCTGCAGTGTCCACAATCCCTCCCACTCCCTATCCCCAACAAAATTCCTAATTTTGCTGCTCAGCCCTAACAAAATTTAAGTTAATGGGGATCTCTGAAAGCTTTCCATGGGTCATACCTGGCACAAAGGAAGATGCTTGTGGATATTAGAAGCCAGTTCCAGGAGTTCCAGACTACAGTGTCTTGGGCCCAACCTAAATTGCCATCATAAAGTCAGAAATGGAGGTGCTTGCTGATGCCTGCAGTGTTTCATACCATTTGCAACTCCTTGATGTCATTTCTTACTTTGCCACTAGTTCAGCTCTTTTGTTCATTTTTCTGCAGTAAAGTTATGATGTGGAAATGTCGGTGTTGGACTGGAATGGGCACAGTAAGAAGTCTCACAACACCAGGTTAAAGTCCACAACAGGTGTTATGGTACGAAAGTTATAATTTTGCAGGAGACTCAAGAGAGTGAGAGAATGATTCGGTATACAACAAGATTAGGTTCACACTTCGTACCTTTATTTATCCTTACTTATCTATGGTATACAATTACATTATACATATAGTATTAAGCACTCAAAAAGAAGAACAGCTACAATTACAGTCTACAGACGGTATTAAGAAGAAGAGTTACGTATATTTACCATCAGGACTGTGTCTTCAAAATGTTGAGAGGGATAGATAGGGTGGACTCTCAGAGGCTATTTCCCCGGTTTGAAATGGTCGCTACGAGAGGACACAGATTTAAGGTGCGGGGAGGGAGGTTCAGAAGTGATGTTAGGGGTAAGTTTTTCACTCAGAGGGTGGTGAGTGAATGGAATCGGCTGCCGTCAGTGGTGGTGGAGGCGAACTCGCTGGGGTCTTTTAAAAGACTTCTGGATGAGTATATGGGGTTTAATGAGATTGAGGGTTATAGATAGGTCTGTAGGTTGGTAGGTGATGTGGTCGGCGCAACTTGTGGGCCGAAGGGCCTGTTTGTGCTGTAGTGTTCTATGTTCTATGTTCTATGTTCATCCTTCCAACGACTGGGGAGCCCATTTCAGTCTCGGTGAAGGACCAACACGTTGTCCCGATAACGACCGGGCGATGAGCGTTTATCCCACGGTTGAGCGTCCACCGAGACAATGGGAATCCCCCTTTTTAAAGGCTGAGGAATGAGTTGATCAGGCTCATTCCTCTGCTCTGATATCCAATCAATGACAGTCCTGAGAGTGTTCACGCGCTGTTCCCGAGTACTTCACGCGATTACGTGAGTTACTGTGCATCACCTTTATTTACTTGCTTGTGCAGTTTGGCACGTATACCTTTGTTTATGTACGCAAATAGGGCTTTTATCACCTTGTTTGCTTATGTATGTAGTCTGGTACATACGCAAATAGGGCTTTGTAAGTTTTAGTGTTGAAGAATCTTTAATGTGTTTTTGGATTGTATTGAGTGCCCTGTTAACATTCTGTGATCTAGGAGGCATTGTTTCGCGGACCAGACATTGATTACTTCTATTACAACAGGTTTGTTTGGTAGCACAAATTTTTGGAGTGCTTCTCCTTCATCAAGTGAGGCACTGATGAAGGAGCAGTGCTCCTTATCTCAGCTGATGAAGGGGCAGCACTCTGAAAGCTCCTGCTACCAAATAAACCTGTTGAACTTTGAACTTTAAACTGGTGTTGTGAGACTTCTTGCAGTAAAGTTAGGAGCATCAGTGAGCAGGTTATTGCTACGTAAGTGCAACTTGCCGATGACGCCTTCCATCATTTTTCTGTTTGAGACGAAGGGACTGTAATTGGCCAGATTGGATTTGTCTTGTTTTTTTTAGGGACTAGACATACATGAAGAATTTTCATGCTGAAATGGAAAGGTGCCTTCTCTGCTGGCAATCTAAAATCCATATAAACTACCTCAACTGCACTCCCTCATCCACACAGTTGATCACATGTTTGAAAAATTATCCATAACTCATGTCTTAACTCATGTCTTTCCAAGTGGAGATTAATTTTCTCCTTCAGAATTTCCTCCATTAGTTTCTCTACCGTTGACATGAGACTCGCTCGTCTGCAATTTCCTGATTCATTTCTACTACCCTTGTTGAAAGTGTTAGCCATCCACCAACCCTCTGGCACTTCCCTGTGGCCAGGGAGGAATTAAAAATGTGTCACAAACTCCCTGCCTTGCCTCCCACAGCAGCCTGAGATGCAATTCATTCGGGCTAGGTGAGTTGTCTATTTTAAGCTCATCAGAGCCTCCAATACCATCTCATTTCCTGTGTCAAATAGTGAAAATTCCTCAGCCTCTTCTTGAATTCTGTATTTCTGTTCTCCTATCCCTGAGTGAAGACAGATGAATAGTATTAATTTAACACCTTTCCAATGTCCTGTGGCTTCAGTGGCAATTGGCTACTTGGTCTCTGTTGGGTCTTGCTCTTTCCCTGGTTAATTTCTGCCCCTGAATGTGTTTATAGAATATTTTAGGATTCTTTCTAATCTTGTTCTCAAGTGGTTTTTCATGCTCCTTTCTGTGCTTCTAATTGCTTTCTTAAGTTCCCTCTTGCACTTCCTATATTCCTTTAGCGGTGCGGCTGAATTGCTCCAGTTAGACTCTCTGTAAGCCTTTCTCCTCTTCCTTATCCAGCCCTGAATTGTCCACGACATCTAGGATTCTCTGAACTTAGGGTCTTCAAAGAGGCTTTGTGGGTAGAACTTAGGAGTATAAAGGGGACAGCTGCGCATTACTGGATTTGTATTACAGACAACGCCCCTCTTCTTCCCCCCCCCCCCCCCCCCCCCCCCCCCCTCAAAAGAGTTAGTGGGAAATAGAGGAGCAGATATGTAAACAGTTCATTGAGGTGTGTCAGAACAATGTTGGGTGGCACAGTGGTTAGCATTGCTGCCTCACAACCCCAGGGACCTGGGTTCGATTCCTGGCTTGGGTCATTGTTTATGTGGAGTTTGCATATTCTCCCAGTATCTGCGTGGGTTTCCTCCATGCACTCCCGATTTCCTCCTACAGCCCAAAGGTGTGCAGATTAGGTGGATTGGCCATGCTAAATTGCCCCTTAGTGTGAGGGGGGCTGGCTAGGGTGAGTAACCAAATGGGGTTATGGGGATAGGGTTTAGATGGGATGGTGGTCGTTGCAGACTTGATGGGCCAAATGCTGGCCTCCTGCACTGTAAGATTCTATGATTTTGTGAATTGGGTAATTATAGTAGTGGTTTTCAACTTCCCAACATAAATTTGGATAGTCATAGTGTAAAGGGTTTAGCGAGGTAGATTTCTTGAAATGTATTCAGGGTGTTTTTGTGCAAATATGTAGAAGGGCCAACAAGAGATGGATGAGTTCTGATTCTGGGGAACGAAGCTGGACAAGTGTTCAATGTGGCATTGGGGGAGCATTCTCGGGATAGCGATGGCAACACTGTACAATTCAAGTTTGTTGTGAAGAAAGAGAAAGATGGCTGCAAAAGACTGCTTTGGATTGGGGGAAGGCAGAATTTATTAAAATAAGGCAGGATCTTGCCAAAGTTGACTGGGAACAGTTCTTTGCGGGAAACTACAGTGGAGGACATATAAAAAGGAACTAGGGTCGAACATGTTCCCTGTATGGGGGGGGACGTAGGAGTGATATGTTCAGAGAACCCCTGATGCCTAGGACAGTTCAGGACTGGATAAGGAAGAGAAAGGGTTTTAGCAAGTCCATTCCAGGATATGGGACAAGTGCTTGAAAATGGGATTAGCATGAACATGCCTTCGTAGTTATTGTCAGTGTAGACCCAATAAGCCTAAGGGTCTTTTCTGTATAACTCTGACTATTTTCCACGATTCTCAGTTCCCCATCATTCAGCCATTCTTACATCCATGCTGCCATTGTACCTTTCATTCCTAAGTTTCAACTTTGCTGATGGGCCTGTTATGTGCTAATTTATCAAATACCTTTTGTAAATCCATTTATGTCACATCAACAGCATTACTCTCATTAGCCCTCCCTGACACCTCATCAGAAGGCATAAATTAGTGGAAGCATGATTTGCCTTTAACAAATCAATGTAGGATTTCATTAATTAATCTACATTGGTCCAAGTGACTGTCAATTCTGTCCTGGGTTACTGATTCTAAATACTTTTCAGAACTCCTGAGTTTATCCGTCATAGAATCCTTATATTTCATGTCACAGAATAGGCCATTTGCCCATCAAGCCTGCACCAACTCTGACAGTATCTTACAACGTCCTCTCCCCTTAACTCCACACACTTCCCATATGTAATCCATCTAACTACATACTAAGGGGCAATTTAGCATAAGCAATCCACCTAACAACATCTTTGGACTGTGGGAGGAAACTGGAGCACCTGGAGGAAACCCACGCAGACATGGTGAGGATGTGCAAACTCCACACAGTCACCCAAGATCTGAATTGAACCTGGGTCCTTGGCACTGTGAGGCATCAGTGTTAACTACTGTGTCACTGTGCTGCCCTTGCACCCTTTTCTGGAAAATAGTGTAATATTTGCAGTTTTCCAGTCTTCTGACACCACCCTATATTGAAAGCAGAATGGAAGATTATAGCCCATGCCTAGCAATGTCTCCTATTCTTGGATGCGTCCATCCAGTTCTGGTGACTTAATGGCAGTGGCATAGTAATATTGGTCATTGGACTAATAATCTAGAGACTCAAGGTAATGCCCAGGAACTCGAATTCAAATCACACCACAGCAGATGATGAAATTTTAATTGAACAAAAATCTGGAATTAAAAGTCTAAGATGACCATTCTTGATTGTCAGAAAGATCCATCTTGTTAACTAATGTCCATTAAAAAAGGAAATCTGCCATCCTTACCTGTTCTGGCCTACAAATTACTCCAGATCCATAACAACATGGCTGACTGAAAGGCAATTAGGATAGGCAATAAATGCTAGCCCAGTCAGTAATGTCCACATCCCAATGAATGAATTTTTAAAAAGTCAATTTTAGGTTCAGCCAGCTTTTCTAAAACGTTCTGTGTTTAGCCCATTCATTGTGAAATAGTAGATAGTTAAGACAATGATTTTGGTAACTTGATGGGTGCAAAGTGCACATTTGGTTTCTCAGCCATGTCCTCTGCTTCAATGGTTAGATTTCTTTTTTGGTCCCGACTCTGGTTTCATACTTACTTTTACTATTGTTTTCATATTTATATGCCAATGGAAGACTTATGACTTTCTTTTTATTTTTCCACCAATTTCTTCCCACAATTGAACTATAGAATCCCTAGAATCTTAGAATTCTTACAGTGCAGAAGGAGGCTATTTGGCCCGTTGAGCCCGCAGCAACATTCTGAAAGAGCATCTCATCCAGCCCAACCTAGGTGTATATATTTTCTTAAGTGTGGAGACCAAAACAACACACTGTTTCAGATGTGATCTCACCAAAGCCCTGTACTATTGTACTCCAATTCCATTGCCATAAAGACCAACATGCCATTTGTGTTCCTTGCTTTTATTCTATTTTTTTAATTCATTCATGGGATGTGGGTGTTGCTGGCTGGCCACTCTTGCCCATCCCTAGTCGTCCTTGGAGGACAGTTGAGAGTCAACAGCATTGCTGTGGCTCTGAGGTCACATGTAGGCCAGACCAGGTAAGGACGGCAGATTTCCTTCACTAAAGGGCATTAGCGAACCAGATTGGTTTTTCGGACAATTGACAATGGTTTCATGGTCATCGGTAGATTCTGAATGCCATAGCACAATTTGAACCCAATATTAACTGAGTTTCTGAATTAATAGTCCAGTGAGAATACCACTAGGCCATCGCCTCCCCAACAGGAGCACGCCAACACTTACAAGTTTCACACCACTTAAAAAATATTCTGCTTTTCTGTTCTTAAGATCAAAATGAAGAACTTCACACTTCCCTCCACTCCTCTCAATCCACCATCTTGTTACCCACTCAGTAGCCTGTCTTGTGTACTCTCTGCAGGGCCTTCCTGATGTGCCCAGAGGTGGCCACAATAAGTTTATGGTTTTTGTACATGGAAAATAGGAAAAATAAAATCATAGAGATAATCCCCCATCTTCATTCCGGTCAAGAACAAGTTATCCAGCCTAATTCCATCTTCCAACTTTTTGGTCTACAGATGTTGATAGCACCACCTTAAAAAAAAATGGTCAGTGTTTTTTGATTTGATTTATTGTCATATCTATTAGTATACAGTGAAATGTATTGTTTCTGGTTTGCTCTAGACAAAGCATACCATACATAGCGAAGGAAAGGCGAGTGTGCATAATGTAGTGTTACATTCATAGCTAGGGTATAGAGAAAATTCAACTCAATGCGAGGTAGGTCCATTGAAAAGTCTGATAGCAGCAGGGAAGAAACAGTTCTTGAATCGATTTCTGTCTCTCCTACACTTGCAGGGTGGTTATTTCTAGATCCATGCCACCTGCTGGATGTAAAATTCACTAATCAACTCCACTCTAATCATTCTAACTACATTTAAATCTATGTTCTGTGGTTTTAAACCACTCAGTTCCCCCTAGAGGGTCATGAATCTTGAGGATTCTTTGCCCTAAAAGGCAGTGGAGGCAGAGTCTTTGAATATTTTTAACACAAAGTTAGATTCTTGATTACAAGGGAGGTGAAAGGTTATCAGGGGTAGGCAGTAATGTGGGGTTGAGGTTTCAATCAGACTAGCCATGAATGATGGAGCAGGCTTGAGGGGCTGAGTGGCCTACTCCTGCTCCTAATTCTTATGTTCCTATGTACTCACCTCCATAAGCAACCAAGATGCACTACACCTGTTATTTCTTCCCTGCTTTTCTTTGCAGCCTGAGATGCATTTCATCCAAGCCTACTTTCCACTTTCAAAGATACTAACACTATAATATTTCTTTCCTCACTGTTTATTCCAGCCAATATATCACACTCTTCATTCCTAACTATTCTTTCTCTTTTTACTCTCGTTTCTGAAAACAGATGCAAAGATTCATTCAGGATCATGTCCAGGTATTGGCTGTCCACACAGCCGTTTCCTTTTTAGAATTGGCCCTTTCCTTAGTTTTACTTTTGCTCTTTATGTATTTATGTACCTTGTTCATAAAGTGATAGAATCCTACAATGCAGAAGGAGGCTATTTGGCTCATCAAGTCTCCACCAACCACAATGCTACCCAGACCCTATCCCCATGCGTTTACCCTTCTAATCCCCCTGACACTGAGGGGCAATTTAGCGTGGCCAATCCACCTAACCCACACATCTTTAGACTGTGGGAAGAAGCTGGAGCACCTGGAGGAAACCCACAAGATATGGGAAGAACGTGCAAATTCTACACAGATAGTGACCCAAGCCAGAAATTGAACCCAGGTCCCTGGTGCTGTGAGGCAGCAGTGCTAACTACTGCCACTGTACTGTCTTAAAAATACACAGCACATAAAACCAAGGATCCATGTACTTTTTAACAGATTTCTCAATGTGTTCCTGCCACCTTAAAGATAGGGTATATGTATTCACAGTCTCTGTTCCTGCATCCTCTTTAAAAAAAAATTGTACCATTTAATTTATTTTTGCTTCACCTCATTCTTCCCAACAGAAAGGACTACATTATTGCTAAATTTTCTGTGTTTGTTCATGTCATAGTCTACAGGCCCTATTTTACCATTTTGATTCTAAGTGCTGGGCAGAGTTGAAACTGGGAGTGTTTCAGGTCTGATTTTTAGACATATTTTGAGGCGCCCCATACGCAATCTGGTCTGAAAAAATATCAGCAAGTCTGAATCCCGCTGCGCAAGCTTGTGGACGGAGCTTAACGTGCTTGAAATCCTTGAGCTCTGATCGGTGCCTCCAAGTGCGCGTGCACAGGAAAAAAGATAGAATGCTGCTCCCTTTCCACATCGCTCCCGGGCTGGGTAATGCCTCCCCCTAGCCCCGCAGGCATGTCCCATCACCACAACATTAGTGATCCACTTATCCCTCTCACACCCCACCACCCAGACCAATCGCAGGCTCCTTCTCCTCCCCACCTCTCCAAACAGATCACAGTCAGTGTGGTAGCGGACTCCCGCCTTCCCAAAGATCGCAGGCAGAGTGGCAGCAGACCCCCTTTCAACCCCCCACCCCCAACTGATCTCAAGCAGAGAGCCGTCGGATCCCACTTCCCCGCCCTGAGTCGGACTTGTATGGAGCATGTCTGTTTCATGCCAATTCTGGATGGGCAAACGTGGCGGTAAAGGGGGAAGTGCTGGTAAAGTTCGGTGTGCTGCCCATTAAGTCCACTTAAATGGACGCAGGCACAGTCCCGATCGTGACCATTTTTGGGCCTTGGTAAAGGGGGAACTGGCGCAGAGGCGAGCGTGAATCACGTTACTCACCTCACCCCGACTCTACCAAGTTTTCACACACAAAAACGGGCACAACACGATGGTAAAATCGGGCCCTACGCCTTGAAATCAATTATTGTAATCTGCTTTATTACTTTTCCAGTTTCAAGTTGTGTTCAAAGTTTGAAATTGAATGATAAAATGGGTTGGTTTTACCTGAGGCTGAATGCGTACTTCTGTTCCCATCTTTATCTCCTGGCATAATACTTTGGTGATATCCCTTGGATTTTGGAGCTCAATCCTAAATCAAAGCCCTGAATGAAGGGATGAACACATTTGTTTCATCATAGATATCCTCAATATCCACATCATTATTTGAGATTCAGTCTTCTTCATTGTAGAGTTATGGAAGGGTTGATTGCCAAGCGGAAGTAATGCTGACAGTCAACAGTTTTGCTTGCTGCATTTCAGGGAATGGCCACCATCTCCAAGCACAGCAGAGACCATTCAGGACATGCTATCAATGGCAGCCCTGCAGTACTCAGACTTGCGCAACAACCGAAGAAAGAATAATGACAGCATGGATAAACGGAACCTTCCAAGGTCACATCAAGATATAAGAACTAATAGGCGAGAAAAAGGAGAACTGAACCCATGTTCCACAGAATCAGAGCATGGTGGGTATTTCACTGTTTCCACATCCCTGAAGTGCATGTGCATGATAACAAAAGACAGTATAGAGGGATGGGACTTTCCAGTCCTACGACTGTCAATGGGCTTCCCATTGCTTGCATCCTTTGCACAAGGAATCTGGCGTGGTGGGGCAGGGGTCACTGTAAGCGGGACCAGAAGACCCTATTGGCAAGAACAGCTGGAAAGTTCCTGCTAAGAAATTCAGATTTCCAGTGAAATTGTGGACTTAAGACTTTGATTCATCCACTAGAGTCTGGTGGAATTAATGTCTGCTCAATACCAGGAATGAGGAGGTGGGGCACAACAAGGGGACACATGTTCCTGATAGGGTTGTTTGGGAGAGGAAATGCTGATTGGAAGTGAATAGAGGTAGGAAGGGGGTGGTGTTGGTTGTGTTGGAAGAGGAGGTACTAATTGGGAGAGGAAGAGGTTATCAGAAACGTACTAGAAACATGGGGAGAAATTGTAGACCCCTCTGCTTCCACCAGCATGATGTGAATGAAAGAAATCTGTTTCCCGACAAAATTAGTTTGGAAGTTTGTTCTCCAGACTTTCAAGGTGGGTTAAAAGCGAGTTGAATGTTGAAAATCACACTTGCATTCATTAGCTTCTCAGAAATACTCATTAAAAGGCCAACTCTCAAGAATCACATCCCCTGTCCAAATTACCTTCCTTGCCTGCAACTAATTAAAATGCTCTTAACGGCTGTGCACTTGGCAAACCTTGCTTCATCCATGCCTTCCTTTCACACGGCTACTGATGTAAATTGGTGTGGGAAGCATAATCAGGGAGTGAGACAAGAGGCAGGACCAGGTGGGCCAGAGGGTAAGGTTGAAATGGAGGCAGGAGTAAGGACTATAGAACAAAGAACAGTACAGCACAGGAAACAGGCTCTTCGGCCCTCCAAGCCTGTGCCTCTCATTGGTCCAACGAGACCATTCGTTTGTATCCCTCCATTCCCAGTTTGCTCATGTGACTATCCAGGTAAGTCTTAAATGATGCCAGTGTGTCTGCCTCCACCACCCTACTTGTCAGTGCATTCCAGGCCCCCACCACCCTCTGCGTAAAAAAAAAGTCCCTCTGATATCCGAGTTATACCTCTCCCCTCTCACCTTGAGCCCGTAACCCCTCGTGATCGTCACCTCCGACCTGGGAAAAAGCTTCCCACTATTCACCCTATCTATACCCTTCATAATTTTGTACACCTCTATTAGGTCTCCCCTCATTCTCCGTCTTTCCAGGGAGAACAACCCCAGTCTACCCATAGCTAAGACCCTCCATACCAGGCAATGTCCTGGTAAACCTTCTCTGCACTCTCTCTAAAGCCTCCACATCCTTCTGGTAGTGTGGCGACCTGAACTGGACGCAGTACTCCAAATGTGGCCTAACCAGCTTTCTATACAGTTTCTTAGGCTGTAGAGAAAGGCCAGAGGGAAAGGGTAGGATTGAGATAGGGTAAGGGGCCAAGGAATAGAAGAGATGGGTGAAAGACTGGACAGGAGTATGCATGAGCGACTGGGAAATGAGGCCCCATAGCCTGGGCCATTTTTAAGGGCTCTGCATTGCTATGCATGTCTTGGTCCCAATCATGGACAATGGCAGAGACATCTTTGGGCAGTGATGTTTGTGCATAGAATTGTGTAAGGCAACGGTCTATCAACTGTTATTTGAGCGTGGAAGTTTGAGGCATGATACTGGGAAGCAGAGAGCACAGTTACTGTTGCAGGGGAGTGGGGGGGTTGTTGATGAGGTATATTTTCTTTGAAAATGTGACTGAACACATTGACGAAGGAAGAGTGGTGGACGTAGTTTACGTGGACTTCAGCAAGGCGTTTGATAAGGTCCCCCATGCAAGACTTCTTGAGAAGGTGAGAGGGCATGGTATCCAAGGGGCTTTGGCCTTGTGGATCCAGAACTGGCTTGCCTGCAGAAGGCAGAGAGTGGTTGTGGATGGGTCTTTTTCTGCATGGAGGTCAGTCACCAGTGGACTGCCCCAGGGATCTGTTCTAGGACCCTTGCTGTTTGTCATTTTCATAAATGACCTGGATGAGGAAGTGGAGGGATGGGTTAGTAAGTTCGCCAACGATACGAAGGTTGGTGGTGTTGTGGATAGTCTGGAGGGATGTCAGAAGTTGCAGCGTGACATAGATAGGATGCAAGACTGGACAGAGAAGTGGCAGATGGACTTCAACGCAGATAAACGTGTAATGGTCCATTTTGGCAGGACCAATGGGATGCAGGAGTACAATATCAAGGGTAGGAGCCTTAGCAGTGTTGAAGAGCAGAAGGATCTTGGATCCTTCTTGTGGTCAAGAAGGCAATTAATGAAGGCTAGCCTTCACTAATCGAGGGATTGAGTTTAGGAGTCGGGAGGTAATGCTGCAACTGTATAAGACCCTTGTCAGACCCCACTTGGAGTACAATGCGCAGTTCTGGTCACCTCACTACAGGAAGGATGTGGAAGCTATTGAGAGGGTGCAGAGGAGATTTACAAGGATGTTGCCTGGATTGGGAGGCATGCCTTATGAAGATAGGTTGAGGGAGCTAGGTTTCTTCTCCCTGGAGAGGCGACCTGATAGAGGTTTATAAAATGTTGAGAGGGATAGATAGGGTGAATTCTCGGAGGCTATTTCCCAGGGCTGAAATGGTCGCTACGAGAGGACACAGGTTTAAGGTGCTGGGAAGCAAGTACAGAGATGTTAGGGGTAAGTTTTTCACTCAGAGGGTGGTGAGTTAGTGGAATTGGCTGCCTTCGGTGGTGGTAGAGGTGAACTCGCTGGGGTCTTTTAAAAGACTTCTGGATGGGTATATGGGATCTAATGGGATTGGGAGTTACAGACAGTTCTATGGCTTGGTAGGTATAGATGTAATCGGTGCAACTTGTGGGCCGAAGGGCCTATTTGTGCTGTAGTGTTCTATGTATAGGATGGTCTCATGGATTGCGTTTCAAAGTAAGGGTGCAAATGAAGGATCAACAAAGGACATATGGCCATCAAAATTAAAGGGAAGAGAGGACGGGGAGCACAGGAACATCTGCATGAACTACAGTGTGGTCAAGGGTAACAGGAATGTTTGATAGTGGTAATAGGAGGGGTTGGAATCTCCTGGAGGAGAGTCATGACATGGCGATTCCGGTGTTGCATTGGGGTAAACACAGTAAGAAGTCTCACAACACCAGGTTACAGTCCAACAGGCTTATTTGGTAGTGCAAGCCATTAGCTTTCGGAATGCTGCGACCTCATCAGGTGAGTGGGATGTCTATTCACAAACAGGACATATAAAGATACAAACTCAATTTACAAGGTAATGGTTGAAATGCAAGTCTTTACAGGTAATCAAGTCTTAAAGGTACAGACAATGTGAATGGAGAGAGGGTTAAGCACAGGTTAAAAGACATGTATTGTTTCCAGCCAGGACAGTTATTGGAGGAGAGTCCTCAGGGCTGGACCTTAGGAGCCAGAGAGTGTTTCTTTTTAGGGCCAGCCCTGATGTATTATCTGGCACTCATGGCCTGCAGTGAATGAATGTCTGCCTGAGTGCTGTTTGAATATGGGACAGAACTTCCTAGCCCCATGAGGTATCAGTAACTTCCTGCCATCCCATCAGAAGATTTGCCACCTCTTTGATGCATATCAGTGAACTGAAAAGTGGAACGTTGTATCTGACCAGCCATCCTGCCGCCCAGCATGCATCATGCTGACTTTCCTGCCAACTATCAGAGTTGGTCAACACAGAGTAACAGAATCTTTACAGTGACCAGCAACTCTGCACTGACTCTAAGTCCCACTCCCCTGCTCTATCACCGTAATCTTGCACATTCTCTCTTTTCAGTTAGCAATACTTTTGAATATTTTGATCATAGTTGCAAGACCATACTCTCAGGAAGTTTGTCCCAGACTGCAACCATGCCTTTTGTTGAATCTGTGCCTTTTAGTTGTACTCCAGAGGGAACGGTTTCATAACACTACCATTAATACTTCCTTTGTCTTGTGTCCATGACGCCTTTGTCAAATCTCTCCTGACCTTTTACTTTGATCCATTTGCTCCACCTCCTCTTAAAACAGAATAAAATCCATCATGTTTCTACGGCTCTTTAGTTCTGAAGAGTCAAACAGACTGAAAATGCTAACTTTTTTCTCTCTCTGCAGATGCTGCCAGACCTTCTGGGTTTTTTCATCATTTCTTGTTTTTATTTCAGATTTCCAGCAATATTTTGCTTTTATTTTAGTATTTTAGGCACATTATTTCTTATTTCCATCCAGACTGTTTCTCCTCACTGTTTCATTACTGCCCTTATGTCATCATTTATAATTGTGAAACTGAAATACTTCTGCAACAATGGGAAGTTGCCATAGGGAAAGAATGCAGGGTTAAGGGTGGAGAAGAACCTCCATGGAGTCATGGAGGTAATGGTCGCTACGAAATGCTGACAGGGATGGTGAGGAGATGGTGTGTTTGGTGGTGGCATGCTGGAAATGGTGATAATCCTTTGAATACGGAGACCAGTGGGAGGCAAAGGGTGACATCTGAGATGTGGCAGATGTTTCGGAATCCGTTAAATCTCCCTGTTAAGCACAGTGGGTTGAATCCTTGGCCAAGAAAAAGGCTAACGTCAGAAGCAATGTTTTGGAAGGTAGCATCAATGTAACAGATACATTGAAGAAATCAGGAGGGGGGATGGCCTTAGCAACTGCTGGACTCCGTGGGTTTGTAATGAACATTTGCAGAAACAGAGGCAGAGGTCAAATAAGGGAAAGGGATACATCGGAGGACATATACCAATTAAACAAAGTTGTTTCCTTGTGGAACATCTAAGTGCCACTGTAGGGGAGGGCTCATCCTTGTGGCTATCTCTGACTGCAATTCCGCCACCTCTGTTGCCGTTTCTAAGGCTCAGTCCTCGTAGATCTTGGCCTTTCTGTGTGTTGAGTTTCCTATCAGTCTTCTCCCCAGTCTTTACCATGAAGGCCACTGGTCTAGTTATTAAGAGGACAACTCTTGGGATCCACAGGATGCTGTCTCCAAAATTTTGATCGAGATCAATGTTTCCAGGTTTAAAGCTCCCATCAGACTTCTGTCCACCCTGATGTTTTTTTTGGGTTTGTTGTTTTTCTTCCACTTTGCCAGCCAGGTTGATGAAAGTGAGGCTCAGCCTGGCCTAAAGGTGTTGGCACATCAATAGGGCTGCCAGGGCTAATCCTGTGGTCATGTGCAGTGTTATCCTATAACTGAAAAGGAAATGGCCAAGCTTCATTTCCAAAGAGCTCATCGTTCGTTTTTTTTTCATGTTTTTTAATACCCACACTGCTCACTCAGCCAGCCTTTTTGAAGATGGGTGAAAGCATGCCATGTGGATGTGCCTCACTCCATTTGTATTTATGAAGATTTGAAACTCTCTGCTGGTAAATGGGGTCCTGTTGTCTGTTAGGAGGACCTTGGGTATACCATGTTTGCAGAAAGATTGCTGAAGATTTTCTCTGGTGTTCTAAGAGGTAGTTGGGGCCATCTGGTGTGCGTCGATCCATTTGAAATGGGCATCGATCAGAATCATAAAACTCATAAGTGGCCCTGTGAAGTCTACATGTACTCGCATCCAAGGTCGCCCCAGTCATTCCCAAGGATGCACCAAGGCTGCTGGTGGGACCTTCTGGTTTTTTTGGAAGGTTTTGCACCACTTTGACCAGGTTTTCAGTGTCCTTGTCTATACAAGGGGGTGACACAGTGGTTAGCACTGCTGCCTCACAGTGTCAGGGATCCACATTTGATTCCCAGCTTGGGTCACTGTCTCTGTGGAGTTTGCACATTCTCCCTATGTCTGCATGGGTTTCCTCAGGGTGCTCCAGTTTCCTCGCACACTCCAAAAATGTGGGGTTAGGTGGATTGGCCATGCTAAATTGCCCCTTAGTATCAGGGGAAAATGTATGGGGTTATGGGAATAGAGTCTGGGTGAGATTATGGTTCATACAGACTGTGGGCCAAATGGCAGCCTCCTGCACTGTATGGTTCAAAGATTCTATTCCAACAAGGCCACCAAATGTAGCTTCTTGCAAGCATTTTCATTTTGGACATCTCTGGGTGGCCATCTCATGGTGTATTGGTCACTGGCCTGGACATGGGACAACCACCTGGGTTCCCGTCAAGATGATAGGATCCTCAGTGCTCTAAATATTGGAAGTATAAGTCTTTGGATCCTTGGTAGGACACCTTTATGGTACTCCACGTAGGATGATATGACGTAGCTTTATCAAGTAAATTCAGGCTTGGAGGTCCTTTTGGCTCCAAGCCTGAATTTACTTGACGGATCCTGGCAATGTCCATGAAGTTCAGCATCATGATGACTTCATTCATCTTTGGAGATGAGGGTAGGCTGGTGGGTAGTGGTAGGTGGCTCAAGGCATTTGCATTGCCAATCTTTGTCTCTGGATGATGCTCCATGGTGTATTAATAGGCGCCTAAGAGCAGTGCCCAGCGTTATATCTGAGCTGATGCAATGGGAGAATCATTTTGTTTTCTGCTGAGAGGCCCAACAGAGATTTGTGGTTGGTCATTATGGTGACATGCCAACCATAGATGTATTGGGAACTTTTTCCTCCACGAATACCATTTTTCTCTCTCAATTTGCACATACCTGCTTTCTGCACCTGCCAAGGTTCATGAAGCAGTGTTCATGAAGCTTGATGGATTGAGTTATAAGAAGAGCCTGGATAGACTGGGACTTTTTTTATCTGGAGCATAGGAGACTGAGGAGTGATCTTATAGGGATCTATAAAATAATGAGGGGCACAGATCAGCTAAATAGTCAATTCGTTTTCCCAAAGGTAGGGGGTGTTTAAAACTAGAGGGCATAGGTTTTAAGGTGAGAGGGGAGAGATACAAAAGTGCTCAGAGGGGCAATTTTTTTCACACACAGGGTGGTGAGTGTCTGGAACAAGCTGCCAGAGGTAGTAGTAGAGGCAGATAGAATTTTGTCTTTTAAAAAGCATTTAGATAGGTACATGAGTATGATGGGTATAGAGGGATATGGGCCAAATGCAGGCAACTGGGATTAGCTTAGGGGTCTTTAGAAACAAAAAGGGCAGCATGGACAAGGTTGGGCTGAAGGACTTCTAAGACTCTATAAGCATACACAATTGGACACTGTGTCCCATTGTCCCAACAGGATGACAAAAAAGGTGTTATCTCAAAGGGAGAGATGTTGCAGGTTACAATGAGTGGTCTCAGTGGATCATTATGGGCCAATGTTTGTCAACAGCAATTGCTGTTTGACGGTTGAAGGTTTCTCCTGTGACATTTGCCATGACCTTTTTTTTTTAATTAGGACATGGAAGGGTACCAATTGGGTCACCAAATCCAGTACAAATTTCTCATGATAGTTGTTAAGACCTAGGAAAGATGTCAACTTTGCTCCTTGGGGTCAGAAGCCCCTTTTATGGCCTTCACCTTGTCCTTGACGGGATGCAGTCCGTCCTTGACGGGATGCAGTCCGTCCTTGACGGGATGCAGTCCGTCCTTGACGGGATGCAGTCCGTCCTTGACGGGATGCAGTCCGTCCTTGACGGGATGCAGTCCGTCCTTGACGGGATGCAGTCCGTCCTTGACGGGATGCAGTCCGTCCTTGACGGGATGCAGTCCGTCCTTGACGGGATGCAGTCCGTCCTTGACGGGATGCAGTCCGTCCTTGACGGGATGCAGTCCGTCCTTGACGGGATGCAGTCCGTCCTTGACGGGATGCAGTCCGTCCTTGACGGGATGCAGTCCGTCCTTGACGGGATGCAGTCCGTCCTTGACGGGATGCAGTCCGTCCTTGTCGACTCTGTACCCAGTGTACATTACTTTGTTGACTTGGAACACAAACATTTTCCTTTGTAGCCTGACACCAGTGTCAGAGAAACAACGTAAAACTGTAAATCCTCCAAACTCTCCATGTTCCTTTACAGTAGCTTCTGAGATTAAAACTTCATGTAGATAGACAGCAACATTGGGCATCCCTTGAAGGATGTTCTCCATCACCCTTTGAAAAATGGTGCATGCTGGAGACACCCCAAAACGATAGCAAGTGTACTTGTACAGTCCTTTGTGAGTCCTTTTGAGGTGTCATGGATGCCAGCTCCTGTTGGAGGTAAGCGTGGTTCATATCCAATCTGTCAAATAAATGAGGCCCCCCCGCCCTTGTAAATTTATAGTCCTCATAGAATTGGACTAAGTTGTTAGATTTTAAAACCAGGACTACTGACGCATCCCGTTTGCCAAATTGTCCTGGTTATATAATGCCAAGTTCCTCTAGACAGTCCATTTCAGCCTCCACCTTGACATTTGGGCATAGGGGACTGGTCGTGCCTTGAAGTATTTATATTGGGCCTCTGGTCCACTTTCATCTTGGCCCTGGCATCTTTTATCATTTTGAGGCATTCTTGGAACATTTTGAGGTACTTCCCAATCTCTTTGTATAGGTTGCCAGTACCTATTTTAAAGATCTGTGCCAATCCAGGTGGATTTTCTGCAGCTCGTTCCTTCCCTGAAGGCTGGGCCCTGGTCTTTGCGCTACTATTAGTGAGAGTCAGATTCTGTTGCCCATGTGTAACTGGGGTTACAGAGGCCCCAATAACGTGCAAGGGCTTTCTGATGTGCGTGGCCAATCAAGCCTTGGTGTCTTCAGGCTTAAAAGCAAGGTGTCCAATTGCAGTCATTTCCCAATGATAGATGCAGCGTCTAGAGGGGTGGCCGTTGAATCTGGATTGATGGCAATTGAATCTGGGCCACTTTGGGTGCAGTGATCCAATTTAGTTGCATCAGTTCCTCATCTTTGGGCTGATTTATTTGTAAAGCTCTATCTTGAGGTGGCTTTGCCCTTTGTCCCTATAATTAGGGGGATTGATTGCATTCTTTGTTAGCTGCCTGCCTGGTGCCAGAGGGACATCTCTGACCAGCTTGAAAGAATATTGGAATGGGAGGGAGAGCATCTGATTGTGGTTCATACTGGGACACGCAACATCAGCAAGACTAGGAAAGAGGAACTGTTTGGGGATTAGCAGATGCTAGGAACCAAATTAAGGACAGGTTCTCGAGGGTTATAATCTCTGGATTACTACCTGAGCCACGTGGATTGGCGCAGGAATGAGAAAATTAGGGAAATAAACACGTGGCTGAAAGAGGAGTTCCATTTCATGGGGCATTAGCATCAGTATTGGAACAGGAGGAATCTGTACCGTTCAGACAGTCTTCACCTGAATCGATCTGGGACCAGTGTTCTGGTGGAAAGGATAAATAGGGTGATCACAAGGACTTTAAACTAGCGAAGGTGGGGGGTAAAATTGTAAGAAGTGTAATGGTTAATGGGAAGCAAGGCAGCAGGTTAGCATATGGGGGAGTGGGTTCAACTGCATGGAAAATTGAGAAAAGTTAAAACACAGCTCAAGAGATGTCAAAGTCTCCAGAACAAATAATAGGACTGTGTTTGGAAAGGGTTAGAATCTAACTTCAGGCACAGCAGATAAGGGGATGACAATGAGAAGGTTAATGCAGGACTGAGAGTATTGTATTTGAATGTATGCAGTATATGAACTAAGGTAAATGAGTTTGTAGTGCAGATTGAAATTGGCAGGTAGGATATTGTGGTCATCAGAGACATGGCTGCAAGAGGATCAGAGCTGGGAGCTAAATATCCAAGGGTCACATCATGTCAAAGGCAGGCAGGTGGGAGCACAGTTGCCTTGTTAGTAAGAAATTAAATCGATAGCAAGAAATGACGTATGGTCAAAAGATGTGGAATCTGTGTGGGTAGAGTTGAGGAACTGCAAAGATAAAAGAATAGTGATGGGAATTATGTGAAGGCCGCCGAGCAGTAGGCAGGATGTGGGCCGCAAGATACACCAGGAGACAAGAAAGGCAAGGTTACAGTGATCATGGGGGATATCAATATGCAGGTTGAGTGGGAAAATTGGGTTGGTAGTGGATCCCAGGCAAAGAAACTTGTGGAACATCTATAAGATTACTTTTTGGAGCAGCTTGTGATGAAGCCCACTAGGGAACAGGCAATTCTGGATTTGATGTGTAATGAGGTAAACTTGATAAGGGAGCTTAACGTGATCCTTCATTTTATCCTTGCCCTTACCCTTAGGAGGCAGTGACTATAATATAGAATTTACTTTGCAGTTTAAGAGAGAATGGGAGTGGGGGGCGGGCATGGTGTGGTTGTCGTTATGTGCTGAGGAGCAGGGTTGGAGGGGAGCATTGTGCAGAGGGGGAAAATGTGCAGATGGGGTGGGGTCTGTGGGGAAATGTGCAGTGGGGGTGGGGCCAGGGAAATGTGCTGAGGAGGCAGAGTCCAGGAGAGAAATATTGTGCAGAGGGGCGAAGTCCAATGGGGGGGGTGGGGAAATACGCAGAAGAGGCGGGGTCCGGGGGGAAGCGTTGCACTGAGGCAGCAGGGTCTGGGGGGAATGCAGAGGAGTGGGATCCATTGGGAAAACGTTGCACTGAGGGGATGGGGTCCAGGAGGGAAACATTGTGCTGAGGTGGCGGGGTCTGGAGGAAAGTGCAGAGGAGTGGGACCGTTGGGGAAATGTTGTGCTGAGGGGGTAGGGTCTGGATGGGGGCTGGGTGCAGTCGCAGGGAGCAGTGTGCTGAGGAGTGGGGCCTGGCTAAGCATTCAGAAATGGGATGTTAACCAGATCTCTGTCATTACTTCCTCCAGAATGCACTGTTTAACTTGCTGTTCTCTGACTCTCCCAGTATTTTATGCATCACAGTATTCCTCTCTAATATTTCATAAGATCATATGGTGCTGAAGAGGCCCATCGAGTGCACCGACGCGTGAGAAGGATCTGTCCTCTCAGCTAATCCCGTTACCGGCATTTGGCCCATAGCTTTGAATGTTATGACATGCCAAATGTTCATTCAGGTACTTTTTAAAGGATGTGAGGCAGCTTGCCTATATCACTCTTCCAGGCAGCGCATTCCAGATCGTCGTGTCCCCTCTAAACCTCCTGGCCCTTCGGCCCTCGATGTTGTGCCGAGCTATGTCCAAACCAAGATCAAGCTTCCCCACTCCCTATCGTTCTGGTGTGCTCTATGTTCCTATCCAATAACTGCTTGAAAGTTCCTAAAATGTCCGACTCCACCGTCACAGCAGGCACCCCAGCCACTCTGAGTAAAGAATCTACTCGGACATCCCTCCTATATTTCCTACCATGAACCTTAAAGTTATGCCCCCTAGTAACAGCTACACCCATGCAAGGAAATAGTCTCTGCACATCCACTCTATCTATAAACCTCTTCATCATCTTATAAACCTTTATTAAGTCGCCTGTCATCCTCCTCTGCTCTAAAGAGAAAAGCCCCAGCTCCCTCAATCTTTCCTCATAAGACCTACCCTCCAAACCAGGCAGCATCCTGGTAAATCTCCTCCGCATTCTCTCCAGTGCTTCCACATCCTTCTTATAGTGAGGTGACCAGGACTGCACACAATATTCCAAATGTGGTCTCCTCAAAGTCCTGTTTAGTTGCAGCATAACCCCATGGCTCTTAAACTCAAATCCCCTGTTAATAAACTCTAACACACTATAAGCCTTCTTCACAGCTCTATCCACTTGAGTGGCAACCTTCAGAGATCTCTGGATATGAACTCCAAGATCTCTCTGTTCCTCGACATTTCTCAGAATCCTGCCGTTGACCCTGTAATCTGCATTCAAGTTTATCCTACCAAAATGAATCACCTTGCACTTATCAAGGTTAAACTCCATCTGCCACTTTTCTGCCCAGCTCTGCATCCTTTCAATATCTCTTTGCAGCTTACAAGAGCCCTTCAGCTCATCCAGTGCTCCACCAATTTTGGTGTCATCAGCAAATTTACTAACGAACCCTTCAGCCCCCTCTTGATTAAAAAGTCATTGATAAAAATCACAAAGAGAACCCAGCACTGATCCCTGTGGTACACTGCTGATAACGGTCCTCCAGTCTGAAAATTTTCCCTCCACCATCACCCTCTGTCTTTGAGACAGCCAGTTACTTATCCAATCAGCCAAATTTCCTACTATCCCACACATCCTTATCTTCTTCATGAGCCTACTATGGGGAACCTTATCAAACGCCTTACTAAAATCCATGTATATGACATCAACTGCTCTACCTTCGTCTACACACTTAGTTACCTCTTCAAAGAATTATCTTGAACCTGTGTCCCCTCCTGACTGACCCTTCAACTGAGGGGAGCAACTGTTCTTTATCCACACTCTCCAGTGCCCATCATAATCTTGTACATATCGATCAAGTCATCCTTCAGTCTACATTGCTCCAATTTCTCTTCATAACTTAAATGTTCCATCCCAGGCAACGTCCTGGTGAATCTCTGCATTCGCTCCAGTGCAGTCACATCCTTCCTATTACGTGGTGATCAGAACTGCACACAGTACTCTAGCTGTGTTCTCATCAAAGTTCAAGACAAATCCATCATGACTTCCCTGCTTTTATAATCTGTGCCTCGATTGATGAAGGCAAGTGTCCCATATGCAGTTTTCACCACCGCACTAACATGTCCTTACATCTCCAGCGATTTATGGACAAACATGCCAAGGTCCCTTTGCCCCACAGAACTTCCTAGTGTCATACCGACATTGAATACTTCCTTGTAAAATTAGTCTTTCCAAAGTGCATCATCTCACACGTTTTGGGATTAAATTTTATCTGCCCATTTGACCATCCCATCCATATCATCTTGTAGCCTGAGAAACTCAACCTCATTGTTAGTCACCTGGCCAGTCTTTGTGTCACTCTGAAACGTACTAATCCTAACTCCTGACATAGTCATCTATGTCATTTACATAAGTGATGAATAATAGGGGACCCAACACAGATCCCTGTGGCATGCCACTGGAAGCTGGCTCCAGTCACTAAAGCAGCCTTCTGTTATCACCCCTTCTCCTACAACTAAGCCAATTTTAAATCCACTTTATTAAATTATCCTATATCCCATGTGCATTTGCCTCCTTTATAAGTCCCCCACTTGGAACCTTGTCAAAGGCTTTGCTCAAATCCACACATCAACTGCACTACTCTCATCTACACACCTGGTCACCACCTCACAAAATTCAAATTTGTTAGGTATGACCTCCCTTTGACAAACCTATGCTGACTATCCCTGATCACGTCTTGTCCCTCCAAGTGGAGATAGATGCTCTCATTCGGAATTTTCTCCAATAATTCCCTACTGACGAGACTCAGTAGTCTATAGTAACCATGACTTATCACTACAACCTTTCTTAAATAGCGGAACCACATTAGTTGTTCTCCAATCCTCTGGCACTTCCCCATGGCCAGAGAAGAATTAAAAAATTGAGTCAAAGCCCTGCAATCTCCTGCCTTGTCTGTCACACAATTCATTAATTTGTCCACTTTTAAGCCTGTCAACACCTCCAATTTTTGTCCTTCTTTATGTCAGTTTGCTCAAGAACCTCAGTCTCTCTACCTGAATTTTTTTCTTCACACTCATTCTCTTGGGTGAAGAAGGGTGTGAAGTATTCGTTCTACCATTGTCCCCTGGCTCCATTCACTGATTGCTGTCTTGGTCCCTAATGGGCCTTACTCTTGTCTTGGTCCCTAATGGGCCTTACTCTTGTCTTGGTCCCTAATGGGCCTTACTCTTGTCTTGGTCCCTAATGGGCCTTACTCTTGTCTTGGTCCCTAATGGGCCTTACTCTTGTCTTGGTCCCTAATGGGCCTTACTCTTGTCTTGGTCCCTAATGGGCCTTACTCTTGTCTTGGTCATCCTCTTTCTATTGATATCTCAAAATATTTAATAAGTATTTTGCTCACTTTTGCCAGCCAGAGCTTTCTCATAGTCCTTTGCTTTCTTAAGCTCCACCCTCCACTTTTTCACTTCACTAATGCCTCTGCTGATTTGCTCCCCTTGTACCTTCTAAATTTCCACATTTGTAGCTGTTCCCAGTCTAACTTGGCCAGATCCTACCATATTTTACTAAAATTATCTCTCCACCAGTCCAAAATTTTGTTTGCAACTTGTCTATTTCTTTGTTCAATACTAGCTTAAATTATACCATATTGTGATAGCTGTCACTAAAATGCTCCCCCACCATCTCAATCACCCATCCGATTTTATTTCCCAGAATTAGGTCCAGCACGGTACTTCCATTGTTGGACCTTTTCATATTGGCTTATTTCGTCTTGATTCTCACACCATTTCCAAGTTAATTTGAAGCCCTCCCAACAGCACTAGTGAAATACCCTTCAAAGAACATATCCCAGCTCTATTAGGGTGCAACGGGCTTGTCCAGGTGCCATATCAGCCAGAGCCTGCCCAGGAATTGAAAGCCCTCCCTCCTGCACCATCTTTCCAACCTAAACCTTCTATTTTATTATTCACTTTCATGTGGCACTGGGAGTCCTTGGCCCAACCATCTTCAGCTGCTTCATCAATGACCATCTCTCCATCATAAGATCAGAAATGAGAATGTTCAATTTCCGGCATCATTTGTGACACCTCAGTACTGAAACAGTCCAAGTCAAAATGCAGCAAGACCTGGACAATATCCTGCCTTGGGCTGACAAGTTGCAAGTAACATTTTTACCACACAAGCCAGAAATGACCACAGAATCTTGCAGTGCAATAAAGGTCCTTCATCCCATCCAGTCTGCACCAACAATAACTATCACTAAAGTCGCACTAATCCCATTTTCCAGCACTTGTCCCATATCCTTGAATATTTTGATCTTCCAAATGTTCATCCAAATTCTTCTTTTTCAAAGGTTGTAAGGTTTCCAGCCTCCACCACCTTCCCAGGCAGTGCATCCCACATTCCTACCATCCTCAGTTTTTCAAATTCTCCTTTGAATGTACTGCCCATATCCCCTCTTGATTTTCTCCTTAACCAAAGGAATGGCTGCTTCTTATTCACCTTGTCCATATCCCTCAATCTTGTACACTTCAACCATGCCCACCCCTCCCTCTCCCCATGCCCCAACCCCTTAGCCTTCTCTGTTATAAGGAAAATACAGGCCTATCCAGTCTCTCCTTAAAGCTCAAAAGTTCCATCCCAGGCATCATCCTGGTAAATCTCACCTGTATCCCCTCGAATTTACCCTGCTAATCCCCTTGATAGTAAGGGTCAATTTAGCATAGCCAATCAACCTAACCTGTACATCTTTGGACTGTGGAAGGAAACTGGAGGAATGCCACACAGATGTTGGGAGAATATGCAAACTCCACTCTGTCACCCAAGGCCGGAATTGAACCCTGTCCCTGGTGCTGTGAGGCAAGATTACGAACCATGTTAGGTCTGTACTCTCCCCATTTCCTTTCTGAATGGTTCCCACTCCTCTGCTGTAGGCCTTCCTGCAGGAGCTGTTCCTTATCAACTTTGGCCAGATTCTGCCTTTCCCCAATCCAAAGATGTTTTTTGCAGGCTGTTTTTCTCCTTTTCCATAACAAACTTGAACCATACAGTGTTGTGGTTGCGATCACTAAAATTTCCCCATTACCACATTGAACACTTGTCTGGCTTTGTTACCCAGAATCAGATCCAGCACTGCTTGTTGGGCCTTCTATATATTGATATAAGAAATTCCCCTGAATATGCCTTCGCTAAATGCTTGGCACTATGACTATCCCAATTTATGTTGGGGAAGTTGAAATCCCCTTGTACTCGCTGATTATTATTCTTACACCAATCAGTGAATTGACTGCATATTTGCTCCACTATTTCCTGCTGGCTCATTGGGGGCCCCCTATAAGAGAAAATCTCAACCATCTCCTCTTGACTTTCAGTGACGTTGCCAGTGCTGAATTCCCCTCTATCAATATCCTGGTTGATACCACTAAAATTTGAATTGCACTAGCAGATAAATACTACGCTTACGAGAGCAGGTGAGAAGCTAAGAAACCTGCAGCAAGTAACTCACCTCCTGACTTTTGAAAACCACAAGACACAAGTCACTAGGGTGATGGCATATGCCCCACTTGAATAGATGAGTGAAGCTCCAACAACACTCAAGAATCTTGACACTGTGTGAAAGAAAACAGCCCGCTTAAGAACGTAAGAAACAGGAGCACGAGTAGGCCACCTAGCCCTTCGAGTCTGCCGCGCCATTCAACAAGATCATGGCTGATCTAAAGTGGATCAGTTCCACTTTCCCGCTTTCTCCCCATAACCCTTAATTCCCTTGTCTATCAGAAACCTATCTACCCGTGACTTAAATATATTCACCGAGGTAGCTTCCATCACTTCAATGGGCAGAGAATTCCAGAGACGTACTACCCTTTGAGTGAAGAAGTTCCTCCTCAACTCTGATCTAAACTGCCCCCCCTGCTTTATTTTGAGGCTGTGCCCTCTAGTTCTGCTATCCTTTCTAAGCAGGAAGAATCTCTCTACCTCTACCCTATCTATCCCCTTCATTATCTTATATGTCTCTATAAGATCCCCCCTCAGCCTTCTAAACTCCAACAAGTACAGACCCAGTCTATTCAATCTCTCCTCTTGGCTAACCCCCTCATCTCTGGTATCAGCCCAGTGAACCTTCTCGGCACTCACTCCAAGGCCAATATATTCTTTCGCAAATGCGGCGACCAAAACTGCACACAGTACTCTAGTTGCAGCCTCACCAGTGCCCTGTACGGTTGCAGCAAGACCTCCTTGCTTTTATATTCTATCCCTCTCACTATAAAGGCCAACATTCCATTTGCCTCCTTGATCACCTGCAGACTGGGTTTTTGCGATTCGTGCACAAGGACCCCCCAGGTCCCTCTGCACCGTAGCATGCTGCAGCTCCTTGCCCTTTAAATAATAATCCCTCCTACTATTATTTCTACCAAAGTGAATAACCTCACACTTGCTAACATTATACTCCATCTGCCAGGTCGTCACCCACTCACTCAGCCTATCCAGATCTCTCTGCAGACTTTCCGCGCCTTCCACGCAATTTGCTTTTCCACTCGTCTTCGTGTCATCAGCAAATTTTGTTACCCTACACTCAGCCCCCTCCTCCAGATCATCTATGTAAATGGTAAACAGTTGAGGCCCCAGCACTGATCCCTGTGGCACTCCACTAGTCACCATAAGAACATAAGAAATAGGAGCAGGAGTAGGCCATCTAGCCCTTCGAGCCTGCCCCGCCATTCAATAAGATCATGGCTGATCTGTCGCTGCTCAGTTCCACTTTCCCGCCCTCTCCCCATAACCCTTAATCCCCTCTCTTATCAAAAACCCATCAACCCGCGTCTTAAAAATATTTAGCGAGGCAGCCTCCACCACTTCAACGGGCAGAGAACTCCAGAGATTCACCACCCTTTGAGTGAAGAAGTTCCTCCTCAACTCCGTTCTAAACCGCCCCCCTTTTACCAACAGCCAACCAGAATAGCACCCATTGATTCCAACTGTCTGCTTCCTATTAGACAACCAATCCTCTATCCACGCTAACACCTTACCCCCAACTCCATGCACCCTAACCTTTTGCAGCAACCTTTTGTGAGGCACCTTACCAAACGCCTTCTGGAAATCTAAAAACACCACATCCACCGGTTCCCCTCTGTCTACCGCACTAGTCACATCCTCATAGAAATCCAACAAATTTGTTAAACACAACGTCCGCTTCATGAATCCGTGCTGCGTCTGCTTGATCAAACCATTCTTTTCTAGGTGTCTTGTTATTTCTTCTTTGATGATGGATTCTAGCATTTTTCCAACTACAGATGTTTCTTTATCGCTTTCTTAGTCATTCTTTGTTTTTTAAATCTTTCCCAATCTTCTAATCACCCACTATTTTTAGCCGCTCTGAATGCATCAGCTTTTAATTTAATACTCTCCTTTATTTCCTTCGATAACCACGGCTGGTTCTCTCTTCTCCTTCAGTCTTTCTTTACCATCGGAATATATTTCTGCTGAGTACCGAAAAAGATCTCCTTAAAAATCCTCCACTGTTTCTCAGCCGTCCTACCAACCAATCTGCGCCCCAATCTACATTTGCCAATTCTGCCCTCACCTTATCATACTCGCCTCTGTTCAAACAGAGGACAAGGGTTTGGGACCCTACTTTCTCATCCTCCATCTGCATCAGAAATTCAGCCATACTATGATCACTTGTCCCAAGAGGATCCCTCACAAGAAGACCCCTAATTCTACCTGTCTCGTTACACAGTACCAGATCTAAGATAGCTCGCTCCCTTGTAGGTTCCGTTACATACTGTTCAAGGAAACTATCCCGACAGCATTCCAAGAACTCTTCCTCAAGTCCATCGCTTCCGACTTGGGTCATGCAATCAGTATGCAGATTAAAATCCCCCATAATTATTGCCGTTCCGTTTCTGCACACATCAATTATTTGTTTGTTTATACTCTAGCTTGATTGACATCAAACATTCACTGACTCCAGCACCGACACAACTGCAATAGTATGTGCTATGTGATTCAACAACACCTTCCAAATCAGTGACCACTATCATCTAGAAGAACAAGCCAGTGATACATGAAAACATCACCCACCTGCAGGTTTTCCTCCAAGCCACTCCTCATCCTGAGTTGGAAATATATCGCCCATTCCTTCTCTGTCATTGAGTAAATATACAGGAACTCACTCCCTAACAGCACTGTGGTTATACCTACCTCAGGGACTGCAGCCGTTCAAGGAGATGATTCCCTGTGATGGTGGGGAACTGGATTTCCCAGTAACGTCCATATCTCAGTAAAAAAAACTGATCTGAGATAAATATGTATTTCTCAACCCGCTGTCCAAATCTGTAGCTTGGATGTTTGTACCTTGATTCTTCACATCAAAATTGTTTTTGTTTTGAATTTATTTAATTAACACTTTGACCATGGCACATGGTAGTTACTCAGCCATGAGGCCAGCTGTGGGTCTGGTGCTCTGGGGTACAGTACATTGATTTGTAATAATTTGTTATAAGCATTCTACTATAGCTGTCATCATGACTATTGGGTGATGTGCATGTGTTTATTCCACAGTTGGGCCTATGCAGGAAGCTGTTGTGGACAGCAATCAATCAGTGAGTCATGAAGGAAGGAGCTTACTTGGGACACCAACCAACCAATCAGAAGAAGTAAGATGCTGGCACCATGTGTGGGTTGGACTGTTTGGGATTGACACTTATTGATCATGTGGTTAGATACTCTTAGCCAATGTTTTTTCTAAGCTGTGGGTGCAATTTGACAGTTCCTGCACAACCCGTGCAAAGTCTGCCCTTTTAAATTATCCCATGTGCAGTCTCCAGTTTATGTCCCAGAAACCAGGCAGTGAAGGATAGAAATGGAGCTCAAACTTTTTAAGCTTTTATTCACGAATACTACTGAAACGTTAAGATTTCTGGAGATAGAGCAGAAAAGTAGAGCAAATTTGATTGCTTCACGTAGAGTGAACCAAATTGCCGTCTTTTATGATAGTAATGTCTATGATTGAAACCCCCAACAAGCACAGCTTTTGTCTATCCTTATTTATGCTATTTGATTTAAATCAATTAAACCAAATTAAACAAACTGAGGAACAATGTATAGGAGTAGCCCCTTAAAGGGATATTGCATCAGACAAAAACAAATGGCAAAGGAAACTTAAAACATTCAATCAAAATGTGATTATAGTGGTCACCAAAATATCCCAGTCACTGATGTCCACTGGGCATGGAAGATCTTTGCTTATTTATAGGGGCACAGGGGGTGTTAGTGCCCACTATCTGCCTACTGTTAAACACACATACTGTACATTAACAGATTTCCTTATCTCTCTAAATAGAGTTTATACGTACAGCCAAAATTTCATAATAAATTAATAATAAATCAAAAACATCCACATGCTTTACAAACCACAACATCGCAAGACACTCATCCTCTAGTTATTTGCATTTTTTTTTTCTGTAAAATATCAAAACAATTCTCTCTTGAATGCCTTCATGGGTCGGGGCATTGAGTTTAAAAACGGGCAAGTCATTTTACAGCTTTATAGAATCTTCGTTAGGCTGCATTTGGAATATAGTGTTCAGTTCTGGTTGCCGTTGGAGAAACTTGGTTTGTCCTTACTGCAATGATGGAGGTTGAGGGGAGTCTGCAAGATTGAGGGGCATGGGCAGAGTGGATAGTCAGAAGCTTTTTCCCAGTGTGGAAGATTACCAGGGGGCATAGGTTTAAGGTGCGAGGGGCAAAATTTAAAGGAGATGTATGAGGCAAGTTTTTTTTAGAGGGAGGTGGGTGCCTGGAACACGCTGCCAGGGAGAAGCCGGTACTATAGTGACTTTTAAGAGGTGTCTTGACCAATACATGAATAGGATGGGAATAGAGGGTTTTAGTTCAGTTGGGCAGCATGGTTGGTACAGGTTTGGAGGGCCAAAGGGCCTGTTCCTGTGCTGTAATTTTCTTTGATCTTTGGTCAGTTGAACTGAACAATTAAATTTTGTATTTGCTCTTTGTTTTTATCTTCCTGTAATGACTTAATACAATTAATCACGATGGGAATAACACTTTGTGAATGTTGATTTAAAGTTAATACAGACTACTCTACTTAATATCTAAATCAGTATACTTAAAACACAAGCTTGATGAGTTCATGATTTGTATTCATCCATTTAATTTGAGATTTCCTTTCAAGTCAGCAAGACCAAGTTGTAACCATCACAAGTTTCATAAAATCTAGATTGTATCTTAATGAATGATTAATATAGCATGGAATTCTGAAGGAGAGAATTAATCTCCACTTGGAAAGGCATAGGTTAATTAGGGATAGTTAGCATGGCTTTGTTAGGGGGAGGTCATGCCTAACAAATTTGATAAACCTTTACGAAAATGTGATTGATTGTGTGGATGAGAAAGTGCAGTTGATGTAGTTTATATGGATTTTAGCAAAGCCTTTGACAACGTCCCACATGGGAGACTCATTGAGAAGGTTGAAGCGCGTGGAATTCAGGGACGTTTGGTGAGATGGATCAGAAAATGGATTAGAAGTAGGACTCAAAGGGTGGTAGAAGTCTGTTTTAGTGACTGGAGGCTGATGTCCAGTGGCATTCCACAAGGTTCAGTTTTAGAAACATAAAAACTAGAAGCATGAGTACACCATTCAGCCCTTTGAGCCTGCTCTGCCATTCATCTTAGTTGTAGCTAATCATCGAATTCAATATCCTGATCCTCCTTCCTCCCATATCCCTTTGATCACTTTTTAGTCCCAAGAGCTATATCTAATTTCTTCTTGAAATTGGACAATGTTTTAGCCTCAATTACATTTGGTGGTAGTGAATTCCACATAGTCACCATTCTGTGGGTGAAGAAATTTCTTCTTACCTCAATCCTAAAAGGTTTACCCCTTATCTTCCAACAATGACCCCTTCTGGACAGCTGACCGTGAGGAGCATTCATTTTGAATCTTGTCCGGTTTCAAGAAGAAATTAGATATAGCGGATACAATATCCTGACTTGGTAAATTGCAGATCCAGTGACTTTCCAAGAACAATTGGTTTCTCATGATCCATGTGAAGTTTCATCTGTGCCTTTTACACAGAAGGTTTAATCAATGTTTTGGGTATTTCATTTGAGACTGTCGGTACTCATAAAATGAGAATTACATCTCTCTTGTGCTTTGTCAATATATTGTTATCCTCAGTGCAATCCAGCAATTTAAACACTAGGACTGATCAGGGATCCCAAATTGAATTTCATTTTGTATACCCTGTGAAAATCATCTGAACATACAAACAAGGAGCAGGAGTACCCCATCCAGCCCTTCAGCCTGCTCCATTTGATAAGAGCGTGGCTGAACTCGTTGTGGACATACCTGTACTTCCTGTCTAAGATCCTTGTCGAATGATATACTCTTACATGGAATGATTATCTGATTTTAAAGATCTATAAAAATCCGACAATGCATCAAAAAGATTCAGTAACTCATCTTTGCTGTAAATCTTTGCTGAAATACCTGTCTTAATTGGAAGTTGTGTTTTAAAATGTCTTTTGTTTGTGTAGTTCGGCACTATGTTGGAGTCTAGACCAAGGTAGAATAACATTGCCCTGACCAAATTTTTAGTTGGGTCTTCATTTTGGCTGACTTAGGGGATTTCTGCTGGATCTTTATGGTGAGTAGGACTGAGCCTCTATTCCTTGTGTAGTCCCTGCCAAGCTAGATAAGGGCTGGATCAGCTGTCAGTCGCCAAATATTGCAAGTGACTGTCAACATTGGTCAGATTGGCCAAGTGAAAGATATCTGGGAACAATCAGCATTTTGGATCTCAGGAGAAATCAGAGGGATCATACGAAAGATCAAGGCTCAGCTTCAGGAAGGGCAAGATTAACACAGTTGGAGATTCAGCATGCTGAAGTAACTTAATTTTTTTTCCCAGGTATGGATGAAGGAACCGAAACACCTTAGAAAAAAGTGTTTATCATTGGTGAGGCAAAACGTTCAGGAGAACAAGAATTTGGTGGAAGATCGTGTCATCAAAGAGGGTGCAATTCCTCCAGATTCTCTGAGTGAAGTGTATAGGTCAACAGCTAATCATATCTGGGGACAGAATAACAGTGAGAGTCTGGATCCGATACACCAGTTAATGCCAACGTCACCATCAATGCATCCATCCAGCAAGAGAACCTTGTCCAATCCACCACCTGTGAGCAATCAGGCGACAAAAGGTCAGTGAGCTTCATATGACATGAATTTCTTTGTCAGAGATAGACCATACCATCATCAGGCATTGCTGGTCAGAGGGCAAGTTTACCACCAGCTCCCTGGAGGGGGGTGGGGATGGTGGTGGCAGGGAATTTGAAAGTATATTTGAATGCTGTAATGTTATTGATTGTAATTGGAAAATAATCATTTTAATGTTGAAACTCTTTGGCAGGAAAGCGTCCAAAGAAAGGGATGGCAACTGCAAAGCAGCGACTAGGAAAGATTCTGAAGTTGAATAGAAGTGGTCGCCTCTTCCTTTAGAATAACAATGTGACAGATCAGCATTGAAACAAAATGAATCCTGGTCTAACTGCACCTTCAAATGGATTGTGCCTGGCAAACAGTTGCACAGAGGAACACTGTTGAAGTACAGATGAGCAATAATAGTGGACTGAAAGTTCAAATGTTCTGGGCTTGCTGACAGTTTTTAGAGAATAGCATTCTGAATTTACTGATCTTTCTTTTGTCATATAATTTATTTCTTACATATTAATTGATGCATTTTAATTTGACAGCTTTGAATGGTTTTTTTAAAGATGACTATTTATTGATGAATTTGTCTGAACGACAACTAAATAACAAGTTAGATATAAAAGGTGGAGCCATATTTGCAGCTGGCATGTTTTTTTTAATACTCCATTGAAGAGCTCAGTGTGATAGGCTTTGTCTTACTACGTCTGAAATCTACACATTTCATATGTTTTCCATTTGAACAGTTTGCTAATCACTTTGTTGTGGGAACTGACTTTATGAATTTGCGGATTTCAATATTGAAGGAATTAATATCAGCAGTCACCACTGTTTTCAGTCACTTGAAATGAGGAAGATGTCCACCAGGCTTTATGATTTGTGTGTGCTCACCATTCAGTCCAATCCTGAAGCTATGTGCCTTTGAGGAAAAGGAATGAGATCTTCATTGTGTGGGAGGGATCGGATGGGTTGGGTGAATCTTGAGTCCAAATTCTACTTACTCTGTTGCTTTCATCACTGCCCAATGATCAGTTTCTTACTATTACGCCTTGTGGGATAAGATGCTGCTGCATAGTATGGTTTGTGGTAAGTTCCTCCCACCCACCAATATCGGTTTCTCTTCTTTCCAATGAAGCTTTCAGAACCATAGAACGCAAAATTGCAGAAGAGGCCCTTCAGCCCATTGAGTCTGTACTGACACGCGAAAGGCACTGAACTGCCTATCTAATCCAACTTGTCAGCACTTGGCCCACAGCCTTGAATGTTATGTCATGCCAAGTACTCATCCAGGGACTTTTTGAAGGATGTGAGGCATCCTACCTCCACCAATCTTCTCTACTGTCATCGTCCTCTGGCTAAAAATATTTTTCCTCAAATCCCCTAAACCTCCCACCCCTCACTTTTAACTTGTATCTCCTCAACTAAGGGGAGCAGCTGCACCCTATCTATGCCTCTTATAATCTTGAACACCTCAAACAGGTGCCACCTCAGTTATCTGCTTCAGAGAAAACAACCCAAGCCACTCCAACCTCTCAAAGTTAAATATCCATCCCAGGCAACATTCTGGTGAATTTCTTCTGCCAGTGCATTCATGTCCTTCCTAAGTGATGACCAGAACTGCACACTGTGACTTCACCAAAATTCTATACAGCTCCACGATGACTTCTCTATACCCTGTGTGATAAGGGTGAGTGTGCCAATGTCTTTTTCACCACCCTATTAACCTGCCTTTTCACCTTCAGAGATCTATGGACAAACACGTCAAGGTCCCTTTGTTTTTTGGAACTTCTTAGTGTCAGACCTTTCATAGTATACTTGCTTGTCAAATTACTCCTTTCAAAGTGTATCATCTCACACTTTTAGGATTAAATTCCAAATTCAAACATGAACAAAAGAGCTGAATTCCAGAGGTGAGATGAAAATAAAAGCCCTTGGAATTAAGGCTGCATTTGACCAAGTGTGGTATCAAGGAGCCCTAGCCAAACTGTAATCAGCAGAAATTGGGACAAATATGCCACTGGTTGCAATCATCATACCTGGTACATAAAATAGTTGTGGTTGTTGAGGGTCACTCATCCCAGCTCCTGGCCATTTCTGCAGGAGTCCCTCAGGATAGTGTCCTCAGCCCAACCATCTTCAGCTGCTTCATCAATGACCTTCTGTCCATCGTAAAGTCAGAAGTGGGGATGTTCACTGATGGTTGCACAATATTCAGCACCATACACAACATTCAAATTCAACAGGATCTGGACAATATCCAGGGTTGGGCTGATATGTAGTAGTTAACATTCACACCATGCAAAATGCCAAGCAATGACCATCACCAATAAGAGACACTCTAATCACTGCCCCATGACATTCGATGGTGTTACTATCACTGAATCCCCCACTATCAATATCCTTGGAGTTACTATATTCTGGCGTCAGCTTGACTCACCATCTAAACACAGTGGCTACAAGAGCAGGTCAGAGGCTAGGAATACTGCAGCAAGTAACTCACCTTCTGACTCCCGAAAGCCTATCCACCATCTGCAAGGCACAAGTCAGGAATGTGATGGAATACTCCCCATTTACCTGGATGGGTGCAGCTCCAACAACACTCACGAAGCTTGACACCATCCAGGACAAAGCAGCCAGCTTGATTGGCACCACATCTACAAACATTCAATCTCTCCAACGCTCAGTAGCAGCAGTGTATACTGTCTACATGATGCACCGCAGTAATTCACCAAAAATCCTTAGCACCTTCCAAACCCAGAACCACTTCCATCTAGGAAAACAAGGGCAGCAGATAAATGGGAACACCACCACCTGTAAGTTCCCCTCCAAGCCACTCACCATGCTGACTTGGAAATATATCACCGTTTCTTTGCAGTCACTGGGTCAAAATCCTGGAATTACCTCCTGATCAGCATTGTGGGTCAACATGGACTGCAGAGATTCAAGATGGCAGCGCACCACCACCTTTTCAAGGACAACTACAGGTGAGCAATACCTATGACCCAAGAATAAAGAATAAAAAGCAACAGCTAAACTAGTTCTATCTTCACAAAGGAAGACACAAATAACTTCCTAACAGTGCTAGGGAACGAAGGATCTAATGAATAGCAGGATCTAATGCGAAATTACTATCACTTAAAAAAATAGTGCTGGAGAAATTAATGGGAATGAAAGCTGACAAATCCCTAGAACGTGATAACCTATATCCCAGGGTTCTGAAGGTTGTGGAAATGTTGGATACTTTGTCATCTTGCAAAGTTCTGTAGATCTTATAACAGTCCCGGCAGATTGGAGTGTGACAAATGTAACTCCGCTATTTGAAAAAGGAGGGAGGGAGAGCACAGAGAATTACAGATCAATTTGCTTAATGTCTGTGGTAGGGAAAATGCCATTATAAAGGATGTGATAACAGGATACTTAGACAATATTAAGCAAATTAGGCAAAGTTGACTTGGATTTATGAAAGCAAAATTGTTTGACAATCCTATTGGAGTTTTTTGAAGATGTAATAAGTAGAATAGATAAAGGTAGAGATGTGGTGTATTTGGATTTTCAGAATGTACTTTCTGTACAAAATTAAAGTACATGGGATTGCAGGTAATGTATTGGTATGGATTGAGAAAAAAAATTGAGATAAAAGGTAGAACTATCCGGAGTATAGATACGCAGAGAGACCTGGGGGTGCAAGTGCACAAGTCCCTGAAGGTGTCGGTGCAGGTGCAGAATGTGATGAGGAAAGTGTATGGTATGTTAGCCTTCATAGGAAGAGGTATAGAATATAAGAGTAGGAGTCTGATGTTGCAGTTGTATAGAACGTTGGTTAGGCCTCACTTGGAGTACTGCGTCCAGTTCTGGTCGCCGTACTACCGGAAGGATGTAGAGATCCTGGAGAGAGTGCAGAGGAGATTTACCAGGATGTTGCCTGGTATGGAAGGGCTGTCTTACGAGGAAAGATTGAATGAACTTGGGCTGTTTTCCCTTGAGAGACGTCGGCTGAGGGGGGATCTAATAGAGGTTTATAAGATTATGAAGGGGATAGATAGAGTAAATGGTGGTAAGCTTTTTCCGCTATTAGAAATGGATAGAACGAGGGGTCACGAGCTTAGGGTGAGGGGGGCTAGGTATAAGACAAATATTAGAGGGCAGTTTTTCACGCAAAGGGTAGTGGGGGTGTGGAATGCACTGCCGAGTAAGGTGGTGGAAGCAGGCACGCTAGGGTTGTTTAAGAGTCACTTAGACAGCCACATGAGCGGGCTACATATAGGGGGATATAGTAGGCCTTACTAAACATTGTAGGCTTGGGAATACATTTTGCCTCAGGGATGTTAGTCTTTGCCTGTTTAATAATGAATTTTTTTGTCTCCACAGGCATTTAAGTCCAGCAAGGGGCATGCATGCGGCAGGTTGTAGTGGGCTGCTCTTGGACGTTGCTTCGGGAGTTGCCTATTGCTTCATGTCGTTAGTGTGCTTAAACTGGACCATCTCAAGGGCAACATGACAGCTCAGAGACTATCTCTGTTACTGTGCGGACACATGGATTTGGGCCTGTGTCTGTGGGAGTTTGCACGTTCTCCCCGTGGTTGCGTGGGTTTCCTCCGGGTGCTCTGGTTTCCTCCCACATCCCCAAAGATGTGCTTTTAGGCTGATTGATTGGGGTACTAAATTGTCCCTAAATTGGACCTCCCTGATCAGGCGTAGACTAAAATCATGAATAGGTCACTGAGACAGTGGGACGGCGGCGCGGGCTCGTTGGGCCGAAGGGCCTGTTTCCCGTGCTGTGTTGTTCTTTGTTCTTTGTTCTTTGAGAATTGGTTAGCAGACTGAAAACAGAATAGGAATAAATGGGTCTTTTTGAAGAAACAGGCAGCAACGTGTGCAATCCTGCAGAGATCAGTTCTTGGGACTCAGCTATTCACAATGTGCATCAATGATTTAAATGAGGGAACCAAATTTGATATTTACAAGTTTGTTGATGACGCAAAACTTGCGAATGAGAATGGTGAGGAGGATGCTAAGGGGCTTCAAAGTGATTAAGACAAATTAAGTGAGTGGACAGTTAATTGCCAGATGCAGTTTAATGTGGATAAATGTGAAGTTATCCATTTTGTGCAGATAAACAGATTGGCAGAGGATTGGTTAAATGGTGATAGATTGGGAAATGTTGATATACAAAAGGACCTGGGTGTTCTCGTACACCAGTCACTGAAAGCAAGCATGCAGGCACAGCAAGCAGTCAGGAAAGCAGATGGTGTATTGGCCTTGGAATTGGCAATACCAATATACCCTTGAAATCACCAACACCATACCCCTTATTGGCAAATGTCCTCTTTGGAATCACCAACACCCCCTGTGTGTAGAATTAGCAACACCCTGCTCCACTTCAAATCACACAGACCCCCATCCCCTTCCTTTGGAATCACCAACATGCCCCTACCCTATTGGAATCACCAGCAAACAGACCCCCTTGGAATCATCAATCCCCCACCTCCCATGCTCCCTCCCCACCTCCCTTGGAATAATCAGTAATTACCCCCATCCCCTCATTTGGAGTCACCAAATCCTCCCCTCCCCTCCCCCTCCTTGGAATCAGTAACATCACCCACAGCCCCAACTGGAAGGACCAACCTCTCTCCACCCCACTCATTTGAAATCACTACATCCTCTGCCTGAAATTACCAACACACCCCATTTGCAACCACCTGCTACAAGTGGAGAAGTGTGTGCCATTTTGGTCACGTCACTATAGGAGGGATGTGATAGCAGTACAAGGGGGTACAAAGGAAATACACCAGGATGTTGCCTGGGATGGAGTATTTGAGGTATAAGGAGATACTGGATAGGGGCTTGGATTGTTTTCTTTAGAGCAGAGAAAGCTGAGGGGGAACATGGTTCAGGTGTCTAGCACCCATCCTCCCCACTCAGACTCACCAACTTCCCCACCACTTTGCAGCATTAACACCTCCCCCCCCCCCCCCCCCACCCCTTTGGAATCACAATCAACACTGCTTTGTCTCCCCCCCATTCCCCATGGTATCACCAATACCCCAACCCCTTGCAATCGCTGACACCAAGCGCCTCTGGACTCAATCACCAATGCCACTGCACTTGGAATTACTAACATCCAGTTACCCCGCCCTTGGAATAACAAACATGCACCAGCCCGTCCCCACCCCTTCCTTCCCCACCTTGGAACCACTAATGAGTAATTATTCACAGGCACCTAAAGTTGGCAGAGCAGGTGAATATACTTGTTAAGAAACCACATGGCACATTTTTCATCAGTCATGGTGTAGAGTATAACAGCAAGGAAGTAATGTTGGGGTTGTACAGAACATTAGTTAGGCCACCATTGGAGTGCTGTGTGCACTCCTGGCCATCTCATTATAGGAAGTTTGTGACAGCACTTGAGGGGGTACAAAGGAGAGCAGGATGTTGTTTAGGATGGAGCATTTGAGCTACAAAGAGAGACTGGATGGGGTTGGATTGTTTTCTTTAGAGCAGAGAAGGCTAAGGGGAGATATGATTCAGGTGCCTAAGATTATGATGGATATGGACAGGATGAATAGGAAGCAGTGGTGATTCACAAGGGGACACAATTTTAGGGCAAGTGGCAGAAGATTCAGAAGGTATTTGAGAAAAAGCATTTCAGATGGTAGTGGCAATCTGGAATACAATGAACAAAGAAAATTACAGCACAGGAACAGGCCCTTCACCCTCCAAGCCCATACTGACCATGCTGCCTGATATAACTAAAACCCCCGAACCTTCCGGGGACCATATCCCTCTATTCCCATCCTATTCATGTATTTGCCAAGACGCCCCTTAGAAGTCACTACCGTATCTGCTTCCACTACCTACCCCACGCAATGAGTTCCAGGCACCCAGCACCCTCTGTGTAAAAGGTCTGCCTCGTACAACTCCTTTAAACCTTGTCCCTCGCATGTTAAACCTATGCCCCCAAGTAACTGACTCTTCCACCCTGGGAAAAAGCTTCTGACTGTCTGCTCTGTCCATGCTTCTCATAATCTTGCAGACTTCTATCAGGTTGCCCCTCAACCTCCATCATTGCAGTGAGAACAAACCAAGTTTCTCCAACCTCTTCATAGCTAATGTCCCTTTACCAGGCAACATCCTGGTAAATCTTTTACGTACCCTCTCCAAAGCCACTACATCCTTCTAGAACTATAGAACCCTACAGTGCAGGGAGAGGTACTTCAGCCCATCGACTCTGCACCAAACACAATCCCACCCAGGCCCTATCTCCATTCCATACCCACTAACCTACACTAATCCCTCTAACCTACACATCCCTGGACACTAAGGGGCAATTTCTTAGCACGGCCAATCAACCTAACCAGCACATCTTTGGACTGTGAGAGGAAACCGGAGCACCCAGAGGAAACCCACACAGGCACAAGGAGAATGTGCAAACTCCACACAGACAGTGACCCGAGCCGGGAATTGAACCCAGAACCCTGGAGCTGTGAAGCAGCAGTGCTAACCACTGTGTTACCATTGTGTGTGTGTGTGTGTGTGTGTGTGTGTATGTATGTATAACATGATTTGCAAATTTTTAAACTCAATGCCCCAGCTGATGAAGGCAAGCATGCCATACGCCTTCTTGACTACCTCCTCCACCTGCATCACCACTTTCAGTGACCTATGTAATTGTACATCCAGATCCCTTTGCCTATCAATATGCTTAAGGGTTCTGCCATTTACTGTATATTTCCTACCTGTATTAGACCTTCCAAAATGCATTTGTGCAGATTAAACTCCATCTGCCATCTCTCTGCCCAAGTCCCCAACTGATCTATATTCTGCTGTATCCTCTGATGGTCCTCATCACTATTCACAAATCCACCAATCTTTGTGTCGTCTGCAAACTTACTAATCAAACCAGTTACATTTTCCTCCAAATCATATATATGTATTACAAACAGCAAAGGTCCCAGCACTGATCCCTGAGGAACGTCACATGTCACAGCCCTCCATTCAGAAATGCACCCTTCCACTTCTACTCTCTGTCTTCTTTGACTGAGCCAGTTTGTATCCATCTTGCCAACTCACCTCTGATCCAATGCGACTTCACCTTCTGCACCAATCTGCAATGAGGGATCTTGTCAAAAGCCTTACTGAAGTCTATGTAGACAACATCCGCTGCCCTACTCACGTCAATCATCTTCGTCACTTCCTCAGAAAACTTGATCAAGTTCATACTTACGCCAGGATATTTTGGCCTTGGAGGGAGTGCAGAGGAGGTTTACTAGGCTGATACCGGAGTTGAGGGGGTTGAGCTATGAGGAGAGGCTGAATAAACTAGGCTTGTACTTGTTAGAGTTTAGAAGAATGAGGGGAGATCTCATTGAGACATATAAGATGATGATTGGGTTGGATAGGATAGAGGTGGAGAGACTCTTCCCACTCAGAAAGGACAGTAGGACTAGGGGGCACAGCCTCAAGATAAAGGGGGGGGGGGCGGTTTAGAATGGAGTTGAGGAAGAACTTCTTCACTCAAAGGGTGATGAATCTCTGGAATTCTCTGCCCGTTGAAGTGGTGGAGGCTGCCTCGCTAAATATTTTTAAGACGTGGGTTGATGGGTTTTTGATAAGCGAGGGGATTAAGGGTTATGGGGAGAGGGCGGGAATGTGGAACTGAGCCACGACAGATCAGCCATGATCTTATTGAATGGCGGGGCAGGCTCGAAGGGCTAGATGGCCTACTCCTGCTCCTATTTCTTATGTTCTTATAAAACATGACTTCACCTTCACAAAACCATGTTGCCTCTCACTAATATGTCTATTTATTTCTATATGGGAATAAAATCTCGACTTCTTTCCAATGATTTCCCTACCATTGATGTAAGGCTCACTGGTCGGTAATTACCTGGATTATTCTTGCTACTCTTCTTAAACAAAGGAACAACATTCTCCACTCCTCTGGGACCTCACCTGTAGCCAGTGAGGATACAAAGATTTTTCTCAAGACTGCAGCAATTTCCTCCCTTGCCTCTCAGGGGTATATCCCATCAGGCCCTGGGGACTTGTCCACCTTAATGTCTCTCAAGAACCCCACAATGTCATCCTTCTTGATCTCAACTTGATTCAAACTATATACACTTTTCCAGATGCCTCACCCAGTAAGTGCTTCTCTTTGGTGAGAACTGACACAAAGTACTCATTTAATATCTCATCCATTTCCTTTGGCTCCACACATGTCCTTGAGTGGGCCAACCCTCTCCCTGACTACCCTCTTGCTTTTTATATATGTATAAAAAGCCTTGGGATTTTCCTTAATTCTGCTGGCCAATGCTTTTTCATAACCCCTTTTCGCCCTCCTTATTCCTTGCTTAACTTCCTTAAGGAAGGGAGGGGAGAGGGAGAGACAGAGCACATGCGCAGCGAGGATGGGGGAGAGGTAGGTGAGGGAGCGGTGGGTGGCCGGAAGAAGTGGGGGGTGGGAGGGAGGGAGGGATGGGTTGAGGCTGGTGAGGAGGGGGGAGGGGAGGAAAGGGGGAGGAGGAAGGAAGGAAGGAGGGGAAGGAGAGATGGGGGGGAGGGAGGAAGGAGGGAGGAGGAAGGAGGGGGGGCGGGGAAGGAAGGAAGGGAAGGGGGTGGGGGAGGAAGGAGGGGAAGGGGGTGGGGGAGGAAGGAGGGGGTGGGGGAGGAAGGAGGGTGGGGGAGGGGGAAGGGGAAGAGGGAGGAAGTAGGGGATGGGAGAGGAGCGAGGGGGAGGAGGGAAGGGGTGGGGGTGGGGGTGGGGGTGGGGGTGGGGGAGGAAGGAGGGGGTGGGGGAAGGAGGAAGGAGGAAGGAGGGGTTGGTGGGAAGGAAGGAGGAGGTGGGGGAGGGGGGATGGAGGGGGTGGGGGGAGGAAGGAGGGGAGGGGGAGAAGGAAGGGGGTGGAAGGATAGGGTGGGAGAGGGGGAAGGGGGAGGAAGGAGGAAGGAAGGGGTGGGAGAGGGGGAGGGGGAGGAAGGGGGAGGGGGAGGGCGGGGGAGGAAGGAGGGGATGGGGAAGAGGAAGAGGGAGAGGGAGAGGAAGAGGGAGCGGGGGTGGGGGAGAGGGAGCGGGAGGAATGAAGGGGAAGAAGGAGGGGGGAGGAAGGAGTGGGTGGGGTGGGGGAGGGGGGAGAGGGAGGGGGGAGGAAGGAGGGGGTGGGGCAAGGGGGGGAGTAGGAAAGGACAAAGAACAGTATACAGCACAGGAAACAGTCGTGAGTCTACAATTAGCACAAGATTTCAATGATGTAGTGGTAGTAGCAGTGGATCTAAATATATGGGACAAGGACTATCTATTGCACTGCTATTGCATCTATCTATTGCACTAAGAAATGTGAATCACGTGTTAGGCATCCTGGATTTCTCTTCCTTGTACTTAATCTTGTGTCCTGTGTTGCAGATGCCCCAGGGCCTTCTGGACTCCAGGCCACTACTGCAGCTCCCGCTCATTCTGGTCCAGACAACTCGGGTGATTCCTTGCAGGATATGGATGAAGGAACCTCCAATTGTGGCACAGTTTTGGCATCAGCTTCCACCTCACAACTCACCATCTCAGCTACTGACACATCAGTGGGTCCAGTTAGTGGTGAGGCTTCTGGGTCACAATCTGGTGAGCACAACACATCTGATAATGTACATCAGGTGGAGGAGGAAACATCCAAGGCCTCTGGCGTGCAGGGGCCTGCCGGAGGTGAGGACTCAGCTGGCCCCAGGCTATACGCTGGGCCTCTGAGATCACTTGTCCCTCAGCTGCTGGAGATGCAGCAACAGAGCCAGGGAATGCAGGAGGGGCTGACGGCCACACAGGACCAACTGCAAGGCTGTTGGGAGGAGTCCCAAACTTTCAGGTTGGCCAGCTATTGCCTGTCTTGCGTGCTTCCCAGGCCAACATCTGTAATGGAAAACCTGGAGCTGGGGATCCTCACCTTGAGTGGCAGGCTCCAAGTAATGGCCGAGTAATAGCAGGTCACAGCTGAGGGACTGAACAGGCTTCTTGAGGATTTTGTGGCCCATGGCTGAGAGGCTCATGAACTTGTGGAGACTTGGTGGTACAGTGCTGAGACATAGCGGGCTTTGACAGCAGTCCTTGAGAATGTGGCCCTGTCACAGAGGGTCATGGCTGAGGGGTTGCAGGGCATAGTCCCGTCTCAGAGAACCGTGGCTGAACCGTGCCTCCGACTCAAGTGGCATCGCAGAAGGCTCGACCACAATGGATAGGACACAGGTGGTCCTCCGGGACTGGCAGTGCCTGGTGATGCTGGAGCTTCTGGAGCTTGCTGCAGAAGAACCGCCATCCCATGGAGTGAACAAGGGGCCCACAGGAACCCCAAGGGAGGAGAAAGTGCTCGAGCCCATGCCTGGGCCTTCCAGCCAGGAGGATGGCTACACTTCCTGACACCGGGGTATCTCAGGGGCAGTGGGACTGAAAGGGTGTCATGGAAACATCCCAGACACTTGGAAGCAGGCCTGGGCCTTGATGCCCACCATGCGCATCACAGGCTACCGGGCATGGGAGGCGGCTGGCTCCCTCCACCTCCGATATACATTCTGGGGAGTCACTGAGACGCAGTGGTAGGCCACATAAGTTTAGGAAGTTGTAGTTGTACTGAGATGGCACGGGTGAAGGGCTGCATTAGTTAGAAAGATGTTTAAGCACCTTAACGTTTTCTGTTCACAAGTTTTTATGTTAGATCGTCTTTTCTAAACATGTTTTTTGCAATTAAATGCTTTTTCACCACCCGCTGGTGACTAATTTGTCTCAGATTTGTCTTGAACCTGTACAGGAGGGATGGGGAACATTTGAATGGGAGGGGGACAAATATCTTAGCTGGGAGGTTAGCTGGAGTGTTTCGGCAGGGTTTAAACTAATAGGGAGGGGGGGTGGGGATATGAGACTGATAGCTTATTAGGCACTGGGATTGGGGGCGAGTTGGGTGACAGGGTAGGTTTGGTTGAAAGGAAAATTACACGGGGGAAGGAGGATCCGAGTGGGCCTGGAGGTCTGGCTTGCGTCTGTTTTAATGCGAGGAGTGTAACGAGTAAAACAGATGAGCTTAGGGCCTTGATGTTCACGAGGAATTTAGATGTGGTGGCAGTGTCGGAGACATGGTTAAAGGAAGGGCAGGACTGGCAGCTAAATATTCCTGGGTATAAGTGTTTTAGGTGTGACAGAGGAGGGTTGAAGAGAGGTGGTGGGGTGGCGTTGTTAGTTAAGGAGCACATCACAGCGGTGCAGAGGGAGGATAATATGGAGGAGTTAGAACATAGAACATTACAGCGCAGAACAGGCCCTTCGGCCCACGATGTTGCGCCGACCAATTAAAAAGCAATGACCCTCTAACCTAAACCAAACCCTTTCCATCCATAAACCTATCCACGGATCTCTTAAACGCCCCCAAACTAGGCGCATCTACAACTGCAGCAGGCAGGGCATTCCAATCCCTCACCACCCTCTGGGTAAAGAACCTACATCTGACATCCGTCCTATAACTACCCCCCCTTAATTTAAAGCTATGCCCCCTCGTGCTAGCTTTCTCCATCCGAGGAAAAAGACTATCACTGTCCACCCTATCTAAACCTCTAATCATCTTACATGTTTCAATAAGGTCCCCTCTTAGCCGCCTTCTTTCTAACGAGAACAACCTCAAATCCCTCAGTCTCTCCTCATAGGACCTCCCCTCCATACCAGGCAACATCCTGGTAAACCTCCTCTGCACCCTCTCCAAAGCCTCCACATCCTTCCTATAATGTGGGGACCAGAACTGCACACAATACTCCAAGTGCGGCCGCACCAGAGTTGTGTACAGTTGCAACATGACACTGTGGCTCCTAAATTCAATCCCCCTACCAATAAACGCCAAGACACCGTATGCCTTCCTAACAACCTTATCTACTTGATTCCCAACTTTCAGGGATCTATGTACACATACACCTAGATCCCTCTGTTCATCCACACTATTCAGAGTCCTACCGTTAGCCCTATACTCTACACATCCGTTATTCCTGCCAAAGTGAATTACCTCACACTTTTCCGCGTTAAACTCCATCCGCCACCTCTCGGCCCAGCTCTGCAACTTGTCCAAGTCTCTCTGTTAGGGATTGAGTCGCTGTGGGTGGAGTTGAGGAATAGGAAGGGAGCGATTACTATGCTAGGGGCCGCCCAACAGCCCAAGGGCAGTGGAGGAAGGCATTTGTAAAGACATTTTAGATAGGTGCAGAAAGAATAGGGTTGTTGTAGTGGGTGACTTTAATCTTCCTGGAGTTGATTGGAAGGTGCCTAGAGCTGGGGGTTCGGATGGGGAGGAGTTTGTAAAATGTGTGTTGGAAGGGTCCTTGGAGCAGTACGTAACTAGCCCGACTAGGGAGGGGGCTATACTGGATTTAGTTTTGGGTAATGAGCCGGGTCAGGTGGTTGAGGTTGCAGTAGGCGAACATGTGGCTAACAGTGACCACAACTCTGTCTACTTTAGGATAAAGTACTACTTTAGGATGAGTGCTGTCCGAAGGGGAGGGTGCTGAACTGGGGGAAGGCGAGCTATAGCCGGATTAGGGAGGAGCTGAAGGACGCTGATTGGGAGAGGTTGTTAGCGGGTAAGTCCACGGTTGGCAAGTGGGAGGCTTTCAAGGGAAAACTGAAAAGGTTGCAGGAAAGACATGTGCCAGTAAAGAGGAAGGCTGGGAAAGGCAGGATTAGAGAGCCATGGATTACAGGGGATATTGAGGACTTGGTCAGGAAGAAGAGAGAGGCATATGTTAGGTCTAAGCAACTGGGAACGGAGAGAGCACTGGAGGAATATAGAGAGAGCAGGAGGGAGCTCAAAAGGGGAGTTAGAAGGGCGAAAAGGGGGCATGAAATTGCTTTGGCCGATAGGATTAAGGAGAATCCAAAAGCATTTTACTCTTATATTAGGAACAAAAGGGTGGTTAGAGGGAAAATCGGTCCTCTCAGGGACAAAGGAGTGGAACTGTGCATAGAGTCTGAGGGAATGGGGGAGATCCTGAATGAATACTTTGCGAAGGAGAGGGGCTTGGTGTCTTGTAATGTCTTGGAGGGAGCTGTAGACCAGTTGAAGGAAATATCCATTACGAGGGAGGAAGTGTTAGGGTTTTTAGGCAGCATAAAAACTGATAAAGCTCCGGGGCCTGATGGCATTTACCCCAGGCTGCTTAGGGAGGTGAGAGATGAAATTGCTGGGCCTCTGATGCAAATCTTTGTCTCTTCTTTGGACACAGGTGAGGTACCAGAGGACTGGAGGATAGCTAATGTGGTACCGCTGTTTACAAAGGGTAGTAGGGATTATAGGCCGGTGAGTTTGATGTCAGTGGTAGGAAAGTTGTTGGAAAAGATTCTTAGGGATAGGATGTATAAGCATTTGGAGCATTGCGATCTGATTAGGGATATGCAGCATGGCTTTGTTCAGGGGAGGTCTTGCCTTACAAATCTGGTAGAATTTTTTGAGGAGGTGACAAAAACGGTTGACGATGGACGAGCCGTTGATGTCATCTATATGGATTTCAGTAAGGCGTTTGACAAAGTCCTTCACGGTAGGTTGGTAGAAAGGGTTAAGGCTCATGGGATACAGGGACAGGCATCTAGATGGATTGAAAACTGGCTAGGTAACAGGAGACAGAGAGTAGTAGTGGAAGAGACCTTTTCAAGCTGGAGGTCTGTCACTAGTGGTGTGCCGCAGGACTCAGTACTGGGACCTCTTCTATTCGTAATATATATAAGTGACTTGGAAGAGGGCATACGTGGTGTAATCAGCAAGTTTGCAGATGACACAAAGATGGCAGGATTGGCGGATAGCGAGGAGGAGTGTCAGGTGACACAGCAGGATATAGATAGGCTGGTATATTGGGCAGAAAAATGGCAGATGGAATTTAATCCTGATAAATACGAGGTGATGCATTTTGGAAGGAATAATGTAGGGAGGAGTTACATGATAAAGGGTAGGCGAATTAAGAGTATAGAATTGCAGAGGGACCTGGGAGTGCAAGTGCACAAGTCTCTGAAGGTGGCAACCCAGGTGGAGAAGGTTGCAAAGAAAGCTTACGGAATGCTAGCCTTTATAGGAAGGGGTATAGAGTATAAGAGCTGGCGTCTAATGCTGCAGTTGTACAGAATGTTGGTTAGACCGCATTTGGAGTACTGCGTCCAGTTCTGGTCACCTTACTACCGGAAGGACGTGGAGACCCTGGAGAGAGTGCAGAGGAGGTTTACCAGGATGTTGCCTGGTATGGAAGGACTGGGGTATGAGGAAAGATTGGGTAAACTGGGGCTCTTTTCCATAGAAAGACAGAGATTGAGGGGGGATCTGATAGAGGTGTATAAAATAATGAAGGGTATAGATAAACAGTGGCAGGCTTTTTCCTAGATTGGAGACAAATATCACGAGGGGCCACGAGCTTAGGGTGAGGGGGGAGAAGTATAATTTGGGTGCTAGAGGGAGGTTTTTCACACAGAGGATCGTGGGGGTATGGAATGCACTACCAAGTAAGGTGGTGGAGGCAGGCACGCTGGACTTGTTTAAGGTTTACTTAGATAGACATGAGCAAAACAGGGATGGAGGGTTATAGGAGACGGTTTTAAATAAGGGTCAGAGCCTCGGGACGTTACTGGAAATCTAATGCTACATGTGTTGATGTGTTGTCTCTTTTACTCCGCAGGTGCATCAGTCCACCTTGTTGTCTAACGAGGGGCATGCACACGGTGGGTCGTGCGTGGGCTGCTCTTGGATGTTTCGAGAGTGGCCTAGTACTTCGCGTCGTTTGTGTACGCTTAAAACTGGACCAGCAGATGGGCACCACGACAGCTCAGTGACTATCACTGCTAGCTGTGCAGATACATGGACTTGGGCCAGTATCTGTGGGAGTTTGCGCATTCTCCCTGTGGTTGCGTGGGTTTCCTCCGGGTGCTCCGGTTTCCTCCCACACCCCAAAGATGTGCTCTTAGGCTGATTGGTGTAACAAATTGTCCCTAAATTATTCTCCCCTGAATCTGGTTTCCAATGGGGGTACCATAAGCATAGACACAGGTTGAGGGAGGTGTAGGAAAAATGCATTGTTAATATGGCAGCGCGGGCTCGTTGGGCCGAAGGGCCTGTTTCCCGTGCTGTGTTGTTCTTTGTTCTTTTTTCTTTGAATAGAAATCCTCTTCCATTGATAGTCACTGGAGGGATGCTTCATGTTGAAGTCTGTTGGGGAGGCCCCTCAAAGAGGTGTCACTGGGAAAAGGAAGCCATTGGTTTCCCAGATCCCACAAGCAATTCCCTCCCACCTCCCTCCCACCCCCCAACCCCCACACCCCACCCCATCCCACCCCACTCCACCTGCCCTAGGGCCCTGTATGGAGGTTTCAGATTCCTTACTCACTGCACAGACGTGGCCCAGGTACCCAGCAATCACGTAGGAGGCAGATTAGTTTGCAGCAGGGTATCATCATAATGGTGCTTAGCGAGTCAATGGTGCTCCTCCCTGCCAAAAGACTCGCTAACACAGAGTACCCAGGCCCACCAATCTGGTGTGACTATGTTGCAGGTCGTAGAATTAATTTTGGGGGATGGGGGGGGCTAAGGGGGGGTGGAATGGAACGCACAGACATGGAGTTGATGGCCCTCTGTACGTTAGGCATCTCCGCGATAGCTGTGAACCCTGCAGCCCGGGCTTCCTGATGGCCCTGGTCCAGGTTAAATCTGATGTGCTACTCTGCCCGGGCACTCAGGGCTACAGTGATCTGCTTGACACAGGTGTGCACGGCTGACTGAGAGATGCCACAGAAATCTCCGCTAAAGGTCTGCAAGGAGCCAGTCGCATAAAGGTTCAGAGCAGCTATCAATCACAGTCCCCCCCAATTCCCCCAGCCACATGCTCCCCACAATTACAGCCCCCCAAATTCCCTATGCTCCCCACAATCACAGCTCCTTGAAAAGTTGAGAGACTGCAGCAGTACAGTTTGCAAGGGCTTTGTGCACATCCTTCAGCTGAAAATGAGCTGAGTGCACTGGGACCCAGCAGCACCGCAAGACCTGAGGTCAGTGCTGAGACCCGGGCCTGTGCTGCAAGTCAGACATTGGAGACCCTGCTGAGCAACAACTGCGCCTGCCGTTTCACCCCCCCCCCGCCCCCGCACACTCACAGAGCCTCCACTGACCGAGAAAGAAAATGGCTGCAACAACAGGACACCCGTGAGCAGCAGAGATGCTATGAATGTACCACCTCGCTGACCCTCATTGATGGTTCGCCCAAATTGGACTTTCATGGAGCATGTCTGTTTCATGCTGATTCAGGATTGGTGAATGCGATGGTAAAGAGGGGGATGTTGGTAAAGTTCAAATGCATTGAAATAGACATCGTGCCTGTTTTGGGCATGGTCCCAATTGCGGCCATTTTTGGGCCTTGGTAAAGGGGGATCTGGCGCGGAGACGGGTGCAGATCGCATTACTTGCCTCATACCTGACTTTATCAAGTTTTTGTGCCTGAAAATGGACACAATGTGATGGCAAAATCGGGCCCAAAGAGTTGTGGTAGAAGGCTGATTGAGTGAGTAGAATGCCAGTATCCAGTGAGGTACCACAAAGTTCAGTACTGGAACCCTTATTGTTAAACACATAAATGATATAAATCAGAATGTGGGGGGAATGATAAGCAAGCTCGCAGATGACACCATGATTGGTGGGGTGATTAATCGTGAAGAAGATTGTAGGTTACAGGAAGATATAGACGGTTGGTCAGATAGGCAGAACAGTGGCAGATGATATTTAGCCCTGATATGTGCGAGATGATACATTTGGAAGAAGTACCAAGACAAGGGAGTACTTAATAAATGGCAGAACACTAGGAAGCTGGAAATGGGATTAGCATGACTTTAGTGGTAGTTATTGTCGGTGCAGACTCTGTGGGCCAAAGGGTCTTTTCTGCACTGTGTGACTCTAATGACTCTATGTGGTGTGGGCGGTGGTCTTGCCAACATACAAACTGGACATCAATGTTGTGACCATTTGGTTCAGCGCTGCCAATTTCACGATCAGCACAGTCCATGTCCTCTCCGGCCAGCTGAATGGCTCGCTCCTCAAAATCTGTGAGAACCTTGAGTTCTGGCATTCTTCCATGCATCTGAGATCACTCCCTCTTGTGAGACAGATGGAGAGTGTATGTAGGACACATGCCAGGACAGAAGTAAGGATGCCTGACATGTATGGATGTTGAGTGGGGCCAGTGAGATGATGAGGACATGAACCACAAGGGCAATGAAGATGAGTGCAGGAGTTATCGATGGCGTCCCTTGAGGTAGCATTGAATGAGATCCCTGCCGAGGTATGATGGGTCTGTGAGTATGTAAATTGTAAGTGATAAGAAAAGTGACTTACTCTGGCAGGACAGAGATCATTCATCCTCTTGTGGCACTGGATGTCTGTCCCCATCTGTAAGGTGTTAGTACAGATCATGTCTCCCATACTAGATTGGTGACCTTCCTTGTGGCTCTTCGTCCATAGTGTGTGTGTAGAATCCAGCAGGCACTCAAGGGAGGCAACAATGGAATGAGTGCTGAAGGTTTCTTGAGTCTGGCAGCCCAAATTCTGTTTTTTTTCAGGTGTAACAAGTGGGTTACTGAGGGGGATGTCAGACGGTGGGGTGAAAACAAAGTCCTGAGGATTTTCTGATAGGGATCTGGTGGGAAGATTGTGTGTTGAAGGATGGTTTGTTGTTTTCCCATGTCTTGGCATTTTTGCGAGAGAACAAGAGGGCACCTGTAGGGTGGGGTGGAGGATCCTATGTATTTTCCCTCTATCCCTGTATTGTTTGTTACCCCTTTGTCCTTTGCCCACTGGGATGGGCTGATGAGGTTTTCTTCCGTCATTCCCCTCCCCCCCACCCCCGTCCCTTCCCTGGGAGTCTTCCTGGGAGGGTGCTGGGCTGCTGCTTTCCCCGGGGTTGTTATTCTGAATTTCTATGTGTCTAGAAATCTCCGTGCCCGTTTTTAGATTTGGAGTTGGGATATTGTAATTTCATTACACTCCTGTCCCTTTATAATGAATCATTTAGTTTGTTTGAAAAGGAGGAAACCTAATTTAAAATTAGCTAAGCAGCTGGTATCCGTTAGACTTTAACTGGTGTTTTTACCCCAGTCCAATGCTGGCATCTCCACGTCATGACTATCATCATCATCTCCAGTTCTCAGCAGTCTGCTCACTATGTTCTTCCATTCCTTTTGCTATCTAAACTCACACCTCTCCAATCCCCACAACCTCTTCCTCCTCTGGTGAATACTCCATGTAGAATGTTTGAAATCTAAACCATTTCAATATGTTAAGTGATGTTTCTGTTTAAAAGCTGAAGGAGCACAAACAAAAGATGGCTTCATTGATTGCTTCAAGAGCTGAAAAGTGAACAAATGGTGAATCAAAAGAAAACCAGCTTACGCCAAGCACAATACTCTACCTTACCTAAATGACATACAGTAAAGAAAATTTACAATACCAGGAATAGGATTCTAGTTGTACAAATACCCTCTTAAACACAAATTTTTCTTCCTAATTATATGGCAGAGTGACATTAATTTCCATGTTTTAATGCAAGCTGATTCAATGCCCCAAATTTTAGTCAACCATTTGTTGCCACATTCATTATTGCATCCTGTACAATGTTTTGCATTCCTTTTCTTGCTTTTATAAAGCAGTCTTTTTTTAAAACCTTCTTTCCAGTACTGAATGCTAGCAGTGGTTTATATTTCCACTGTGGGATTTTTCTTTGATGCAATTTAGTTTCTTTAGATGACATGCTCCCAATCATGTACTATTTTAATATCAAATGGAACTGTTTGACTGGCAACATGTGGTATTGCCTTAACAATATACATGAAGGAATCTGTTTATTGTCAAATGATCAACATTCTTGGAATAATTTGTTTAATCACATTGATCAATCTTCTGTGCTTTGATGGGCTGTAGTAGGATTGAAAAGGCCAATGGAGAAATGGGGTAGAGACAGGGGTTGGATACTGCATTTTTTCTGGCATCTGCATCAATGATGTGAGGTGATAGTGGTGGTGCAACCTGATGCTATGGGCTTGTGTGTGGCAATATTATCTAGATGTGCACACGTGCTTGATAATTTGTCTTTGCTGACACAACATATAGGTGGCAGCATACGCTGCTGTGCACTTGTTTGTGCTTTTCATTTTCTTCTCTATACCTGGAGCAGGTAAAGAGGAGATACCGGGGTAAGTTTTTCACTCAGAGGATGGTGAGTGAGTGGAATCGGCTGCCATCGGTGATGGTAGATGCGAACTCGCTGGGGTCTTTTAAAAGACTTCTGGATGAGTACGTGGGATTTAATGGGATTGGGAGTTATAGACAATTCTATGGCCTGGTAGGTATGGATATGATCAGCGCAACTTGTGGGTCGAAGGGCCTGTTTGTGCTGTAGTGTTCTATGTTCTTCAAGGAAGAGTGCTGTATCAATTCTTCACTGTCATCTAGTTCAAGGCCTCCTTGCACTGTCATTTGTGTAGTGTGCAACAGATAAACAATATAGGACCATCATGGCTTGCACTAAAAGAAACCACCTGACTGGAACTATGATGTTGTTGCTATTACAGAGATTTGGTTAAGGACAGAATTGGCACCTTAACATTCCAGGATACAGATGTTTCAGGCAGGGGAGGGATATAAAAGGGGTGGGGGAGTTGCCCTACTGATTAAGGAGAATATCATCGCTATACTACAGGAGGACACCTCAAAGGGCTCATACAGCGAGGGTAGAACTCAGGAACAGGAAGGGTATAGTAACAATGTTGGGGGTATACTATAGGCCACCCAATATCCAACAGGAGATAGAGGACCAGATTGACAGATTTTGGGAAGATGTAGAAGTAACAGGGTTGTTGTGGTGAGAGATTTTAACTTCCCCTATATTGACTGGGATTCACTTAGTGCTGTTGTGCCTGACACACAGTCTGTTTTAACCCTTATATGGTGAACAAAGAATTGCGAGTAGACTTCTTGTTAGTACAACATTTATTTACACACACAATTAATAATCATCCACCCAATCAACAATAAGTTATCTTACAGAAATACTAAAGTTCAAGTCCAATGCTAGACCTTGACTTAACTTTTGCATGACTGGCAAGTACCCAGGCAGATATTGGCCTTTATCCACGTTGGCCTCCTTAGTCTTCTGCGTAGCCTTTCAGCTGGTCTGACACTCTGGCTCTGGTCTTCCTTTCTTCTTGGGTGTGGTGGCTCCCCTCTTGCTGATTGTTACTGGCGATGGTCACCATTGTTGCTGCTCATTCGTGGTGTCAGAAAGAGAGATTCTTCTGTTGCACAGCACCCTTTATACCCCATTGGCCAAAAGGGTGCAAAAACCATTGCCAATCAATCGATCAGGACATGATCACCTTGATCGATAATGTCCAATTGGGTACTGCCACAGGAATCTCTGGTTGTGTCCCCAACAGCCATATCTGTAGGTGCTAGGGGCACAAAGTCACATCCCTCCCTCCCAAATAAGAGGTTAAGGTGCCTCTATGTTGCAGAGCTGGGCCGAGAGGTGGCGGATGGAATTTAATGCGGAGAAGTGTGAGGTAATTCACTTTGGTAGGAGCAACAGATGTGTCGAGTATAGGGCTAACGGGAGGACTTTGAATAGTGTGGATGAACAGAGGGATCTAGGTGTGTGTGTACATAGATCCCTGAAAGTTGGGAATCAAGTAGATAAGGTTGTCAAGAAGGCGTACGGTGTCTTGGCGTTTATTGGTAGGGGGATTGAATTTAGGAGTCGCAGTGTAATGTTGCAACTGTACACTACTCTAGTGCGGCCGCACTTGGAGTACTGTGTGCAGTTCTGGTCCCCGCATTACAAGAAGGATGTGGAGGCGTTGGAGAGGGTGCAGAGGAGGTTTACTAGGATGTTGCCTGGTATGGTGGGGAGGTCCTATGAGGAGAGACTGAGGGATCTAGGGTTGTTTTCGTTGGAAAGAAGGCGGCTAAGAGGGGATCTTATTGAAACATATAAGATGATTAGAGGTTTAGATAGGGTGGATAGTGATAGCCTTTTTCCTCGGATGGAGAAAGCTAGCACGAGGGGGCATGGCTTTAAATTAAGGGGGGGTAGCTACAGGACGGATGTCAGGGGTAGGTTCTTTACCCAGCGGGTGGTGAGGGATTGGAATGCCCTGCCTGCTGCAGTTGTAAATGCGTCTAGTTTGGGGGCGTTTAAGAGATCTCTGGATAGGTTTATGGACGAAAAGGGATTGGTATAGGCTAGTGGGTCATTGTTTTTGTAACTGGTCGGCGCAACATCGTGGGCCGAAGGGCCTGTTCTGCGCTGTAATGTTCTATGTTCTATGTATGGTAAACAATCCAGTTTGATCAGAAAGTTTCCTTTGTCCTGGAGATGGCCCATAGCCTGTGTATTCTAGCTCCTGCAACTGCAGCCTGTTTTTCTTTGATCAATTTCTTTTGAGGCTGTCTGTTCCCAGCACTTGTCCAATTATCCAGCATACTCTTGCAAACCACCATCTTAGGTGGATGGGGCAGGGTTTGTAAGGAGCATCCAGCAGGGCTTCTTGAAACAGTGTGTAGACAATCCAACTAGGCAAAGAGCTGTACTCGTATTGGGGAATAAGGCCGGCCAAGTTCGGGAATAGTGACCACAATTCAGTAAGCTTTAAAGGTACTGATGGATAAAGATAAGTATAATCCTCAAATTAAGGTGCTAAATTAGGGGAAGGCTAATTACAACAATATTAGGCAGGAACTGAAGAATGTAGATTGGGGGCAGATGTTTGAGACAAATCAGCAGCTGGCACGTGGGAGGCTTTCAAGTGTAAGTTAATAGGGATTCAGAACTGGCACATTCCAGTAAGGATGTTTGGTAAAAAGAAAAAGGAAGCATTTGTTAAGGGAATATACAAACCAAGTGTGGAATACAAGGACAGTAGAAAGAAGGTTAAACAATGAGTAAGAAGGGCTAAAAGGGATCATGAAAAGTCATTGGACAGCAGGATTAAGGAAAATCCCAAGGCTTTTTATACACATATAAAGAGCAAGAAGGGAAGCCAGGGAGAAGGTTGGCCCACTCAAGGATAGGGGATGGAATCTATGCGTAGAGCCAGAGGAAATGGGCAAAGTATTAAATGATGTGCGTTCCTCCGGGAACAGTGCTGAGACCTTTGTTGTACATACATATATATATAATACGATTTGGAGGAAAATGTAATTGGTTTGATGAGTAAATTTGCAGATGACACAAAGGTTGGTGGATTGCTGATAGTGACAAAGACCATCAGCAGGATATAGATTGATCAGAGACTTGGCAGATGGAATTTAATCCAGACAAATGTGAGGTAATACATTTTGGGAGGTTTAATACAGATAGGAAATATACAGTAAATGGCAGAACCCTTAAGAGTATTGAGAGGCAAAGGGTTTTGGGTGTACAGGTACACAGGTCACTGATAATGGCAACGCAGGTGAAGAAGGTAGTCAAGAAAGCATACGGTATGCTTGCTTTCATTGGTCAGGGCACTGAGTTTAAAAATTGGCAAGTTATGTTGCAGTCATATTATAGAACCTTAATCAGGCCGCATTTGGAATATCGTGTTCAATTCTGGTCGCCATACTACCAGAAGGATGTGGCGGCTTTGGAGAGGGTACAGAAAAGATTTACCAGGATCACTGGAACGACAAAGGTTGAGGGGAGACCTGATAGACATCTACAAGATTCTGAGGGGCATGGACAGAGTGGATAGTCAGAAGCCTTTTTCCAGGATGCAAGAGTGAATTACTAAGGGGCATTGGTTTAAGCGGCAAGGGGTGAGGCTTAAAGGAAATGTACGAGGCAGGTTTTTTACACAAAGGGTGGTGGATGCCTGGAACTCACTGCTGGGGGAGATAGTGAAAGTAAATACGATAGTGACATTGAAAGGGTGTCTCGACAAATACATCAATGGGATGGAAATGGAGAGATATGGTCCTCGGAAGGATAGGGGGTTTTAGTTCAGTCAGGTGGCATGGTCAGTGCAGGCTTGGAGGGCCGTAGAGCCTGTTCCTGTGCTGTAATTTTCTTTGGTCAAGGCAAAGAAAGCACATATTCAGGATGCCAATGATTTGCTCAAATGTACTAGGAAATTATTCTGCAGTACCTACCTGCCTTTGTGTCTTAATACCAGGCATGGCAAGCAGCCACCTCTTCAGGCTCATTCTAACCACTATCCACCAGCAATCAACCACAGAGTCTGGAGAAGTCCTTGACTCTATGAGAATAAACAAATTATGACAGTTGCCCAGGAAACAAGCACAGAATGAAGCAGATGCACATATTGTCATGGACCAACTGGACATTCAGTAAATGGAAGTTATCATGGAGCCTCAGTCAATTTTAACTGCCAATTCCACACAATCATTGCTCAGCCTGCACACAAAATTTGTTCCTGAGGCTTTATACCAGGAGTTAATTTTCCACACCATTATACCCTTGTATTTCCCCAGCTCCTCCTAGTAAATCACTTGAATCCTCTTCTACTTGAGCCAACTATGTAAAGCTAAATTTGCAGAGTATTCACAAAATGGGCATCAGTTTAAATTTCTGAAAATCAGGCATTTAACACAAAGTAGCACTGATAAAACATGATGTGTGAGAATAATTCTGGATCAAGTTTATTTTGTGCTAAGCTTCTCACATGCATGTGATGATTCAACTTATCCAAGTTGCCACGAGGCCACACATTGAGTATCTGCAGTTTACCTATGGTTTGTCCAGATTCTGTTCTCATTTAAATACACAACAGGTGGCACTGAATAACACTGTTGAGGGAAGCTGGCCAATTTTTAACAATTCACTCTAGGGACAATGAGGGAAGTTGTATCCAACCAACATCTAATCTGAGATCAGCTAAACCAATGATCAAACTCACAAATTTCTTATCTGATTGGCCCGGAACAACGCTATTTGCTGCGTAACAACAGAACATAACGTGATTCATGTCCCAACTATGACAGATGAGTAAAACATAAGCATATTTTGCTCAGACTGAGGGCATTTTACATCAGTGATGAAAAAGGCAAGGAGCCACTATTAATGGAATGCCCAGGTTGTATCATTATTTTTAAACAAAGTTTAAAAAACATATTAATCCTGGCCACTGTAATACATGGTATGCTGTTCCTGAAGTTATTAGTTAGACATGAAACAGTAACAGGAATGATTTTTCATATGAAGAGCTGTTAACCAAAGAGTTTGGAAATGTGTAGTTTGACAGAGTGCAGCAAAATATTTGGAATCATTAGTGGAACTTTCAAATATTGAAATTAAACACAGTACTGCAACACTCTGCATCTTTCTAATGAAGCAATGTTTCTAAGTCATATTGCAGCTTCAGTTCTGATGTGCACTCCATTCATGTTTTTTGCGCCAGTAGAGTTGTCAGCTTAATCCTCCCATCCATGGATGCTGTCAGGCATGTCCCACAATCCATTGCAGTGCACCAATCGACAGTGACCACGGGTGCTCGGTGACCTCCAAGTGACAGGCAAGGTTCCAACATTTGCTCTGTATTCGTCAGCTAGAAAACAGAAAGGTCACTGGAGTCAATGGGCATATTGGTTCTAGAGTCTCGTTTATTCCTCAATTAACTTTAGCCGATCTCTATTCAGTTACTCCTGGTGTCAGATAGATTAACTATATAGCCAAAAACTTGTCATGCCCCATATCTATTAAAGGAAATGGGTATCTTTAATCCTAAAATGCAATAATTGTGGTACGTTCTAACAGAAACAAAGATTAGCACTTTATGGGTTATATAATAGACAAATTGACAGTATCACAAAGATATTAACACACCATTAGGACAGGATGCATAGTATGTACTTGTAGGCACTCTCATCTTATTCACTTTATAATCTTCAGGGTTGTTTACCATTCAATGAGATCATGCCTGATCTGTTTTGTATCTCTATTCATCCACCTTAGCTACCCATATCTTTATAGCCCACGCTAGCAAAAGTCTATCAGTCACAGATTTTAAATTAATTGAGATACTTGTGGGAGAGGATTCCACAATTACCATATTTTGTACGTAGAGGAGATCTGACTTTGATATCAAGTTTCCTTGTTCTAAATCTCACCCCCAGGGGAAGTTTTTCTACTCAAATTCCTTTCAAATTCTTTTGAAAGCTCAATTAAATTATAAGAACACAAAGTAGGAGCTGGAAAAAGCTAACCAGTTCTTTCAGCCAATTTTGAAGAGGTGAATATCGACAATTGTTACTTAAACAGAGTTCCAGGGATATTTGATAAAATCCCCAGAATCATATGATGCAGGAAGGGCCCTTCAGCCCATCAAGTCTGCACCGACACGTGAAAAATATTTGCCCTTCCACCTAATTTCATATGCTAGTACTTGGTCCATAGCCTTGAATGCTATGATGTGCCAAGTGCTCATCTAGATTCTTCTTAAAGGATAAGACAATGCATTCCAGACCATCACCACCCTCTGGGTAAAAATGTTTTTCCTCACAACCACCACTTAACTTCCTATCCCTTACCTTGAACCTATATCCCCTTGTGACTGACCCTTCAACTAAGGGGAATGGCTGCTCGATATCCACTCTGTGTAGCTCATTCTGGTCATCTTTGCTCAACAAAAACAACTCAAGCCTATCCAACCTTTCTTCATAACTTAAATGTTCCACCCTAGGCAACATCGTGGTGAATCTCCTCTGCATCCTGTCCAATGCAATCACATCCTTCCTATGATGTGGTGACCAGATCTACACAAGCACTTCAACTGTGGCCTCACCAAAGTTCTATACAACTTGGAGCATGACTTCTCTGTTTTTGTAAATCTATGCCTTGATTGATAAAGGCAAGTGTCTCATGTGCTTTTTTCACCATCCTACTAACATGCCCTTCTGCCTTCAGACATCTATTGACAAGCATAACAAAGTCCATTTGTTCCACAGAACTTGCTAGTGTCATGTTATTCATCGAATGCTTCCTTGTCAAACTATTCTTTCAAAGTGCATCACCTCTCTCTTTTCAGGATTAAATTCCGTCTGCCTCTTTTCTGTCATTCACTATCCTGTCTATATCTTCTTGTAGCGCAAGACACAGCTTCACTGTTAACTATGCCGCTAATTATTATGTCATCTGCAAACTTATTAATCCCACCACTCAAAAAGGTAATCTATGTTGTTTATATAAAATGACAAATAAAAGGGGACGCAGCACAGAACACTGTGGTAAACCACTGGACACTGGCTTCCAGTCACTAAGGCAACATTTTTGTCATCACCCTCTGTCTCCTACAACTGAGCAAATTTTGAACCCACTTTAATCAAATTACGCTGCATCCCATGTGCATATGACTTCTTTATAAGTCTCCCACATGGGACCTTGTCAAATGCTTTGTTGAGATCATTATAAACTACATCAACTACACTGCTCCCATCTACACAGCTAGTCATCTTCTGAAAAAAAATTAATCAAATTCGTTAGGTATGACCTCCCTTTGACAAAGTCATGCTGACTATCCCTAATTAAGATTTGCCTCTTTAAGTGGAAATAGATGATTTTCTTCAGAATTTTCTCCAATAGTTTTCCTATCACTGACGTGAGACTCACTGGTCTATAGTTCCCTGGCTTATCTCTACAACCCTTCTTAAAAACTGAACCACATTACACGGTTCACCAGTTACATAGGTAAGATGGGTATAGAAGGATATGGGCCAAACGTGGGCAATTGGGACTAGTTAAGGGATTAAAAAAGGGAGTGGCATGGACAAGTTGGGCCAAAAGGCATGTTTCCATGCTGTAAATTTCTATGACTTTATTAGCTGTTCTCCAATCCTCTGGTATCTCCCCTGTGGCTAGAAAGGAAATCAAAAGTTGGATCAGAGCCCCTGCAATCTGTCCCTTGCTTCCCACAGTAACCTGGGACACATTCAAGTTGCGGCTCATCGGCCACAAGTTGAAATGCAAAAAAAAAGAAAGAAAATTATGAATTTCTGCTTTGGGATTATGAGCAGCTAAGGGCGAAACTAAAAAGCAGAACCTCAAAGGTACGAACGGAATTTCTGGAGTAACTAAATAAGACTAGAGAGATGAATGTGTGGCTCAAAGACTGGTGTGGGCGAAATGAGTTTTGATTTATGGGACACTGACATAAGTCCAGGGAAAGTGGGAGCTGTACCGATGTTACAGGCTTCATCTGAACCATGCTAGGACCACTGCTCTGTAGAGTTGTATAACTAGGGTGGTGGTTGGGGGGAGGTGGGGGTGGGAGTGAGAGTGAGTGAGAGACAGGAGGATTTGTAAGAGGAAGATGTAATAAACTGAGATACAAGGTACTACAGCAGGGACATTTGTGTAAAGATAGCCACTAACTACAGTGTACACAGGCTACATGACACTGTTACAATATGCTGGCCATTACAGGGTACACAGAGACACCATTTGTCCCGCAGCACAGAATACACAGATCCCAGTGACAATGAAAGCACTTCCATCATTTGTTGGGTAGCACAGAGACACAATACTTGTCTTGGAGGGAGCTGTAGATCAGTTGAAGGAGCTATCCATTACGAGGGAGGAAGTGTTAGGGTTTTTAAGAACATAAGAAGAATAGGAGCAGGAGTAGGCCATCTAGCCCTTCGAGCCTGCCCCGCCATTCAACAAGATCATGGCTGATCTGTCGTGGCTCAGTTCCACATTCCTGCCCTCTCCCCATAACCCTTAATCCCCTCGCTTATCAAAAACCCATCAACCCGCGTCTTAAAAATATTTAGCAAGGCAGCCTCCACCACCTCAACGGGCAGAGAATTCCAGAGATTCACCACCCTTTGAGTCAAGAAGTTCCTCCTCAACTCCGTTCTAAACCGCCCCCCACTTTATCTTGAGGCTGTGCCCCCTAGTCCTACTGTCCTTTCTGAGCGGGAAGAGTCTCTCCACCTCTATCCTATCCATCCCATTCATCATCTTATACGTCGCAATGAGATCTCCCCTCATTCTTCTAAACTCTAATGAGTACAAGCCTAGTTTATGGTAGCATAAAAACTGATAAAGCTCCGGGGCCTGATGGCATTTATCCCAGGTTGCTTAGGGAGGTGAAAGATGAAATTGCTGGGCCTCTGACGCAAATCTTTGTCTCTTCTTTGGACACAGGTGAGGTCCCAGAGGACTGGAGGATAGCTAATGTGGTACTGCTGTTTAAAAAGGGCAGTAGGGATAACCCTGGTAATTATAGGCCGGTGAGTTTGACATCAGTGGTACGAAAATTGTTGGAGAAGATTGTTAGGGATAGGATGTATAAGTATTTGGAGCGTTGCGATCTGATTAGGGATACGCAACATGGCTTTGTTCAGGGGAGGTCTTGCCTTACGAATCTGGTAGAATTTTCTGAGGAGGTGACAAAAACGGTTGACGATGGGCGAGCCGTTGATATTGTCTATATGGATTTCAGTAAGGTGTTTGACAAAGTCCCTCACGGTAGGCTGGTAGAAAAGGTTAAGGCACATGGGATACAGGGACAGGTATCTAGATGGATTGCAAACTGGCTAGGCAACAGGAGACAGAGAGTAGTAGCGGAAGAGACCTTTTCAAGCTGGAGGTCTGTCACTAGTGGTGTGCCGCAGGGCTCAGTACTGGGACCTCTTCTCTTCGTAATATATATAAACGACTTGGAAGAGGGTGTACGTGGTGTGATCAGCAAATTTGCAGATGACACCAAGATGGCAGGATTGGCGGATAGTGAGGAAGATTGTCAGGTGACACAGCAGGATATAGATAAGCTAGTATGCTGGGCAGATAGAGGGCAGATGGCATTTAATCCTGACAAATGCAAGGTGATGCATTTTGGAAGGAATAATGCAGGGAGGAGTTACATGATAAAGGTAGACCAATTAAGAGTATAGAAATGCAGAGGGACTTGGGAGTGCAAGTGCACAAGTCTCTGAAGGTGGCAACTCAGGTGGAGAAGGTTGCGAAGAAAGCTTACGGAATGCTAGCCTTTATAGGAAGGGGTACAGAGTATAAGAGCTGGTGTCTAATGCTTCAGTTGTACAGAACGTTGGTTAGGCCGCATTTGGAGTACTGCATCCAGTTCTGGTCACCTTACTACCGGAAGGACGTGGAGACCCTGGAGAGAGTGCAGAGGAGGTTTACCAGGATGCTGCCTGGTATGGAAGGACTGGGATATGAGGAAAGATTGGGTAAACTGGGGCTTTTCTCCTTAGAAAGATGGAGATTAAGGGGGGATCTGATAGAGGTGTATAAAATAATGAAAGGTATAGATAGACTCAACAGTGGCAGGCTTTTTCCTAGATTGGAGACAAATATCACAAGGGGTCACGAGCTAAGGGTGAGGGGGGAGAAGTATAATATGGATACTAGAGGGAGGTTTTTCACACAGAGGGTTGTGGGGGTATGGAATGCGCTACCAAGTAAGGTGGTTGAGGCAGGCACGCTGGACTTGTTTAAGGTTTACTTAGATAGGCACATGAGTGACACAGGGATGGAGGGTTATCGGTGACAGTTTCAAAAAGGGTCAGAGCCTCGGGACGATACTGGAAATGTAATACTACGTTAATGTTTTTGTCTCTTTTAATCCGCAGGTGTGTCGGTCCACCTTGTTGTCAAACAAGGGGCATGCACACGGTGGGTCGTGCGTGGGCTGCTCTTGGATGTTGAGAGTGGCCTAGTACTTTGTGTCGTGTTGTGTGCTTAAACCTGGACCAGCAGATGGGCACCACAACAGCTCAGTGACTATCAGTGCTAGCTGTGCAGATACATGGATTTGGGCCAGTGTCTGCGGGAGTTTGCGCATTCTCCCTGTGGTTGCGTGGGTTTCCTCCGGGTGCTCCGGTTTCCTCCCACACCCTAAAGATGTGCTTTTAGGCTGACCGGTGTACCAAATTGACCCTACACTATTCTCCCCTGAATCTAGCTATAATAGGGGTACCATTAACATACACACGGGGCAAGGTAGGTGTAGGAAAATGCTTTGTTAAGATGGCGGCGCGGGCTCGTTGGGCCGAAGGGCCTGTTTCCTGTGCTGGGTTGTTCTTTGTTAATACTACTCAGAACAACACAAAGTCAATTAAAGGCCTCTGACCATAGAATGCTCTATATTGGCACAGGAGAGTCAGAGAACCAGCAAGTGAGTTACATATTATGAAAGTATTTTGAGATCGTGCAATATAAGCTTGTAATTAATTGCATCCAAAGATCTTACGGTTTCAGAATGCGGCTCAAGAACTCACTTAAATTAAAGTCAATGTTTTTCAAAATTTCTTTCTTTTCCTGTTCCTCACTAATTACTGTCTATTCACCTGGTTTCTACTTCAGTTTATGCTTCCCATTGGCCAGCTATGTCTCCATCTTGACTTCACATATTCCTCGGTCTGATTCTCCCTTCCACACAATAAGAAGTCTCACAACACCAAGTTAAAGTCCAACAGGTTTATTTGGTAGCAAACGCCGCTAGCTTTCTGCCTCTGACCCTTCGTCAGGTGAGTGGAGAGTTCTGATTACAGACAGGGAATGTAAAGACACACACTCAGTTTACAGAATACACTCAGTTTACAGAATACTGATTAGAATGTGAGTTTTTACAGCTAATCAAGTCTTAAAGGTGCAGACAATGTGAGTGGAGATAGCATTAAGCATAGGTTAAAGAGATGTGTATTATCTCCAAACTGGATAGTAAGTGAGATTTTGCAAGCCCAGGCAAATCAGGGGGGTTACATGTGTGACATGAACCTAAGATCCCGGTTGAGGCCGTCCTCATGTGTGCGGAACTTGGCTATCAGTTTCTGCTCAGCGTTGTCGTGTGTTGTGAAGAACACTTACCCGAAGATCAGAGGCCGAATGACCGCTGAAGTGTTCGCCAACAGGAAGAGAACAATCTTGCCTGGTGATTGTCAAGCGGTATTCATTCATCTGATGTCATAATGTCTGCATGGTCTCACTAATGTACTGTCCCTCGGGACATCCTTTCCTGCAGCGTATCAGATAGACAATATTGGCCAAGTTGCAAGACTATGTACCATGTACCTGGTGGATGGTGCTCTCATGTGAGATGATGGCAGCTGTGCAGGTCTTGCAGAGGTTGCTGTGGCAGGATTGTGTGGTGTCGTGGTCACTGTTCTCCTGGAGGCTGGGTAGTTCGCTGCGGATAATGGTCTGTTTAAGATTGTGTGGTTGTTTGCAGGCAAAAAGTGGGGGTGTGGAGATGGTCTTGGCGAGATGTTCGTCTTCATCAATGACATGTTGAAGACACTGGAGAAAACGGGTAGCTTCTTCACTCCAGGGAAGTACTGGACGACGAAGGGTACTCTGTCCACTGTGTCCCCCATCAGGAGATGCGTCAACACCAGATTCATCAACCGCACTCACAAGACAGCCCCGAACATCACCCAATCACAATGCAACGCCATCCACGCTCTCAAGACCAACAGCAACATTGTCATCAAACCAGCAAGGGAGGGACCATCGTCATACTGAACAGAACGGATTACTGCAAAGTATACTGACAACTGAATAACAAGGAACACTACAGACAGTTACCCACAAATCCGACCAAAGAACACACCCATCAATTCAAAACTCTGATCAAGACCTTTGATCCGGACCTTCAGAGCACCCTTCATGCTCTCATCCCACGCACTCCCCGCATGGGAGATCTCTATTGCCTCCCAAAGATACACGAGGCAAACATACCCGGCTGTCCCATCGTATCGGGCAATGGGACCCTGTGCAAGAACTTCTCTGGCTACGTTGAGGACATCTTGAAACTCATTGTATAAAGAACCCCCAACTTTTGTTGCAACACTACAGACTTCCTACAGAAACTCAGTACACATGGAGCAGTTGAACCAGGAGCACTCCTCGTCACAATGGATGTCTCAGCACTCTACACTAGCATCCCCTACGACGATGGCATGGCTGCAACTGCTTCAGTACTCAACGCCGACAACTGCCAGTTTCCAGACGCAATTTTACAACTCACCTGCTTCATCCTGGACCACAATGTCTTCACCTTCAACAACCAGTTCTTTATCCAGACACATGAAACAGCCACGGGGACCAAGTTTTGTGAGACTTCTTACTGTGTTTACCCAGTCCAACACTGGCATCTCCACATCATGTCTCCCTTCCACATCCAGACCAAGCTTGCTCCACTGCTCAATCATAGGAAATTGGGGCCATGTGCGGCTGAGAGAACCTAATTTACACATTCCAATAAATCACAGTGTAATTCCATCTTGAGACAATGAGTAACCAAATTCAGTACACAGGGCAGAGAAATAGATCACTCAACCCCTTGAGCCTGTTCCCCTATTCAATATGAGAGTCAAGATACAGATCAGTCATTTCATAGAACATTACAGCGCAGAACAGGCCCTTTGGCCCACGATGTTGCGCCGACCAACTAAAAAAGCAATGACCCTCTAACCTAAACCAATCCCTTTCCATCCATAAACCTATCCATGGATCTCTTAAACGCCCCCAAACTAGGCGCATCTACAACTGCAGCAGGCAGGGCATTCCAATCCCTCACCACCCTCTGGGTAAAGAACCTACCTCTGACATCCGTCCTAAATCTACCACCCCTTAATTTAAAGCTATGCCCCCTCGTGCTAGCTTTCTCCATCCGAGGAAAAAGGCTATCACTGTCCACCCTATCTAAACCTCTAATCATCTTATATGTTTCAATAAGGTCCCCTCTTAGCCGCCTTCTTTCTAACAAAAACAACCCCAAATCCCTCAGTCTCTCCTCATAGGACCTTCCCTCCATACCATTGCTCCACATTCTTTAATATCCTTACTTGACAAATATTCATCAACCACAGTTGTAAAAATTTGAACTGGCCAGTGGCATCACAGTCTGTTAAGGAAATAAAGGTGTCCTTATTTTGGGCTCTCCCACAAAGGAAATCATTTATGCATCAAATTGTTTTGCCATTTTAGACTGAATGATCCTTGAAGTGAAGGGAAGGCAGAATGTGCCCTCATAATTTAACTGCTTTAGCCCCAGTATTTGTCAAACTTTGCTGTATCTTCTTCAAAAGCATCCATCTCAATGTGGTGAACTGAGCACTATTCCTGACGGGCTCTAACTAAAGCTCTGTACAGTTCACTGAACAAGAGTAATTTGACTTCAGTGGGAATTATAATACTGAAATAATTCAAAATTAAAGGCTGGATTAGAAGGCGCTGATCATAGCGAGGCAAGTCATTGGAATGCTACAATAAGGCTCAGAGGCTACGATATGGGAGGGGTAAAAAAGACAACCAGAAACCTTAGTCTTGATGGTTATATATAACCTTTGCTAGGAGCGTATCTGTCACCGGAATGGATAATACTCAGCTATGATGCACTGTAGTTGGACAATCTGCCACATGCATTGTCTAGATTTATATGACAGGAATGGTCACTTGGCTGGTGACACAGGTCGCTCAGTCACTAAGAAATTGTATCTCAGCATGAAATTAGTGTTAGTCCTTCAGAAAAGGGAATTAACAGGATAGGGGGTGAAATAAGTAAACAGAGCTTCCATCATAAATGTAGATGGGACGGTGTCTTACCTTGTGAATGATTCCACCACCAGAGGAACAAGTGAGTACATAATGCCCCTCTGAATCAAATGCAAACAGTCTTCCACGGGGCACCTGCACTTGTTTATATCCACTGTACCCAGATAATACAAATGGGCCAATTGCGTCTGACTGTACTCCACACTCAGAAACCTTTACTCCGCTCTTATGAATGTTCCACTGAATGAACTGGATCAACAAGACAATCAAAAATGAAAGACCAAAATCAGCAGAGGTGAAGTGTCACATCAGTTTACAAGCACACAGACACACTGATCCACCTATAGACAGGCATATCTACACACTCAAGTGGGCGGTTATGCTCGAGCATGCGGGCCCGCACCCACATCTCTCTGCTTATCAGCTGTCCCATTACCTTTCCATCTTCACCAATGCTGTAAACAGAGTTTTCATCATAGCTGAACTCCACTGAATAAACCTCCCCAGAATGTGCATGCCAGCTCATAGCACAATCATACCGCTGCATATCTGAAACACAGTAATTAAAACACACACTGACTCATCAGAATTAGAGGAAGGACAGGAGAGAGAAGTTAGACCAGTCTTTGGATTTAGGGAGGTTTTAAAGTCTAACGCAAAGAAAATATTCATCTTACCAAAGAGTCGGATGATCCCGTCAGCAGCTCCAGTCACCAGCAGATTCCCATTATGATTGAAAGCTGTACAGTTAATGGCAATGGGCTCAGGATCCAGAGAAAACTGATGCTGCAGAAAAGCAAGTAAACTTACTGGAAACTTTAATTCAATAATATGAGCTGGAACTTCCATTCACTTCTGTTTGCTATCAGTCAGCAAGGCTGCTGAGCTAGATTTATCTCCCAGCAAGCTCATATCCCAAGTTGATTCGTCACTGCCCAGATCACGAGAATAAATTCAAACCCAACAACAGTCCACAACAAAATTCATTTCCTTTGGGGAAGGGGCAGGGGAAAGAATGGAGAATGGCAGTCAGGGGATGAAGTGCCCAAAATATTTTCAAAAATATTGAAATATTGGGGGTTTTGGTAGGTCGCGGGAACCGTGGTGCACAAAGGCTGTGTTGAACCTAGTCAGGAGGAAAGGGAAGGTGTATAAGAGGTTCAGGGAATTAGGAGAGGTTAAAGATCTTGAGGAGTATAAGGACTGTAGGAAGGAACTTAAAAGGGAAATTAGGAGAGCCAGGAGGGGTCATGAGAAGACCTTGGCGGGTAAGATTAAGGAGAATCCCAAGGCCTTCTATAAATATGTGAAAGGTAAAAGGATAAGAAGAGAAGGGATAGGACCTATAAAAGGTGAGGGGGGAAAGGTTTGTGTGGAACCAGAAGAAATGGCAGAAGTGCTTAACGAGTACTTCGCCTCAGTTTTCACAGTGGAAGCTGATCTGGGAGATTTTGTTATGGATTTGCAGCAGATGGAAAAGATTGAGTACGTGAATATTAAGGAGGAGGATGTGTTGGAACTTTTGAATTCTATCAAGGTAGATAAGTCGCCTGGACCAGATGGGATGTACCCCAGGATACTGTGGGAGGCGAGGGAAGAGATTGCAGAGCCCCTGGCGATGATCTTTGCGTCGTCAATGGAGACGGGAGAGGTTCCGGAGGATTGCGGATGTAGTTCCTATTTTCAAGAAAGGGAACAGAGATAGCCCGGGAAATTACCGTCCGGTGAGTCTGACCTCAGTAGTTGGTAAGCTGATGGAGAGGCTTCTGAGGGACAAGATTTACGAACATTTGGAGAGGTTTGACATGATCAGGAATAGTCAGCATGGATTTGTCAAGGGCAGGTCGTGCCTTACAAGCCTAGTTGAGTTCTTCGATAATGTGACTGAACACATTGACGAAGGAAGTGCCGTGGACGTAGTGTACATGGACTTCAGCAAGGCGTTTGATAAGGTCCCCCATGCAAGACTTCTTGAGAAGGTGAGAGGGCATGGGATCCAAGGGCCTTTGGCCTTGAGGATCCAAAATTGGCTTGCCTGCAGAAGGCAGAGAGTGGTTGTGGATGGGGCTTTTTCTGAATGGAGGTCAGTCACCAGCGGTGTGCCTCAAGGATCTGTTCTGGGACCCTTGTTGTTTGTCATTTTCATAAATGACCTGGATGAGGAAGTGGAGGGATGGGTAAGTAAGTTCGCTGATGACACTAAGGTCGGTGGTGTTGTGGATGGTCTGGAAGGATGGCAAAAGTTGCAGCAGGACATAGATAGGATGCAGGACTGGGCGGAGAAGTGGCAGATGGACTTCAACGCGGATAAATGTGTAGTCGTCCATTTTGGCAGAACCAACGGGATGAACGAGTACACTATCAAGGGCAGAAGTCTGAGTAGTGTTGAAGAGCAGAAGGATCTAGGGGTCCGGGTCCACAGGACTCTTAAATCGGCCTCGCAGGTGGAGGAGGTGGTCAAGAAGGCGTATGGTGTACTGGCCTTCATTAATCGAGGGATTGAGTTTAGGAGTCGGGAGGTAATGCTGGAACTTTATAAGACCCTTGTCAGGCCTCATTTAGAGTATTGTGCGCAGTTCTGGTCGCCTCACTATAGGAAAGATGTAGAAGCTATTGAGAGGGTACAGAGGAGATTTACAAGGATGTTGCCTGGACTGGGAGGCATGCCTTATGAAGTTAGGTTGAGGGAGCTGGGACTCTTTTCCCTGGAGAGACGAAGGTTGAGAGGCGACCTGATAGAGGTTTACAAAATGTTGAGAGGAATAGATAGGGTGGACTCTCAGAGGCTATTTCCCCGGGTTGAAATGGTTGCTACGAGAGGACACAGATTTAAGGTGCAAGGAGCGAAGTTCAGAAGTGATGTTAGGGGTAAGTTTTTCACTCAGAGGGTGGTGAGTGAATGGAATCGGCTGCCGTCAGTGGTGGTGGAGGTGAACTCGCTGGGGTCTTTTAAAAGACTTCTGGATGAGTATATGGGGTTTAATGAGATTGAGGGTTATAGATAGGTCTGTAGGTTGGTAGGTGTTGATGTGATCGGCGCAACTCGTGGGCCGAAGGGCCTGTTTGTGCTGTAGTGTTCTATGTTAATACTTAACAGTAAGGTCAGACTAAACTCAATATGCATCAGATATTGACCACAGTAACAGGAGACATTCAGGAACAAGGACCAAGGTACCTATAGAACTCAGCCAGGAACTTAGTCTGAATTATACCTTCAACATTGTGAAATAAAAGTTTAGTTCATAAAATCAAGCTATGGGGGAGTTTGGCCACTGAGATTCATTTGGCTTCTTTTACTTAAGTATGCACAATTCCTCTCCTAATAACCCCAAGCAATCATCGTCTGACCTTTCTGTAAATTTAAACCATCCTGGCAGGTAAATTTGCGAGTCACTCGGGAAGGGGTGGGGGTGTGGGGAGCGGGGTTTGGGAACCAGAATAGGTCAGCAGGAGAAATAACTGAGGGACAGCTACAGACTAAGGACAATAAGATTAAGAGGAAGAATAGGCAGTGAATAGTTGTTGAACATAGCAGGACTGGTGGTCTGAAGTGCATTTGTTTCAATGTGAGTATAACAGATAAGACAGATGAATTTAAGAGCTTGGATTAGTACTTGGAATTATTGCACTGGACGCCAGAGTTTGGAATGACAACCGCATACCGAGAGATTCAATGGATTACCTGAGCACTGTATGCATTGTATGCTCAGGTAATCCATCAAATCTCTCAGTATGGGCTTATCATTCCAAACTCTGGTGTCCAATGTAATCAGCATATGTCTCTTCACAGCAGGAGCCATGGTGATGAAGGAGTACCCAAACAGTTCAAAGTGCCTTCAAGAATCAGGTGATTGCTTCTCCTTATTCTACCATACATCTCTCCATCAAAAAGGACGTGGTATTGGGCATCTTATAACACATTAAAGTAGATAAATCCCTACGGCCTGATGGGAGCTTCCCCAGAATACTGAAGGAGGCAAGGGTGGAAATTGCTGAGGCCTTGACAGGAATCTTTGTATCCTCAATGGCTACAGGTGAAGTTCCAGAGGACTGGAGGATTACCAATGTTGTTCCACGGGCAGCAGGAATAATCCAGTAAATTATAGGCTTGTGATTCTTACGTCAGTGGTAGGGAAATTATTGGAAAAGATTCTTAGGGACAGGATTTACTTACATTTGCAAACAAATGGACTTATTAGTGATACACAGCATGGTTTTGTGAAGGGGTGGTCATGCCTCATTAACTTGATTGAGTTTTTCAAGGAAGTGACGAAGATGATAGATGATGGAAAGGCAGTGGATGTTGTACATGGGCTTCAGTAAAGCCTTTGACAAGGTACCTCATGGTAAACTGGTACAAAAGGTGAAGTCACATAGGATCAGAGGCAAGCTGGCAAGATGGATACAGAACTGTCTTAGAAGACAGAATATAGCAGTAGAGGGATGCTCTTCTGAACGGAAGGCTGTGACTAGTGGTGTTCCACAGAGAACAGTTCTGGGACCTTCGTTGTTCATAGTATATATAAATGATTTGGAGGAAAATGTAGCTGGTCTGATTAGTAAGTTCGCAGATGACACAAAAGTTGGTGGCATTGTGGATAGTAAAGGATTGTCACAGAATACAACAAAATATTGACCAGTTGGAGACTTGGGCAGGGAAATGGCAGATGGAGTTTAATCCAGACAAGGGCGAGGTAATGCATTTTGGAAGGTCCAATGCATGTAGGAATTATGCAGTAAATGATAGAACCCTTAGGAGCATTGACAGGCAGAGAGATCTGGGCATACATGTCCACTGATCACCGAAAATGGCAATGTAATTGATAGTCAAGAAATCATACTTTCCTTCATCAGTTGGGGCATTTAGTTTAAAATTGGCAGGTCATGCTGCAGCTGTACACAACCATAGTTAGGCCTCATTTAGAATATTGTGTACAATTCTGGTTGCCAAACTACCAGAAGAATGTTGATGCTTTGGAGAGGGTACAGAAGAGGTTTACCAGGGTATGGCCTGGTCTGGAGGGTATTAGCTATGAGAAGAGGTTGGATAAACTTGGTTTGTGCTCACTGGAATGACAGAGAACAAAGAACAAAGAAAGAACAAGGAAATTTCAGACAGCTACAGGTCCTTCGGCCTCCAAGCCTGCACCGACCATGCTGCCTGACTTAACTAAAACCCCCTATTCTTCCAGGGACCATATCCCTCTATGCCTATCCCATTCATGTATTTATCAAGATTCTGGGGAAGTGCCGGATGATTGGAAAACGGCTAATGTTACGCCGTTGTTTAAGAAGGGTGCCAGGCAAAAGGCGGGGAATTATAGGCTGGTTAGTTTAACGTCTGTGGTAGGTAAAATGTTAGAATCTGTCATTAAGGAGGAAATTGCGAGGCATCTTGAAGGGAATTGCTTGATAGAGCAGACGCAGCACGGTTTCATTAAAGGGAAGTCGTGTCTGACAAATTTACTGGAGTTCTATGAGGATGTGTCTAGGGCGGTGGATAGAGGAGAGCCGGTGGATGTGGTCTTTCTAGATTTTCAGAAGGCGTTTGACAAAGTACCTCACAAGAGGTTATTGCAGAAGGTCGAGGGACATGGAGTTGGGGGTAGGGTGTTAGCATGGATAGAGGATTGGTTGTCAAATAGGAGGCAGAGAGTGGGGGTCAATGGGTGCTATTCGGATTGGCGGATGGTGACTAGTGGAGTGCCCTAGGGGTCGGTGCTGGGGCCTCAGCTTTTTACCATTTATATAGATGATCTGGAGGAGGGAACCGAGTGTAGGGTGTCGAAATTTGCTGATGACACCAAGATTGGGGGAACGGCAAATTGTGCGGAGGGTGTGGAGAGTCTACAGAAGGATCTAGATAGGCTGGGCGAATGGGCCAGGAAATGGCAAATGGAATTTAATGTTGGCAAGTGTGAGGTGGTCCACTTTGGTAGGAAGAATGGTAGGAAGGACTATTACTTACGGGGCGAAAAACTGCAGAGGAGGTTTACTAGGCTGATACCGGAGTTGAGGGGGTTGAGCTATATGAGGAGAGGCTGAATAAACTGGGCTTGTACTCGTTAGAGTTTAGAAGAATGAGGGGAGATCTCATTGAGACGTATAAGATGATGAATGGGATGGATAGGATAGAGGTGGAAAGACTCTTCCCGCTCAAAAAAGACAGTAGGACTAGGGGGCACAGCCTCAAGATAAAAGGGGGGCGGTTTAGAACGGAGTTGAGGAGGAACTTCTTCACTCAAAGGGTGGTGAATCTCTGGAATTCTCTGCCCGTTGAAGTGGTGGAGGCTGCCTCGCTAAATATTTTTAAGACGCGGGTTGATGGGTTTTTGATAAGAGAGGGGATTAAGGGTTATGGGGAGAAGGCGGGAAAGTGGAACTAAGCAGGGACAGATCAGCCATGATCTTATTGAATGGCGGGGCAGGCTCGAAGGGCCAGATGGCCTACTCCTGCTCCTATTTCTTATGTTCTTATGAAAAGTCACTACCATATCCGCTTCCGCTACCTCCCCTGGTAACGAGTTTCAGGCACCCACCACCTTCTGTGCAAAAAATCTGCCTTGTACATCTCTAAACCTTGCCCCTCACACCTTAAATCTATGGCCCCTAGTAATTCTTCCACCCTGAGACTATCCACTCTGTCCATGCCTCTCATAATCTTGTAGGCTTCTACCAGGTCTCCCCTCAACCTCCATCACTCCAGTGAGAACAAACCAAGTTTCTCCGATCTCTCCTCATAGCTAATGCCCTCCATACCAGGCAACATCATGGTAAATCTTTTCTGTACCCTCTCCAAATTCTGCACATTCTTCTGTGGCAGCCAGAATTGAATGCTATATTCCAAGTGCGGCCTAATTAAGGTTCTATAAAGCTGCAACATGACTTGCCAATTTTTAAACTCAATATCCTGGCCGCTGAAGGCAAGCATGCTGTATGCCTTCTTGACTACTTTCCCTACCTGCATTGCACTTTCACTGACCTGTGTACCTGTACACCCAGATCCCTTTGCCTATCAACACTCTTTAAGGGTTCTATCATTTACTATATATTTCATATCTGCATTAAACCTTCCAAAATGCACTACGTCACATTTGCCCGGATTAAACTCCATCTGTCATCTCTCCACCCAAGTCTCCAACTGATCCTGCTGTATCCTCTGATGGTCCTCATCATTATCCACAAATCCACCAACCTTTGTGTCATCCACAAACTTGCTAATCAATCCAGTTACATTTTCCTCCAAATCACTTACATATATTACAAACAGCAAAGATCCCAGCACTGATTCCTGAGGAACACCACTTGTCACAGAGGTTGAGGGGTGACCTGATAGAGGTTTACGAGATTATGAGTGGCACGGACGGAGTGGATAGTCAGATGCACTTTCCTAGGGTAGAAAAGTCAAGTATTAGGGGACACAGACGCATGCGGAAAAGTTTAGAGGAGGTGTGCAAGGTAAGTTTTGTTTTTTTACACAGAGGGCGGTGAATGTCTGGAACATCCTGGCCGGGGAGGTGGTGGGAGCAGGCATGATAAAGTGGCATTTAAGGGGCATCTAGACTAATACATGAATAGGATGGGAATGAAAGATATGGACTTGTTTAGGCAGACATCATGATTGGCACAACTTGAAGGAACAAAGGGCCTGTTCCTGTGCTATACCTTTCTTTGTCCTTTTATTGCCAAGATGTGAATGTTGTCTTGCCCTGAGAAAGTGCTGCTTGGCTTTCTGGAGCTATCTTTTGTAGCAGTTTGATGTAACTGAGAGACTTGCACTGTTAGAAGGCAGTCAGGAATTGCATATAGGAGAACAGCAAGTTTTCTTGCCTCAAGGATATGAACTACCCGCTAGAACTGCATGACAATCTGAGTGATTCATGGCTACATTTAAAAACATCAAATTCTGAAACTGCTCTTGGCTTGGATTTGAACATAAATTCCCTGCTGAAGTTGAGGCCGCTAGATTACTAACCCAATAACATAACTGTTAGACTGCCTGCTGTAGACCTGTGCATTTGTAGTTTGATACTGTTCTCATCAAAACCTTTACAGGGAAAGATTCTCAGGTAAAGCTTGGATTGTTTAAAGTAAAATTTTGATGAAATGTGGATGATTCTGGCAAGGCTGTATTTATGGTTTCTCTCCTTCCACTGTAATTTAAAGTCAGTCACAGTGTTGATCTAGTCAGATGCTAGCAAAACTAGTTGGGCTTTTACAATAATCTAACAGCAACTTTTCACGTATCGGTTCATAACGTATCCGATCAATTAAATATAAAATTTAAACTTACAAAATTTGTGTTGTTAGGCTCGTACTATAACTTACTGCATTCCCATTTATCCAGAGAGGATCCTAGCATATTACCTGCTGCTTCATGGTTTTCGTGTCCCACAGGAGGAGGTTGCCCGGAACCAGGTTTGTTCCTTTATCTCCGGTTTCCACCACTGTCATTTGTTTGATGCTCGGAGCAGCAGAAGAGCAAACAAACGATGTACCGCTTGGACTACAAGCTAGAGACAAGATTCTGGTTAAAATAAAGACAGGTAACATGTTAGGAAGCTTCCCAGAGTATCCTATACCGACTCTATACATTGTAGAAAACTTCCCCAAGTATCTGGGATACCAGGCTTGAAGATAAATCAGCAGGGATGCAATGACAGACATTCAAGGCAATATTTCAGAATAAGTATATTCCTATAATAGATATAAATTTTAAGGGGAAGACTCACCACCCGCAGTTAAATAGTCAGGAAAAGCATCAAACTTAAGGAGAAAGCGTACAACTCTGTAATGATGAGTGGCAGATCAAAATGTAAAGAAAGGCAGAGAATAAAAGTTAAATCAGGAGAAAGAAATTAAGAGTTTGAAAGGAAACTAGCTATAAATGTAAAGACAGATAGCAAGAGATTCTACAGGTATTTGAAAAGGAAAAGAATAAGTAAAGTGACTGTTGGTCTACTAGAGAGTGAGAACAGAGAGCTAATAGTAAATGAGGAGGAAATGGCTGATTAAATTAACAAATATTTTGCTTCTGTCTTCACTAAAGAGGATACAAAAGACATTCCAGTAATAGCTATGAATCAAGATGTAGAAGGGAGACGGGAACTTGGTGCAATTACAACACCAAGGAAGTGATGCTGAGCAAACTGATGTTGCTGCAAGCTGCCAAGTCTCCAGGGTCTGATGGACTTCATCCTAGAGTCTTAAAAGCGGTGGCAAATGAGGCATAGGTATCATTTTTTCCAAAATTTGTTGGATTTTGGAAAAGTTCTGTCAGCATGGAAAGCAGCAAATATATCCTCTCCGATCAAGAAGGGAGTTAGAACACAGGAACCGATAGACCAATTACCTCAACGTCTGTTGTGAGGAAAGTGTTACAATCTATCATTAAGCAGGTTATAGCTAGGCATTTAGAAAAACTTAAGGTAATCAGGAAGACTTGGCATGATATTGTGAAGGGAAATCATGCTTAACCAATCTATTGGATTTCTATGAAGTAATGTTCTGTGGATAAAAGGGAACCTGTAGATGTGTTGCACTTGGATTTCCAGAAAGTATTTGCTAAGGTGCCACATGAAAATTTTTGCAGAAGAAGCTCTAGAAACCAGTATCCCAGGTGACCACATGTGCAGAAAGTATTGCTGGCTGTAGAAACTTGAGATCTAGGCTATTCCTCTATGAATCCTCTGACACTAAGGGGCAATTTAGCATGGCCAATCAACCAAACCTGTACATCTTTGGAGCGTGGGAGGAGACACAGGGAAAATGTGCAAACTGTACATAGACAGTGACCCAAGGTGGGAATCAAACCTGAGACTCTGGCATTGTGAGGCAGCACTGCTAACCACTGTGCCACCCCAAAATTACAAGAGAACTTGAACAAAAAAGTAAGGATGTTATGTTATGTTTTAGGTATACAGGACATTGGTGGGACATCTTGAATAGTGTGCGCAGTATTGGTCTCCTTTCTTAAGAAAGGACATAAGCAGATTTGAAAACAGGAATGAGCGCACTGTCTTATAAAAATAGGTCACAGACAATGGGACGGCGGCGCGGGCTCGTTGGGCCGAAGGGCCTGTTTCCCGTGCTGTGTTGTTCTTTGTTGGACAGGTTGGACTTGTTTCCATGGAGTTTAGAGTGAGGGGAGGCTTGATTGAAGTATATAAGATTCTGAGTGGTCTTGACAAGGTGGACACAGGAAGGATATTTCTTCTTGTGGGAAAGTCTGGAACTTGGGGGCCCTGTTTTAAAATGAGAAGCTTCCCTTATAAGACAGAGATGAGAAGAACTTTTCTCTCTCAAGAAGTTGAGTGACTTGTAATTCTCTACCTCAGAAGATGATAGAGGCAGAGTCATTGAATAATCTTAAGGCAAAGATAAACAGATTGCTGTTAGGCAAGGACATCAAAGACTTTCAGGGGAATAGCGAATTAGAAACCACAATCTTAATGAATAGTGGAGCTGGCTCGAGGGGCAACTGGGGACACCATCGAGCATCCATGAGGCAAAGAGTATGGTGGATAGCACATATAGAGAGGTGGTACCACCACAAACTAAGACCCCACAGGCAGGAAGGGAATGGGTGATCATTGGGCAAGGCAAGAGGATTTGGCAGGCAGTGTAGAAGTCTGCTATAACTATTCCCCTGCAAAACAGATTTTTAATAGAACTCCATCAAGACTGAGAATGACATAGCTGATTCTGAAACTCACGTCTTGAATCAAGATAAAGGAAATTACAATGGGATGAGACATGAGTTGGCTATGACAGATTGAGAAACGTTACTTAAATGGATGACAGTGGATAGACAATGGGAAACACTCAATGATGGCACGGTGGATTGTAACGATTGTTCATTTCTATCTGGCGCAAAAATAAAATGAGAAAGGTGGCTGGGAAAGGTTTACAAAAGGAAATTAGAGATATTATTAGATCCGAGGAAGAGGTATCCAAATTGGCCAGAAAAGAAGTAATAGATCAGAGAAGCAGTTTAGAAATCAAAACAGGTTAAGTGGATTAGCCATGGGAAATGTGCAGAGTTATGAGGATAGAGAGGGGGAGAGGGCCTGGGGAAGATACTCTGTCAGAGAATTGGTGCAGATTTCATGGGCCAAACATTCTATGATTCAAGAGATTAATTAAGGGTAAAACTCAGTAAAAGAATAAGCAATGGGGGAAACATACAAACTGACTGTAAAAGTTTCTATAGGAATGTGAAGTGAAAAAGAGTGATGAAGACAAATGTAGGTCCCTTACTGTTAGAAACAGGGAAATCTATAACAGGGAACAAAAAAAAGGCTGACCAACTGAATAGATACTTTGGTTCTGTCGGTTTTCACAAAGGACGGTGCAAATAACAGGCCAGAAATGTTGAAGGAACTGAAGGAAATCAGTATTAGCAGAAAAATAGTGTTGGGGAAATTGATGGGATTGAAAGTTGATAAATTTCCAGGGCCTAAGAACTTAAGGAAGTGGCTCTAGAAATACTGGTTGCATTGGTTGTCATCTTTCAAGATTCTATAGACTCTAGAACATTTCTTACGGATTAGATTGCGGGATGGCTAATGTAATTCTACTCTTTAAAAAAGCAGGTAGAGAGAAAACAGGGAATCATAGATCAGTCAGTCTGACACCAGTAGTGGAGTAAATGCTAGAATCCATTATAAAATATTTAATGGTGGAGTGGGTAATGTCAGTAGTGGGCAAGTTGTCAGAAGGTACTCTGAGAGACAGGATCTACAGGCGTTTAGAGAGGCAAAGACTGATTAAAGCAGTCAGCATGACTTTGAGAATGGAAAATTATGTCTCAAGAATTTGATTGAGTTTTTTAAGGGGTAACCAAGAAGGTAGATGAGGAGAGTGCAGTGGACGTTATCTATGTGGACTTTATCAAGACCTTTGACAAGATACCACATGGTAGGTTGTTGCATTAGGTCAAATCTCACGGGATCCAGGATGAGGTAGCCAATTAGATACAATTGGAGGGCTGTGACCAGTGGTGTGCCTCATAGATCAGTCCTGGGTCCACTGTTATTTGTTATTTATATTAATGATTTGGATGAGAATTTAGGAGACATTATTAGTAAGGTTGCAGATGACACCAAGAATTCCAGTAGACTTGTCAAGCATGATTTCTCTTTTCGTAAATTCATGTTGACCTTGTCTGATTACACCACTGCTTTTAAAATGCTGTGTTTTGAAATCCTTGATAATGGATTCTAGCAACTTCTCTACTACCAATGTTAGACTCTCTACCTCCCCTTTTGAATAGTGGGCTTACATTAGCTACCTTCCTATCTGTAGGAACCATTCCAGAGTCCAAGGAATTTTGAAAATGACCACCAATGGATCTACAATACTACAGCTCTTTCCTTAAATATTCTGGGATGAAGATTATCAAGTCCTGGGGATTTATCCACCTCCAATCCATTTTCATTATCCTATAAATGAATTGGATGAAGCGGACGAGTGTACTGTAATAAATTTTCCTGACAATACAAAGATAATCGGGAAAACTAATTCTGAAGACGACACAGTCTGGAAAGGGACCTAAATAGGTAGGCCATCAAAAGCTTTGTGGAGTCAGTAAAATGTGAGACAAAAATGAATTTGTCCACTTTAAGAACACTTTTAGACTTCATGGAAAACAATGGACATCAGGATTGGAAGAGGTACTGAAATCCAAAACCTGCTATGAAGGAACTGGCTTCTGTTGCATCATGGCCTCCTCCTGATCAAAGCAACAACCTGCATTTATAAATCATTGTTAATAAAACATTCCAGAAGCAACAAACAAAATTTGACATTGAGCTAAGTATTGAAGCATTAGGGCAGTTGATTAAGATCTACCTCTCTGACCAAGATTTTATGAATTTCTTAGAGCAAGAAGGATAGATGGAGAAGTAGAGAGGTTTAGAGATAGAATTCCAGAGCTTAGGGTCTTGACAGCTGAAAGGCACAACTGTCAATGAAGGAGCGATGAAAATCAAGATTCCCAGGAGGCCAGCAGCCAATTTGAAGCATTCTATGACTAAAGGAGGTTAGAAATAGGGAGAAGTGAGCAACTGGAAGGACTTGAAGACAGAAGAGTAGGGCAGTGCCTCTTGTCATAAATAAATAGTACAGATTGATTGGGCAGGAAAGTACATTTCTTTGCTGTAATTTTTGAGAAAGTTTTAGATGCTGAAAATCAACTGAACTTCAGTATTTTATCAAACCTGTTTTAAAACAACAATCCCATGTGTCCTCACTAGCAGTTCACCCCACTTCATACATATTGAATCCAGAACTCACCGGGGATAAGATTCGTCAATTGTTAGCTCATACAAACTCTTCTTGGCTTCAGTATCATAAAGTCGAACTGTTCCAACCCCACTGCCAAGCAAAAGCTGCAAAAGAAATATAGACATTCTGAAAATACTGCTTTAGCACAACTCGCAGTTTCAATATTTAGCACCGAGGAAGACAACCGAAGTCTATTACAGAAACTAATAAACACGTTTAAAATAGTGGCCCTAGGAAGAATGGATAAATTGCAGCAAATAAACAAAGAATAATAAAAATCTTACAAAATAGAAAGGGAATCTGGCTTTCTAGGTTACCAGTCATAGAATGCCAACAACACAGGAGGGGGTCATCAAGTCTGTGCCAACTCTCCAACAGTGCATTCTATCCAGGCCCAATCCCCATAACCCCACACATTTACACCCCCCCAACCCCGCAACCCACATACTCTGGGACACTAAGGGGCAATTTAGCATGACCAATCAATCTAATCTACACATCTTTGGATTGTGGAAAGAAACTGGAGCACTTGGAGAAAACCCATGCTGAAACAGGGAGAATGTGCAGTCACCCAAGGCCAGAATTGAACCTGGCTCCCTGGCACTGTGAGGCAACAGTGCTAATAACTGTGCTGCCATCCTTTGGTGTTAATGGTATGTTAATTATATTAAGATTCACAGAGCAAGATAATTGTTAATTAAGTATTAGAGACTGCTGAGTTAGTGGATGGAAACAAACGTGAAATTCTGACTCCTTTGACAGAGCATCTTATCTGGCAGCCAGCTTAATTAAGGACCCTACACACCCCAGACATACTTTCTTCCAACTTCTTCCATTGGGAAAAAAATATAAAAATCTGAGGTCACGTACCAAACGACTCAAGAACAGCTTCTTCCCTGCTCCCATCAGACTTTTGAATGGACCTACTTTTGCACTAAACTGACCTTTCGCTACACCCTAGCTATGTCTGTATCACTACATTCTGCACTCTCCCCTTTCTTTCTCTATGAACAGTATGCTGTCTGTATAACATGCAAGCAACAATATTTTTCACTATACACTAACATATGAGAATAATAAATCACATCAAAATCCTGTGCCATTCCCTTAGCCCCATGTATTTACCACTGCTAGTCACTTTGGAAGAAATAATAGTAGGATGGAATATTATTTAAATGGTGAAAAGTTGCAGCATGCTACTGTGCAGAGGGACCTGGGGGTCCTTGTGCACGAATCGCAAAAACTCAGTCTGCAGGTGCAGCAGGTGATCAAGAAGGCGAATGGAATGTTGGCCTTTACAGCGAGGAGGATGGAATATAAAAGCAGGGAGGTCTTGCAACTGTACAAAGCACTGGTGAGGCCGCAACTGGAGTACTGTGTGCAGTTTTGGTCCCCTTGTTTGCGAAAGGATATATTGGCCTTGGAGGGAGAACAGAGAAGGTTCACCAGGCTGATACCGGAGATGAGGGGGTTATCGCTTCTCAGCCTTTTGGCTAAGATCAAGTGTAGCTTATGAGGAGAGATTGAATAGACTGGGCCTGTACTTGTTGGAGTTTAGAAGGCTGAGGGGGGATCTTATAGAGACTTACAAGATATTGAAGGGGCTAGATAGGGTAGAGGTAGACAGATTAGAAAGGAAACCAGAACTAGAAGGCACAGCCTCAAAATAAGGCGGGGGGGGAGCAGTTTAGAGTTGAGGAGGAACTTCTTCATTCAGAGGGTGGTGAATCTCTGAAATTCTCTGCCTATTGAAGTGGTGGAGGCTACCTCGTTGAATATGTTTAAATTACGGTAGATAGATTTCTGATAGACAAGGGAATTAAGGGTTATGGGGAGCAGGTGGGAAAGTGGAACTGATTCACTTCAGATCAGCCATGATCTTATTAAATGGCGGGGCAGGTTCGAAGGGCTAGATGGCCTATTCCTGCTATTTCTTATGCTAATCCCCCTAACCCACACATCTTGGGACATTATGGGACAATTTTGCAATGCCAATCCACCCAACTTGCACATTTTCAGATCGTGGAAGGAAACTGGAACATCAGAAGGGAGCCTGTTATGGAGAGAACCCGCAAACTCTAAACATGATAGTCACCAAGACTGGAATCGAACCCAGGCCCTGGTGCTATGAGGCAACAGTACTAAGAAGCCAAAGAAACATATTACCCAAATGGTGAGAATGCAGAGATATGGGATTCAGCGGGATCAAGGTGTCCTAGTGTATGAATCATAAAATGCAGATGCAGCAAGTAATTAGGAAAACTAATAGAATTAAAGACGTTTATTGCAAGGGGAATTGAAAACAAAAACAGGGAGGTTGTGCTCAACTTGTACAAGGCATTGGTGAGACCACATTTGGAATGCTGTATTAGTTTTCTTAATTAAAGAAGGATGTAAAAATGTTCGAAACAGTTCAGAGAAGATTTACTAGCCTAATTACTGGAAAGGGAGGGATACTGTAGAAGGAAAGGTTGATCAGGCTGAGCTTGTATCTGCTGGAATTTAGAAGGGCAAGGAGCTGATCTGCTTGATATATATAACTTCCTGAGAGGGACTGACAAGGTGGATGTGAATAGGATGTTTTCTCTTGTGGGAGAATCTTGAACTAGGGGCCGCTGTTTAAAAATAAGGTGTCACCCATTTCAGACAGATGAGAAGAATTTTTTTCCTCATTATAATTCCCTTCATCAAAAAGCAGTGGAAGCATAATTTTTGAAATATTTTATATTTTTTGAGGCAGAGGTAGATAGATTCTTGATAAATAAGATGGTGAAATGTTATCAGGGTTTGGGGGAACGTGTTTACTGTCAGAATAAAGTCAAATGGTGAAGCAGACTCAAGGGTCCAAATGGTCAACTCCTGCTCCTAATTCTTATGTTTAATGAGTTATACGAAATAACAAAAATTCTTTGCTCCTTGTTTGTTTCATATTGATTTAAATACGTTATGAAGTTTTTCTTGAAAGAATGTGGGTTAACGTGGGTCAATTATACTGTTAAGATGCACAGGTGAAGAAGGACAGTGATAATTAAGTACCTAGATCATAGAACCCCACAGTGCAGAAAGAGGCCCTTCGGCCCATCGAGTCTGCACTGAACATAATCCCACCCAGGCCCTAACCCCATATTCCTACATATTATACCCACTAATCCCTCTAACCTACACATCCCTGGACACAGTGGCAATTTCTTAGCAGGGCCAATTAACCTAGCCCACACATCTTTGAAGTGCGGAAGGAAACCGGAGCATCCGGAGGAAACCCACGCAGACATGAGGAGAATGTGCAAATGCAAACTCCACACAGACAGTGACCCGAGCCGGGCATTTATAAAGAAAGATTGCTGGGTTACTGGGTAGGAAGCAGGCATATATAATGATGCACTCTGTGAATAAAATTATCAAGAACAGTATAGTGTCTACTTCCATATTTCACCAACTAGCTTGGGATTGAAATAACAAACGACTCTGCTTATTCATTAAGCTCATGTATAATAATAAAATGGGTTTAAGAGACAGACACTTATACAAAGCATGCAGTGAAAACCTTTGGGAACACACAGGGCCAGTTTAGTGGGGAAGAAGTTCAGTCTTGAGGTGGAATTGGTCTGAAACGTACTTGAGCAATTAATACAAAGAACAAAAACAGCCTGGGAAACAGGCCCTTCGGCCCAACGAGCCCGCGCCGCCATTTTAACATTACCAGTCCCCCCCCTACACCCATGACCCCTATCCATTGTTTTATGGCAATCCACATTGAGGGAAACTAATTTAGGGACTATTTATTACTTCCAGTCAGCCTAATAGCACATCTTTGGGGTGTGGGAGGAAACTGGAGCACCTGGAGAAAACCCATGCAAGCATTGGGAGAATGCGCAAACTCCCATAGACACTGGCCCAAATCCATGTGTCTGCACAGCAAACAGTTATAGTCACTGAGCTGTCATGTTGCCCAGCATCTGGTCCAGTTTAAGCACGCACTAACTACATGAAGCACTAGGCCACTCTTGAACATTCAAGAGCAGCCCAAGTACGACCCATCGCGTGTATGCCCCTCGTTGGACAACAAGGCGGACCGACTTAAAACTTGTGAATTAAAAGAGAAAAACATTATTATCATATTATCAAACATTATTACCAGGGACGTCCCAATGCTAATGAACCTTATTTAAAACAATCTCCTATATCCTCCCATCTCCAACCCACTCATGTGCCTGTCTAAGTTACTCTTAAACAACTCCAGTGTGCCTGCCTCCACACCTTACTTGGCAGAGCATTCCATACCCCCACTACCCTCTGCGTGAAAAACCTCCCTCTAATATCTGTGTTATACCTCTCCCCCCTCACCTTAAGCCCATGGCCCCTCATACTGTGTGTCTCTAACATAGAGTAAACAGAGGTAAGCTATTTCCTATCTATACCCTTCATAATCTTACATACCTCTATTAGATTTCCCCTCAGTCGCCGTCTTTCAAGGGAAAACAGCCCCAATTTGCTCAATCTTTCCTCATAACCCAGTCCTTCCATACCAAGCAACATCCTGGTAAACCTCCTCTGCACTCTCCAGAGTCTCCACATCCTTCCGGTAGTAAGGCGACCAGAACTGGATGCAGTACTCTAAATGCGGCCTAACCAACATTCTGTACAACTGCAACATTAGACTCCAGCTCTTATATTCTATACCCCTTCCTATAAAGGCTAACATACCATAGGCTTTCTTCACAACCTTCTCCACTTGTACTGCCACCTTCAAAGACTTGTGCACTTGCATCCCCAGGTCTCGCTGCGTTTCTATACTCTTTATCATACAACTCCCCCCTACATTATTCCGGCCAAAATGCATCACCTCACATTTATCCGGATTAAACTCCTGTAACTCCCTCCCTAATAGCACTGTGGATATACCTATTCTACAAGGACTATAATGGTTCAAGAAGGTAGCTCACAACCAATAGGGATGGGCAATAAAAATTGGCCTAGGTAGTAAAGCTCACGTTCCTGGGATAAAAAAGTGACGTGTTTCATTCATTAAATTTCAAAAGGAAGCAATTCAATTCCAATTTCGTTTATAGTGCTAAGTTGTGCGAATCATGCATGCCAAAAGCTGAAGGCATGGGTGTTGATGAAAAGGGAGGGTGCTTTGTGCAAGAGGCCAGTATTGGAAGAATAAGAGTTCAGGGAGGGGTTGGAGAGGATTCTGGGCTTCAAAGGTTTAGAAGATAGTAGGAACAGACAAAGCTATGAAGAAATTTAAGCACAAAGATGAAGATTTTAAATTTCGAGGTATTACAGAAAGAGGTTAACAAATACAAAATGAATGGGATTTGTGCAAATTAGGATGTGGGAGCAGAGTTACAAATGAGTCTAAGTTTAGCAAAGGTGAAGAATGGGAGGCAAGCCAGTAAAACAATGGCGTAGTCAAATCTGGAGGTGACAAAGGCATGGGTGAGCTTGTTGAGCAGCTGATGCAAGGGTGCAGGTGTGTGATATTATCAAGCTAGACGTTCATGGCCTAAACAATAAGATACAGTATTGGAAGGTTCAACTCAGCAGAAAGGATGTTGAGGTTATGAGCAGTCCAGACAGTAGAAAATGAGACCACGAAGCTATCAAATCATGATAAGAACCCAGCTGATTTAATCGGGTAGCAAGTCTCCCATCCTTTCTCAGTTTAAGTGCAACGTGTAGGGTTACAGGGAGAAGGAACTAGGTGAAATGCATGTTCCAAGATGAATGATGGGCCAAGTGGATCCTTCGGCACTGTGTCATTTCTGATTTTGTCTGACTTGAAAAGGCCAGAAAAGAAATGGCTCCAAAGGTACCAAGAAAGACCCGAGTAAAAGCCAAAATAGGGCAAGAATAAGTTCCTTAGTGATGAAGCAAGTTCACCTCTGATACCAGCATCTCTTCCAACGTGAATGATACTTTCAAACGCATTGTAGCTGAGCCCTCCTAGATGAATCATTAGAACAATCGCAAAGCCTTGCTGCCAGGAGATCTACATTGCTAGGCACCTCCAGATATCCAAGTAACTGACCAAGCAGGCTGTTCCAGAAGAGACAAAGGTGCTGACCAATTTCACCAGCTCCAGCAACAAGCAGCTTTATCGCATTCAAATGACCCATGGTGCTTCACAGAAGCCGTATAAAATTAAGTACACTGATGACAGCGTGAATGAGGTTTCAGTAGCAGATGAGTTCAGGCAAGGGAACAATTAAACAATGTAACAGGGCAGCACAGTGGCTAGCACTGGTGCTTCTCAGTGCCAGGGATCAAGATTCAATTCTGGCCTTGAGTGACTTACTGTGGCATTTGCACATTCTCCCTGTGCCTGCGTGGGCTTCCTCCTGGTGCTCCAGTTTCCTCCCACAGAACATAAGAAATAGGAGCAGGAGTAGGCCATCTAGCCCTTCGAGCCTGCCCCGCCATTCAATAAGATCATGGCTGATCTGTCGTGGCTCAGTTCCACTTTCCCGCCCTCTCCCCATAACCCTTAATCCTCTCGCTTATCAAAAACCCATCAACCCACGTCTTAAAAATATTGAGCAAGGCAGCCTCCACCACTTCAACGGGCAGAGAATTCCAGAGATTCACCACCCTTTGAGTGAAGAAGTTCCTCCTCAACTCCGTTCTAAACTGCTCCCCCTTTTATCTTGAGGCTGTGCCCCCTAGTCCTACTGTCCTTTCTGAGCGGGAAGAGTCTCTCCACCTCTATCCTATTCATCATCTTATATGTCTCAATGAGATCTCCCCTCATTCTTCTAAACTCTAACGAGTACAAGCCTAGTTTATTCAGCCTCTCCTCATAGCTCAACCCCCTCAACTCCGGCATCAGCCTAGTAAACCTCCTCTGCACTCCCTCCAAGGCCAAAATATCCTTGCGTAAGTGCGGCGACCAAAACTGCACACAGTACTCCAGCTGCGGCCTCACCAGTGCCCTATACAGCTGCAGCAAGACCTCCCTACTTTTATATTCAATCCCCCCTCGCTATGAAGGCCAGCATCCCATTCGCCTTCCTGACCACCTGCTGCACCTGCAGGCTGGGTTTTTGCGACTCATGCACAAGGACCCTGAGGTCCCCCTGCACCGTCGCCTGCTGCAGTTTTTCGCCACGTAAGTAATAGTCCTTCCTACCAAAGTGGACCACTTCGCGCTTGCCAACATTAAATTCCATTTGCCAGTTTCTGGCCCATTCGCCCAGCCTATCTAAATCCTTCTGCAGACTCTCCACACCCTCCGTGCAATTTGCCGTTCCACCAATCTTGGTGTCATCAGCAAATTTCGACACCATACACTCAGTTCCCTCCTCCAGATCATCTATATAAATGGTAAATAGCTGAGGCCCCAGCACCGACCCCTGGGGCACTCCACTAGTCACCAACCGCCAATCCGAATAGCACCCATTGACCCCCACTCTCTGCCTCCTATTTGACAGCCAATCCTCTATCCACGCTAACACCCTACCCCCCCTTACCTTCTGCAATAACCTCTTGTGAGGTACCTTGTCAAACACCTTCTGAAAATCAAGAACGACCACATCCACCGGCTCTCCTCTATCCACCGCCCTAGACACATCCTCATAGAACTCCAATAAATTTGTCAGACACGACTTCCCCTTAACGAAACCGTGCTGCGTCTGCTCTATCAAGCAATTCCCCTCAAGATGCCTCGCTATTTCCTCCTTGATGATGGATTCTAACATTTTACCTACAACAGACATTAAACTAACCGGCCTACAATTCCCTGCCTTTTGCCTGCCACCCTTCTTAAACAACGGCTAAAGATGTGCAGGTTAGGTGGATTTGCCATGCTACATTGCCCTTTAGTGTTGCAGGATGTGAGGGTTGGGGGATTAGCAGATTATAGGAATAGGGTGGGGAAAGGGGCTGGGTAAGGTACCTCGTCAGAGTGTCAGTGCAGACTGGATGGACTGAACGGCCTTCTGTAAAAGTTAGTTAATTTCCTAGTCACAAATCGGCTTACATTAACAGTGCAATGAAGTTACTGTGAAAATCCCTGAGTCGCCACACTCTGGCACCAGCTCGGGTACACTGACAGGGGATTTAGCACAGCCAATCCACCTAACCTGTACATCTTTGGACTATGGGAGGAAACCAGAGCACTGGAGGAAACCCATGCAGATACGGGGAGAATGTACAGACTCCACACAGACAGTAATCCAAGCCGGGAATCAAACCTGGGTCCTCGGCACTGTGAGGCACCAGTGCTAACTACTGTGCCACCATGCCGCCTTGTAGGGATTCCATGATACAGGCAATGAAATGGTCTTAATGATGGCGAGAGACTGGAACCTTAGGATAAAATTCCACAATTACTTGAAAAATTACATAATGCTATGGGTACAGAAATTGAGATAATGGAGATTAGTACAGTAATCAGTACACACCACACTGAACATACCATAGCTTACTACAGAAACTAGTACACAGCTGCACTGAACACGCTGTAGGGTTAGTACAGTAATCAATACACAGCTACATTGAGCACTCTGCAAATACAGTAACTTGTACACAGCTATAGTGCATAAAGTATAGGAATAGTGAAAATGATTGTTCTGACCATAATGGAGGCAACAGCAGGTAGACGAACAGTTTTAACATTTCAGTCACAATGGATAAATTGCACTCACTTTAGTTTAGCTGCTCTTTCTGTTCTAATCCCCTTTAGTTTGGGAGAGCAAGTGTAGTTGTCTCATAACACTGGAACAACTCAGCATTTTCCTGAAGGATTATGTAAAATAGGCGACTTCTCTACAAATATTACATTTAAATGGCATCAAAGAAATGAAAGATTTACATTTGTGGAGTTACAGGTCATCCCAAAGTGTCAATCTTTTGTCACTCTTATAATGTAGGAAGCATAGCAGTAAATTTACAAACAGCAAGTTCCCATAAACAGCAATATGATAATAGCTGGGTAATCTATTTGTGATGTTGATTGAGGAATGAATATTGACCAAGGCATGGAGGATAATTCCCCTACTCATCTACAAAATGTTACCATGGGATCTTTCACCCAAGAGGATAGAAGGGGCTTCAATTTAACACCTCATTTAAAAGATAGCATCTCCAACATTGCAGCAGTCTTTCAGTACGGCACTGGAATGTCAGCCTAGTTTATTGTGCTCAAGTGGAACTTGAAGCCATGCTTTCTGATCCAAAGACTGCTATGAACTAACTACGAGTGACATTAGATTAGCCAGATCTCAAATGGTGTCATTGTAAGGATTTTGCTCTTAACGCTTTCCGAAACAGACAAATCACTTCAGTTTGGCTGCATTCGTAGGTTTTCCATTGCGTGGTTTAAATTTCTGCTGTTTTTCCCATGCTGTAAATATTTCTCAAAGAATATTAATCTGAATCTTCAGATTCCATTCACCAATAAAAATTTTAATTTAAACTCAGAGTTAAAACATGAGCACCCATGCTACCAGGACTTGATGCTTCGAGCTGTGAGAGAGAGGCTGGATAGACTGGGACTTTATCTCTGGAGCGGAGGTGATTTCAGGGTGATCTTACAGAGATCTATTAAATAATGAGGGTCATAGGTCAGCTAGATAGTCAGTTTCTTTTCCCAAAGGTAGGGGAGTCTAAAACTAGAGGGTACAGATTTAAGGTGAAAAGGGAGAGGCGCAATTTTTTCAAATAGAGGGTGGTGTCTGGAACGAGCTGCCAGAGGCAGTTGTTGAGGTGGGTACAATTTTGTCTTTTAAAAAACACTTAAGACAGTTACATGGTACGATGGGTATAGAGGGATATGGGCCAACTGCGGGCTACTGGGACTAGCTTAGTGGTAAAAATTGGGCAGTATGGACAAATTGGGTTAAAAGGGCCTATTTCCATGCTGTAAGCCTCTATAACCCATTATGTTTAAACCAGCAGCAATAGATAGTGGCATACACTCAATACTCTGTCAAGCTTTGGAGAGAGTATTAAAGAAGGTTCACCAGGATGTTGCCTGGTCTCAAGGGGGTTGGCTATAAGGAGAGGTTGAATAAACTAGGATTGTTTTCACTTTAAGATGGGGGCTATGGGGAGACCTGATAGAGTCTACAAAATTATGAGAGGCATACACAGGATGGATAGTGAAAGGTTTTTTCCAAGGGTGGAAGTGTCAAATTACAAGGGGGTACAGGTTCAAGGAGAGGGGGGGGAAGATTAAGGGAAGTGTGCGGGGGAGGTTTTTCACACAGACAGTATTGGATACCTGGAATGCATTGTCACAGAATGTGGAACATTGGCAACATTTGAGAGACATCTGGATGAATACATGAATAGGGAGGAAATAGAGGGGTACAAACCGAATAAGGACAGAGATTGTATTTTTTGTTAGTTAGGGCATCATGATTGGCACAGGTTAGGAGGGCCAAAGAGTTTGTTCCTATGCTGTATGTCTTTTTGTTCTTTGCTCTACAGCCCCACAAGGAAGTAGCAGTTTAGTGATTGTAATTATATTTCCTAGCACAGCACTTCACCCTGAGCTGTTGGCTTCTCATCAGAATGCCATCCTGCTACTCTTGACACACTGTAATACTCTGTTGTCATGTTTCCTTATCAATTTGTCCTGCATGTCACATTACTTCACCAATGTCTCTTCCCATTAACTTCGGATGAAAATTCTGAAACAGCACTTGTGAGAAATATCCAGATTGAGTAGATTGTTCCTCACCAATCGATCTGGTTTGGTGGCCCACTCCAAGGAAAGCAGCTGTGATTTGGACATTATGGTAGCCTTAGTTTGCATGGTAGGGTTAAATGCCCACACTTTAACCACTCCATCAACATCCAGACTGGCGACTCTCCTACCAGAGCAATCCACCCTAAATCAATAACAAGAGACACACTTTCAAAACGGGTGCATTAGCCAGAGACCACAATTAGCTTAATCTCACTGTAATTTACTGAATCGGCAACTTCCTCCTTACCTAGAGCTGGTGTCCAAAGGCACCAACACTAATGCCTCTCAACACTGTTTAAGTACAAGAAAACTAAATCTAAAAGCCAAGAGAAATGTAGTTAGTTGTAGGACTGGTTTAGATATCATTTTATTCAACCATTGGCAAAAGGAGTCATAAAATATCTATGAATCTGTGATCAGTAATTTTTCTTTGTATTAAGCCAAGATTTCACCACTACAGGCTGTTGCGAAAAGCCTGTAGAAATTGTTAAACAATGTGGGAAGCCACAGTTTTATTTTACTTTTAACTCATCTTTTTTAGGTCTAAGATTTGCATAACATTTTCTATGGTATACTTTTATTAACATTTTCACACTGGATAAATCTTGAAGCTTACTTGTGCTGGGACATATCATGTTATAAGGATACAAATTGCTGAGATGTGTTATGCACATTCCGAACTAATCTTGGCAAAGACCCAAAGACAGCCCTCGCCTCATGCACAACACAAGGTCAGAAGTTAGAACCAATTAGTGTCAGCCACCTTGTGAATGTGAATAGGCACTCCCCGGGAAACGTAATAATGCTGTGTAAGAACACAGAGGTTAGGTAAATTGGCGCAAGACTGGAGACCCCTAGTGGATCGAAGATTGGCAACATCTTGACTGTAAGACCGAGAGCACCATGTGCGCATGCGCAGAGCGAAAGGGGCGCACATAACATAAGAAGTAGGAGCAGGAGTAGGCCATCTAGCCCTTCGAGCCTGCCCTGCCATTCAATAAGATCATGTCAAATAGGAGGCAGAGAGTGGGGGTTAATGGTGCTATTCGGATTGGCGGTTGGTGACTAGTGGAGTGCCCCAGGGGTCGGTGCTGGGGCCTCAGCTATTTACCATTTATATAGATGATCTAGACGAGGGAACCGAGTGTATGGTGTCAATTTGCTGATGACACCAAGATTGGTGGAACGGCAAATTGCGCGGAGGGTGTGGAGAGTCTGCAGAAGGATCTAGATAGGCTGGGCGAATGGGCCAGGAAATGGCAAATGGAATTTAATGTTGGCAAGTGCGAGGTGGTCCACTTTGGTAGGAATAATGGTAGGAAGGACTACTACTTACGTGGCGAAAAGCTGCAGCAGGTGACAGTGCAGAGGGACCTCGGGGTCCTTGTGCATGAGTCACAAAAACCCAGCCTGCAGGTGGTCAGGAAGGCTAATGGGATGCTGGCCTTCATAGCGAGGGGGGATTGAATATAAAAGTAGGGAGGTCTTGCTGCAGCTGTATAGGGCATTGGTGAGGCCGTAGCTGGAGTACTGTGTGCAGTTTTGGTCGCCGCACTTACGCAAGGATATTTTGGCCTTGGAGGGAGTGCAGAGGAGGTTTACTAGGCTGATACCGGAGTTGAGGGGGTTGAGCTATGAGCAAAGGCTGAATAAACTACGCTTGTACTCGTTAGAGTTTAGAAGAATGAGGGGAGATCTCATTGAGACATATAAGATGATGAATGGGATGGATAGGATAGAGGTGGAGAGACTCTTCCCGCTCAGAATGGACAGTAGGACTAGGGGGCACAGCCTCAAGATAAAGGGGGGGACGGTTTAGAACGGAGTTGAGGAGGAACTTCTTCACTCAAAGGGTGGTGAATCTCTGGAATTCTCTGCCCGTTGAAGTGGTGGAGGCTGCCTCGCTAAATATTTTTAAGACGCAGTTTGATGGGTTTTTGATAAGCGAGGGGATTAAGGGTTATGGGGAGAGGGCGGGAATGTGGAACTGAGCCACGACAGATCAGCCATGATCTTATCGAATGGCGGGGCAGGCTCGAAGGGCTTGATGGCCTACTCCTGCTCCTATTTCTTATGTTCGTATGTTTTATGTTCTGAAGTGGCTCAGTTCCACTTTCCTGCTTTCTCCCCATAACCCTTAATTCCCTTGCCTACCAAAAACCTATCTACCCGTGACTTAAATATATTTAGTGAGGTAGCCTCCACCACTTCAACGGGCAGAGAATTCCAGGGATTCACCACCCTTTGAGTGAAGAAGTTCCACCTCAACTCTGTTCTAAACTGCTCCCCCCATTATCTTGAGGCTGTGCCCTCTAGTCCTGCTGTCCTTTCTGAGCGGGAAGAATCTCTGTACCTCTACCCTATCCATCCTCTTCATTATCTTATACGTCTCTATCAGATCCCCCCTCACCCTTCTAAACTCCAACAAGTACAGACCCAGTCTATTTAGTCTCGCTTCATAGTCCAACCCCCTCATCTCCGGTATCAGCCTAGTGAACCTCCTCTGCACTCCCTACAAGGCCAAAATATCCTTGTGCAAGTGCGGTGACCAAAACTGCACACAGTATTCCAGCTGCGGCCTCACCAGTGCCCTGTACAGTTGCAGCAAGACCTCCCTGCTTTTATATTCTATCCCCCTCGCTATAAAGGCCAGCATCCCATTCGCCTTCTTGATCACCTGCTGCACCTGCAGACTGGGTTTTTGCGACTCATGCACAAGGACCCCCAGGTCCCTCTGCACCGTAGCACGCTGCAGCATTTCACCCTTTAAATAGTAATCCCTCCTACTATTATTCCTGCAAAAGTGGATAACCTCACACTTGCTAACATTGTACTCCATGAAGGGGGGGGGAAGGGGGAGCCGGGGGAAGGGGGAGCAAGGGGGGGGAGCAAGGGGGGGGGGGGGAGGGGAAGGGGAAGCAAGGGGAAGGGGGAGGGGAAGGGGAAGGGGAAGGGGGAGGGGGAGGGGAAGGGGGAGGGGAAGCAAGGGGAAGGGGGAGGGGAAGGGGAAGGGGGAGGGGAAGGGGAAGGGGAAGCAAGGGGAAGGGGGGGGAAGGGGAAGGGGGGGGAAGGGGAAGGGGGGGGAAGGGGAAGGGGGGGAAAGGGGAAGGGGGGGGAAGGGGAAGGGGGGGGAAGGGGAAGGGGGGGGAAAGGGGAAGGGAGCCAGGTGGCGTACCGAGAGCAAAGGTGGAGGGGGAGGGCGAGGCTCAATGAGGGGGAAGGGGGGAGGAGGGGGGGGGAAGGGGGGAGGAGGGGGGGGAAGGGGGGAGGAGGGGGGGGGGAAGGGGGGAGGAGGGGGGGAGCGAGACCGTGTGCGCCAGAGGGGCGAGACTGCACGTGCCAGAGAGAAAGAAAGCACACACAAAAGTGTGTGCGACTGAAAAGCTGGTATACATTTTGAATAATCTCCTAATCAACTCTTAGAATTTACGGACCAAGCGTTAGTGGATTCTTGAACCTAACAACAAGATCCAGTCATTTTAGCATGGTAGGCTGCTGTACAGGCAAACTATTTTCTGTTACTGTTCCATAGCTTGATGCAGTTGTCTGACTACTTGTCATTCAGGCCCTGTACAGAATGTCAGTTATGAGGCAGAATTTCAGAACTCAAGTCAAGCTATTAAAAAGCATGCAATAAACTGATACACAACTCTGCATCTGACTCCCCTACACATACCCCCTCCTCACCACTCACCCACAATACATAATGGAGGAGTGATGCTCTGCATATTCCTCCTGACTCAATACTATGAAAGGCTGCTCATTCCCTTGTTCCAGGCTGCACTTGGCTAGTTTTGTAGGAGAGTCCACAGCCATCTCAGGGCTGCTGGGAATATCCATCTCAGCACTGCTAGTTTCTGTTCTTTTCTCCAGACCCTACATAAAAGGAAAAAAACAAAATAGTGATGTTTTAACTTGCTGCAATCAGGTATTTGAGAAGTAGTTTACAATTTATGGATGATTAAATAACTTCTTAAACCCTCAGAGGCTAACGCAACTACTTCAACAATAGGAACTTATAGTCAAATCGAAAGTTCATTTCTATTCTGAGTGAGGCACTCTCAGCCGGGGCAACAGACATTAAGTAGCTTCACTGCTCAAAATTCAGACAAAACTGCCTCTCATCACTCGAGCCAGCAGCATTTACCTAAGCAGGGTTAGATTTGGCTATAACAGTCTCTATGAATAGCACATAGGCACTTTCTGTTGATCATTCATGCATGAATAGCTAACAGAGGATTGTGTGAATGTGTCAAGCGGAAACTCACTGGGACCAGCCCCTTCAGAAGCAGACTTGAGAAGTGCAGCAATTTGAATCTGTTGCCACATTATAAAAATATCACATCAATTTTGTAAATCAATAGAAAACTTCCACAATTGTGTTACCAACTTTCAAGGGTAATGGAATGCTGAACAGTAGTTTAGGGCTGTCAGAACCCTCATTGTGAGACAGCCAAGTGCCATCAACCTTTATGTGGGGCTGAATCTAAACCCAGCCTGAGGACAGCTTGTTGACTCCCTGACTGGCATACCAAATCTGTTACGGGACTCAAGATTTCTTCAAAACTTCTCAATGGCAAATATTTTACAAAAGAGCTCCTGTTAGATTACATTCAGTTATCCTGACCACCCGCTCTTGGATCAATCTGCCTCTTACCTGTGCAGTGTATTTGGACAAGAGCTCCTTCCGTTCTTTTTCATGATCTAGTACCTTTCTCTGTCGCTGCTGCACCATGTTGGGATCTCTCTCATGGTCTTGTACCTTCTTCTGTCGCTGCTGCACTGTGTTGGCGTCAGCAGCAGTGCTCACTAGCACTTTCCCCTCTTTGGGGGATGAACTCTCTTTACTTTTATTGGTCTGAACAACAGAACCAGAATCATAAGAGTCATACAGTGCACAAGAGGCCCATCAAGTTTATACCGACCCCACAATCTCACCCAGACCCTATCCCCATGCATTTATCCTAGCTAGTCCCCTGACACTAAGGGACAATTCAACATGGCCAATCTATCTAACCCGCAAATCTTTGGACTGTGTGAGGAAACCCACACAGACACGGGGAGAATGTGCAAACTCCACACAGTGACCCAAGCTGGGAATCCGACCTGGCTCCCCGGCACTGTGAGTCAGCTGTGCTAACCACGGTGCTGTCCCAGTCTAAATGACTATATAGTCATCTATGTCATTTACACGAATGACGAATAAGGGACCCAGCACAGATTCCTGTGCTATGCCACTAGACATTGGCTTCCAGTCACTAAAGTGACATCACTCGTCTCCTACACTGAGCCTAATTTGAATCCACTTTATCAAATTACCCTACATGCCATGTGCATTTGCCTTTTTCACAAGTCTCCCATGTGGGACCTTGTCAAAGGCTTTGCTGAGGTGCATATTAATGGCATCAACTGCACTACCCTCACCTACATACCTTGTCACCTCTGTAAAAAATTCAATTGAATTTGGTAGGCATGACCTCCATGCTGACTATCCCTGATCAAGCCTTGCCTTACCAAGCGGATACACACTCCTTCAACATTTTCTCTAATAATTTCCCTACCACTGACGAGAGAGGAAGAACAAACTCCTGATATGGGCTGTAAACAGAACTGTAGAACACAAACAGTAAATAGGGTCCGTGCAGTCAATACCTGGTAATTGAGACTGTCTCTCTTTCCAGAGGGCACAGGACTCTGAGAGAATTGCAAAGGCCCAGCATGCACTGGCACCTTCCCTGGTGGTTTCTTGCTTTGCGGGAGTAACAATGACAAAAATGAGCCAGTTTTGGTCTGAGAGGACACCAGTGATGAGGCCCGCTGACTGGACATCAAGTCTCTACAAATAAATAGAAAAATCAAAGTGAAATAAAAACACACATCAGATCACTGTGATTGACTCAAGAACCTTGCAAAACAGACCTGGAACTAGATCTATCCACAGCCAGGTCATAAGAGGGAAACCAAACCTACTGCAAATGAAGACGAGACATGATCAAAGGAGCCTAGAATTCTTAAAGCGGTTGCAGAAAACTCTAAGTGCAAGACCACGATGACTTCATACTAAAGGTGCAAGACAAACTGAAGCAAAAAAAATGTCATCCCAGCACGAAGTGCGGCTCAGTCCCAGTTTCAATTCCCAACTTGGGCTGAATGTCTGTTGGGCATTTAACCTGGTGTTGTGAGACTTCTTACTCTGCTTACTCCAGTACAACGCCGGCATCTCCACCTGAATGTCTGATGTCAGAGCAACAGTAAATGCGTGTGTTCCTGGACTATGAAGAGATAGAACTTGTAGGGAGTTTCACTTCCATTCACTATCCACTGACATCAGCTGGAAACCGTGTGTGTGAACAAAGATTGAGACCAGACAATTTAGTATACATTTCTCAAGTAAGAAACTATAGAAATGATCCCTTCATGACAAAGCTAGACTTCCAATTTGACGACTACTGCAGTTGAAAAGTAGACTCTCCCATACATAAAGGGGCCTCGACTACAACCAGATGTTGAAATCTGGTAAGAGGGAGAGAATTAATAAGAACCAATTTAAATGAATTGGATAATGCAGATTTATTGCACCACATTGCAGTTGCCACCTCAGTGAAATAAAGCACTGGATGCAGTGTACTTTGTTCACGAAGGCTCACAGAAGAATCAATAATCAACATTTTGTATTGTTCTTAAAGCAATTGACAAAATGACAGAGGGCAGGTTAGACTGGCTTGTTGGGGTTGGCTGGCACATTAGGGGATTACATCATTCCACTGCAGATTTAACCCAGTGGAATAATTAAAAGTTTATACGCTGATCTTTGGATGCAATACTCACAGTTCCGAATCTCCCAGTCGGTCCATGTTCTGTATATAAGGGGGCAATTTATGGTGAATTGTTTCTTCTTTCTTCATTCTTGGCTCTGCTTGCAGTGCAAACAACTGAAGTACAAATGAAACATTCTGAAAACCAGAATAGCAAACCCCTTACAGTACGTTGATAACCCAGTGAATAACATGCAGATCCATGTTCTGTCACATCCCCAGTGTGTCCTGAGAAACACAGGTAGGGAAGCACAAAGAACAAGCACCTTAAGGAGGACACAGGTTTAAGGTGCTGGGGAGTAGGTACAGAGGAAATGTCAAGGTTAAGTTTTTCACTCAGAGAGTGGTGGGTGCGTGGAATGGGCTGCCGGCAACGGTAGTGGAGGTGGATTCGATAGGGTCTTTTAAGGGACTTTTAGATAAGTACGTGGAACTTAGTAAGATAGAGGGTTACAGGTAAGTCTAGTAATCTCTATGGTAGAGACATGTTCGGCACAATTTGCAGGCCAAATGGCCTGTATTGTGCTGTAGTTTTTCTATGTTTCTACATTAACAACCTCAACAATTCTCACAGCTCCACCAACAATTAGGTATGCACATGGCAAAGGCAACAACCATTTGCCAGGCCCTTTAATGGCAACTCTCACTTTAAAAGTACACAGCTGAGAATTAAGCTCAAACGGGAAAACGGCAATTCCCAGACTATCCTGTGCCATGATCAGTATGGGAATATCTGTGATTATTTCAGCATTGGCTTTCAAGCCTGCAGTGTTCAGACTGGCCCTCAACCTAACCAGCCCCCAAAACAAGGGTTTTTCACTGAGCTGCTCCTCACTGTCCACCCCCAACCCCTCCTCTGATTCGTCAAATGCACTCCCACACCCACAAGACTCACAACCCTCCCGTCTCACTGAAATAAACACTACCTTTTGCCTCAAGGCTTCATTTTCTTCCTGCAATTGGGAGCATCGCTGGACTTCTGCGTCAAAATTCAGCAAGACAGGCACAGGTGACAGAAGTTAAAGAGAAAAAAAAACACACCTTGCAATTTTCACTTTAATGTCATGTTTAAAACTTCCTACAACTTGAAGGGAAATGTCGGTCCTAGCATCAAAAATACCTGTATGCCTTTAAAAGGGCCACTTGACTCCCCTTAGGAAACATTAGATAAGGCAGTAATAAATCAGACACAGCAAGTTCATCAGGTCCAAACCAATCAGATCTATTACTATTAGACGCCATTACTAATACAATTTAGAACAATCAATCATCCATAGCTTTTACAGCCCGCAAATGATATTATTTACAACTCCCTTGCTCCAACTGTCATGCTTCAGTCCAGAGGCTATTCACTTCTGAAAAGAAGAGTGAACATCAAGGACCTTAACACAGGATTGCTGGGAGACAGAAAGCAAATTACTGCAGATCCATGTACTAACAGTGAGTCAATACCTCAGGGATAAGAGGGAATGAAGACAATAAGTCTGAAATTATTTATAAAAACGACAAAGTCACTCATTGGGAAACACTGGAAAATTCCTGCAATTTTATCACTTAAGACAATTACTTCTAAACCACTTGAAATGGGTGGCATGATTAGACCTCAAGTAAGTAGGTAGATAGATTAGTTTTCCCTTGGTTTACCTTCTACTAAGATCATAGACCAATGCATTTGTATCAAGTCACCAAAACAACCACAGCATTTCAGCATTCAATGCAGTCAATGCATTAATACAGGATAAAGTCCATACCAACAGGACATGATCTCAAGCTTATCCCTTTTTACTGTGTCAAAGTTTTACAAACACTTTTCAAATGACTGCTTTGGTTTTGCCTTTAGCAGATCTCAAGTATAAAGGGAGCAACTCAAATCCAACAAGCCATTCAAGAACAGCTTGGTAATTTTAATGTCAGAAAAAATACCTCACAGAAACATAATCAGACAAAAACTGAATCCATGCCCAGTAAGAAATACAAGGGTGGACGACTAAATGTTTCGCCAAAGGGAGATTTTCAGGAGGATCATAAAGAAAAAGAAATGGAGACACTAACATAGAGAAACTCACTCTTGAAATAATTATTAAGTTTGGTTTTTTTGATGGGATAAACAAATAGTCATCACATCCCTCAGGGGTAGGATGAGAAGAAATGTCCTCCAATTGAATGTCTGGAAGGTCAAAGCTCCCATATTTTGTTCCTGCTATAAATTAAACTCCTCCTTTCTGAGCATTACTTTGGAATAAATCTAACTGTTTGTAACCTGAAACCCTACTTCGCTCTAAGCTGAGCATTCAAGCACCCATTCTCTAGATCACTCAAAACCATCTACTTCCATCTCCCTAATATCATAGTCTCAACACCTTCTTTGATCTTCCATTGCTAAAACCCTCGTTACCTCTTGACTTGCCTATTTCTTGATTGACTTCCTTCTTTGGAACACGCTTTAAACTTCAGCTCAAAATGTTAAGAACCAGGTCAGAAACTCCAAGATATATCAGACATTAGCCTAACTTTTACATTTGATTCTGGTATTAGGATGAATATAAGGTGTTTCACTTCAGGTATGATTCAGTAACCCATTAGGAAGATTTTATCAAAACAAACTTTACAAACACAAAAGAATTAGCACAACTTTTGCTAATTAAAAGCCAAACATTACAACATACAATTCGTAACAGCTAGCTATCTCTATTGTTCCAATGTAGCATTATCCTCTAGACATAATTCCTTTCTTTAGAACCAGTTAGCACAGAAAACCAATTATGCTTACATAGCTACTAAATTTAAGGCCTTTTAACACCTCAAAAGGTGATCCAAACAGAGCTCATGCAGTAATCTCCATAGAAAACTGCACCTCCAAATAGTTGAATCTCAGAAAAAGAGACTTATTTCTTGGCAGATTCAAGTCTCCACTTCAAACAGAGCAAGAGATGAAGGAAAAGCAACCTCTTTCTAAAGATCCCAAAAGGCAGACTGCCTCCAGTCTCTCTGGATGCCTAGCTGTGCCCAGTCATATGACCTTACCTGTTAAAACAATTAAGCCTTACTCTGCAATATCCGAGGGGGAAACACAAAATAACAGAAACCTGCATTAACGCGAATTAAAGCAAACATTGCAGCAATTAAATCAATTATACTACTGCAGTAACAATACAGTGTACAGATTGAATGGTTCCAATAATAAAAACAAACTGCTCCAACAGATCCTGCAAAGGACATGATAAATTCATTTCTTAAAAACACAGTATTGCCACAAAACCTTTATAGCCATTTCTTAATGCACACCAAGTTCCGTTCATTGCTCATTGATCTACAAAGGCCTCGCTTGTCTGGGAGTTCTTGATTTATTCATTCCACCATTGACAGCCTTGCTTTCAGTCCCTCAACTCTGGAACCTCTCCACATTTTATGACTCTGTTCAGGAATATAAGTTATCACAGTCCCAGATCACTTTAGATTGCTCTCCACTTTGAGGGAGAGTGCTGGCTGCTGGTGATGATTTAACTTGAGGATCACCACACCTCAGGCAAGGGGCAAGTTTGAAAAGGTAGGCCTTCATAAATAATTTAGCAGTTACAGGAATTGAACTTGCATTGTTAGTGTCGCTCCACATAAACCAGCTGTCCAGCAAACTGAACCAAACTGAGCCCCAATGTCATTCCCTGGTAACACTCCCCCATTTCTTGAACATTGGGTGAAATGGTCCTTCAGACATTTCTTCATAACACTTTATATTTGAGTCTCTGAGCCTTTCTACACCATTTGCCTTCAATCAGTTTTTCATGGCTTTAAAAACTATAATTAGGACTCTTGAATCTCTACTGCTTTGTAAATTATTTACTTATTCTGTAGCAGCCTTAAGCAAAAAGGCAACCTATGCTCCTGACTACTCGACAATCCAAGTCCAGGTGATTGTTTCACACATTAAAAAAAACTCCTCCTTTAGTCTCTCCAAGACTGAGGTTAAGAAGCTCACCAAGGCTGGAATGACAAGAGTTGATCCTTTTTCCACAATGTAGCACTGTGTACCAATGAAAAAAATGTTATCTGGCTTGTACCAGTAGCAAACACAAATTTTTGGAGTTATCTATCATCTACATCAAGCAAAGCATTACAACCAGTTCTATGATGGTTGGACCAGGGCAGGAGAAGGAAACAGTGAGAGTTGCTGTGATCACCAAACAGCAAGACCAACTGGAAAGAGCATATTAGCAACTGATTCAATCAGGTTGAGTTGTAATACTATCTATAGTTCATAACCCTGTTCATATCAGCTGTGGCTCAGTTGGTCCCAAGTTAGAAAATTTAGGTCTCACTTCAAGACTCAAGGAAATAAGCTTGCCTGATCATCCAATAAAGTACTAAAGCACAACACTGTCTTTTGAATGAGGGATTAAATTAAAGCCCCATCTGCCCTCTCAGGCATTTATATAAGACCCCATGGCATTATTTCAAATTGAATAGGGGAGTAACTCCCAACACTTTAGTCAATATTTAGCCCTCTATCAACATCATATAAAACAGATTATCTGATCACTGCCACATCACTGGGGTGCTTGCTGTGTAGAAATCCTGACATTATAACAATGAATACACTTCAAAAATACTTCCATGGGCTGTAAAGCATTTTGGGGCATTGAAGTCATGAAAGGCAAGTCTTTTCCATCTAGGCTCATATTTGAAGAATTACCAGGTCAATGAAGTACCAGAGAATACCTAACAATTCTCAAATAACGATTTAGCCCAAGACAGCTTCAATAAGAGGGGGAAGATCCTCAGATCCAATTTAACTTGTACCCCACAACTGTGATATCCTGTGTATCCCATCATAAACACACTCTGCCCTCACATCTCTCACCTTAGAATCCCCTGTTGCCCACCAAAACAGAGAGATCCTTTGGATTAAGTGAAAAAAAACAGATAAAACGCAAGCCAATTTAGAGAAAAAAATCTGGAATTTTTTCTTCAATCATCAATTTTACATTTGTTCTAGGAATAAGCATTGCTGATAAGGCCAACATACATTTCCCTCAAGAAGATAGTGGTGAAGGAAGGGAATTCCATGATTTTGACCTTGCATTGAGAGAATATGGATATATTTCCAAGTTAGAATGATGTGTGACTTCAGAGGAAAACTAACAGGTGGTGATTCCCATGCCATGCTGCCAAATGTCATAGGTTTGGGAAATGCTATCAAAGGAGCTTTGTTGTGTCGCTGCAGTGCATCATGAGCACACTGCAGGTCCTGTATATCAGTTGTGAAGTTAATGTTGAATGTGGTGATGGATGTCAATCAAGTGAGCTATTTTGTCCCGGATGGTGCACTGACTTGCTCTTGTAGTCACAGTATTTAAGTGGCTGTTCCAGTTAAATTTCTGGCCAATGACAATCCCAAGGATGTTGGTAGTGGGAAATTCAGCAATGGTAATGCCACTGAATGTTGAAGGAAGGTTATTAGGCTCTCTCTTGTTGGAGATGGTTACATCTGACATTCACATAAATGTCATTCGTCACTTTCTTACCAGCCCAAAAGTGAATGCTGTTCAGGTGTTGCTGCAGGTAAGTATGTACTGCTTCATTATCTAAGGAATTACAAACAGAATGCGACATTGCAATCATGGGGGAAACAAGCCCCTTATGATAAGAGGAAAGGTCATTGATGAAGCAGTTGATGATGGTTGGCCATAGCGTCCAAGGTACCCTTGCAGTGACGTCTTTGAACTAAGATAATTGGTCACCAACAATTACAACCATCTTTGTTTCAGCCAGTGGACAGCTATTCACGATTTTCAATTGTGAATGTATCCCGCAACCCTATTTGTTCTAGTGACACATTTAAAGAGTCAAGTACCTGATCACCAAGACCTTTCACTTTCTCCACCTGCTTTAATTCACTTTACTGAAGAGTATTTATGCATGAGTATAACACTGCACCTTTCTAATGTGATCATTATTTGCCAAACACTAGGAAAGAACTAGGGGAAAAACATGGCTAAGTTTTTGAAATGGAAAATATTGTTATGTCAAACATGACAAAAAAGATATAAGTGGGACAGACGCGATGGATGGGATAGATTTTGAGCACGTCACAAAAGATTGAGCAGCCCAGAAAGGACTGATGAGACTGAGATTGGTAAAAAGTCTAAATTTGTTAAAGTAACTTGATTTTCAATCTGCTGAGAGCTATAAAGTTCTGTTTGATTGATAAGTGGAATAATTGAGAACGGAAATGCAGGTAGCAGATTCAGGTGACAAAAAGGATATGCATACACTGGAAGAGCACACTCAGGAAGTTGTGCAGTGACACCAGGAAAGTCTCTGCCCACTGCTTGGAGAAGTAGGTGGCGAACACCAGGTTCTGATCTGGATTTGGAATGAAGGGAAGAACAAACCATTCTTTCCATTCTGGCTGGTTCTGTAATTCCAGAGCCTGTTTCTGGAAGAATTCTTGGGTCTTGTCAATCCTATTTGACTGCAAGAAAAAGGAAAATGGAGAAATTACATTCCTTCCTTCCTCAAGTCCTGCTCTGCAAACTACAAATGTTATTTTAAGACATGTTTGAAAAGCCTCCATCAAATCCCCATTCCCTGCAAATAACAAATGATAAAATTAACATGCTGACCAGGTCTGTGCTGAATTAACTGAGTAAAAAGTCTGACAACACCAGGTTTTAGTCCAACCTATTTATTTGATAATATTCTCACAAGCTTTCGAGGGGACAGCCTCTTCGTCAGGTGAATGGAGAGTTCTGGCCTCAGACAGAGCATATAAAGCACAGACAGTTTAGAGATTACTGATTAAAATGCGAATCCTTACACCTAACCTGCTGTTCAAGACCTGAAGTGGCTGACAATGTGAGTGGTAGGAGCACTGATCACAGTTTAAAGAGATGTGTATTGTCTCCAGACAGTACAGTAAGTGAGGTTTTGCAAACCCAGGCAAGTCACGGGGGTTACAGATAGTGCCTGGGTTTGCAAAACCTCACTTACTGTACTGTCTGGAGACAATACACATCTCTTTAAACTGTGATCAGTGCTCCTACCACTCACATTGTCAGCCACTTCAGGTCTTGAACAGCAGGTTAGGTGTAAGGATTCGCATTTTAATCAGTAATCTCTAAACTGTCTGTGCTTTATATGCTCTGTCTGAGGCCAGAACTCTCCATTCACCTGACGAAGAGGCTGTCCCCTCGAAAGCTTGTGAGAATATTATCAAATAAATAGGTTGGACTAAAACCTGGTGTTGTCAGACTTTTTACTGTGTTTACGCCAGTCCAACGCCGGCATACCCACATCCTGAATTAACTGAACCCAGGAAGGACAGAATCTGCAGGCCTCTGGATTTACGAAAAGGAAGATATGGAAGTATTCCTGATTATAATCCAGGGACTTTGTGGGATTAATTGTATTGAAATCTGGAAGCAATCAAGATCAAATTTGCCACAGCACCCACATGAGAAATTCATTCATCATTAATTGTCCAGAAACTCAAGATGAATGGTTACTTTGAAAGGATAGGTGGCCTGGAGTGACTCCTGCAACCAACTCCAGTACTGTGATGTTTCCTAATGCATGTGTCTTAATTCAACTGATACCAGCACTGAATGAAAATAGCATTGCACTCACTGAATTCACTTTGTGTTCCTTTACTGACCATCTGTGCTACTAAAGTTATAGAAGTAAAACTGCCATACAGCTAGATGACCATGTGCTGCTCTCCGCTTTGATGTGGAGAATTGACTGGTGGTGATTTTAACCTGAGGGTCACCACACCTCAGGGGATGACAAGGTTGAGAAGGCGGGGCCTCCATGAATAACCTCAGGCTTGGGCTGTTGGCGTCACTCTGCATCAGAAACCAACTGTCCAGTCAATTGACCTAATCAAGTATCCAGTAACGTAATTTCTTTTCCACATCAAAATCTTCCAGAGGAGGTATAGCACAGGGTTAGATTCAGAGTAAAGCTTCCTCAGTACTGCTTCCATCAAACAATCCCAGGACAGATACAGCACAGAGTTTAATACACAATAAAGTTCCCTCATTACTGTTGAGGGAACTTTGCATCAGCTCTCCACACCAAAGTGATGTCTTGATGAGTGTACATATTACAAACAGGTGCTGGAAGTCCTCTTCACATCAAGGTAGGTAAATCCTCGGGACCTGATGATGTGCATCCCAGGACATTGTGGGAGGTTAGGGAGGAAATTGCACGTCCCCTAGCAGAGAAATTTGTATCATTGACATCAAAAGTGAGGTGCATGAAGATTGAAGGGTGCCAAGTGCTGTGCCTTGGTTTAAGAAGGCTGCAGGAAAAGCCTGGGAACTACAGGCCAGTGAGCCTAACATCTGTACTGTTAGAAGGTACTCTAACAGATAGGATCTACAGGCATTTAAAGAGGCAAGGACTGATTAGGGACAGTCAGCGTAGCTTTATGAGTGGAAAATCACGTGTCTCAAATTTGATTGAGTTTTTTTTGAAGGAGTAACCAAGAAGGTAAGATGAGGGCAGTGCAGTTGATGTCTACATGGACTTTAGCAAGGTACCGCATGATAGATTGTTGTATAAGATTAACTCTCAGGAGATCCAGGGTGACTTAGCCAAATGGATACAAAACTGGCTTGATGACAGAAGACAGACAGTGGTTGTTTTTTAAACTGGAGGCCTGCGACCAGTCGTGTACCTCAGGGATCGGTGCTGGGTCTTATTTGTCATTTATATTAATGATTTGGATGAGAATTCAGGAGGCATGGTTGATAAGTTTGCAGATGACACCCAGATTGGTGGCACAATGGACTGTGAAGAAGGTTATCAATGATTGCAATGGGATTTTGGTCAATTGAGCCAGTGGGCTGATTAACTGCAGATGGAGTTTAATTTAGATAAATGCGAGATGATGCATTTTGGTAGATCAAACAGGGCAAGACTTTCTCAGTTTCAGTAGGGTATTGGGGAGAGTTATAGAATAACATAGTTCTGTGTAAATGGAGTTACAGGTGGACACAGTGGTGAAGAAGGCATTTGGCATGCTTGGTTTCATTGGTCAGACCATTGAATCTTAGAAGCTTAGAATCCTTACAGTACAGAAAGAGGCCATTCGGCCCAGAGTCTGCACCGACCACAATCCCACCCAGGCCTTACACCCCTATCCATCCACTAATCCCTCTAACCTGTACATCTCAGGACACTAAGGGCAATTTTAGCATGGCAATCAACCTAATCTGCACATCTTTGGACTGTGGGAGGAAACCAGAGCACACGGAGCAACCCACGCAGACACGAGGAGAATGTGCAAAGTCCACACAGACAGTGACCCAAGCTGGGAATCAAACCCAGGTCCCTGGAGCTGTGAAGCAGCAGTGCTAACTATTGTGCTACCGTGCCGCCTGAATACAGGAGTTGGGATGTTGTGCAAGACGATGGTAAGTCCACGCTAGGAATAGTGTGTACGGTTCTGGTCACTGTACTATAGAAAATATATTATTAAACTCGAAAGAGTACAGAAAAGATTTACTAAGATGCTACCAGGATTTGATGGCTTGAGTTATAAAGAGAGTCTGGATTGACTGGGACTTTTTCCCTGGAGCGTGGGAGACAGGAATGATCTTATAGAGGTCTATAACATAATAATGGGCATAGATCAGCTGGTCAACATATTTTCCCAAAGTTAGTACAGTCTAAAACTAGAGGGCATTGGTTTAAGCCGAGAGGGGAAAGACACAAAAGGGTCCAGAGGGGCAATCTTTTCACTCGGAGAGTGGTGAATGTCTGGAACAAGCTGCCAGAGTATTAGTAGAGGCAGGTATAATTTTATCTTTTAAAAAGCATATTTTTTAAATGGGTAAGATAGATAGAGGGATATGGGTCAAACACGAGCAACTGTGTTGGGACTAGCTTAGTAGTTTAGAAAAAAAGGGCGGCATGGACAAGTTGGTCTGAAGGGTCTGCTTCCATGCTGTAAACCTGTATGACTCAATGTCCTCATCATACATCCCCAGAGCCCCCATCACAGCACAGGATTAGATTCAAAGTCGGCTACTTTTACTCTGTCCAAAACATTCTCAGGGCAGATATAGTATGAGTTAGATGTAAAATGTCCTCTAAACTAATACATCAAATACTCTCGTAATAGGAACAGCACAGACCAAATACCTGGACAGCATGGACAAGGTAATAACGGTAAAGGCTGGTTTTCAGTTTGTTGACCGTATGTCGATAAGCATCCTCCAGCCTGCTGAACAGGCGCCGATCCAGATAACTCCAGTATTCACGCAATCCATTGAGGTCAAAACTCTGAACCAAATGTTGCAATTGTTCTACAATTTTATCAACCTATGAAAAAATATAAAGATTATTCAATCACTAGCATTGTTAAAGTCAGCTTTTTAAAACATTAAGATTTGTATACTGATGCAAGTAATCTTTCACTACTTGAAATCTCCAAAAAACAGTTTCTGTGGTTAACATCACCAGTTAGTGGTAGCTGTGATTGAATAGGTAGCACTCTTGATTCTGATTAAGGTTGTGGATTCAAGCCTGACTCGAGACTTGTAGACATAATACAAGCTGATAATGCAGTTTAGGAAGTTTCATCAGATCAATGCTTCAGAATGCACATTAATCAGATAATCTCCTACGCTTGGAGTCAGTGGACTGGTCACTATTTAAAACTCTACAACCAACCTGAACAAGTATGCCACTACAATAACTGACTTCATTAGTAAGCGTGTAGAAGACTGTGTGCCAAAGAAGCAAATCCAAGTGTTCCCCAACCGGAAACCATGAACAGGGACAAGTCCCGGTCTAAGGCATTCAAGTCAGGCGACCCTGACCTATACAAGAAAGCCAGACATAATCTAAGGCGATCCATCAAAGATGCCAAAAAACAGTACCGGACCAAGCTAGGATCACCATTGCAGATGTCAGAGCAGCTTTCTCAAAGGTCAACCCATGGAAAGCGAGTGGTGAAGATGGGGCGCCTGGACGAGTCTCAGGCTAGCTAGACTAGTCAGGCTAGCAAGGTCTGTAAGACATAACAGGCTACAAGATGGAGGCATGTAAAATTGCCGGCTCCAATGTACCCCTCCCTGATGAGCTCAATGTATTCCATGCCCGTTTTGAGCAAGAGATCAAAGAACAAAGAGAACAAAGAACAACCCATCACGGGAAACAGGGCCTTCAGCCCAACGAGCCCACGCAGCCATCTTAACAAAGCATTTTCCTAAACCTACCTTGACCCATCAGAGCATGCCCTCCACCCTAGAAGAACCTGTATCTGGGATCACCATTGCAGATGTCAGAGCAGCTTTCTCAAAGGTCGACCCATGGAAAGCGACTGGCCCAGATGGGGTGCCTGGACGAGCACTCAGATCCTGCGTGGACCAGCTGGTGGGGTGATCACAGACATCTTCAACCTCTCTTTACAACAATCTGAGGTCCCTATCTGCTTTAAGATGACAACCATCATCCCAGTACCCAAAAGAAACCAAGCAACGTGCCTCAATGAGTATCGTCCAGTGGCTCTGACAACCACCATTATGAAGTGCTTCGAAAGGCTAGTCACGGCATGAATGAATTCCAGCGTCCCGGACTACCTGGATCCACTACAGTTTGCAATCTCACCAATGTTTTGTATAGTTCAAACAAGCCTTCCCTCACGTTCTAACATTAAATGCCATCTGTCAAAATGTTTGTCTGACCAAGGTTTTTAAACTGGAGAAAAGATGGTTTCTAATCTGTCCTTATGTTACAGCAGTTTCATCAGTCAGAAACCAATTCAAACTCTGCCCTTTAATGACAAGGTCGCCAGAATTTGCTGTCTACTCACTCGAAATCCTTTCTCTTTGTCTGTCTTGATTTCAGTATCAAATGTTTTGAGCGTACTGCTCAATTCTCTATAGAGGAGGTACTGCCGAACCAGCTCATCCATTCGTTCCACTGCTGATGCCATTATTCAGCAGACCAACCTAGATAACGAGAATAGAACAGTGTGAATAGGAGAGTCTTCTCACCAAGCAATATCGTTGATATGGTTTGACTACTAATATCCACCAATGGGTGACAGAGGGAACTTCTTGCCCCATAGACAGCAGAGTGACTCAATGCCTCCTCAACCCCCAAGTCCCCTGGGCCCCAACTCTCTCCTTCCCACTCCACCGCCCCATGCTCTCACCCCACCCCCCTCCACAGGGGTCCCCAGCGTTCTCTGCACCCTCTCTCCGCCACCCTCTCTGTCGGTATTCCCCGCATCATCTCTTTGCCACCCTTCTCGCCAGAGTCCACTGCACCCTCTCCCCTACCCCCATGCACTCTCCCTTCCTCTTTCAGCCACCCCCTCCATCAGGGTTCCCATGCCCTCTTCCCCCCATGCCTCCTCCTCTCTCTGCCATCCCCTCCGCCAGGGTCAACTGCCCCCCTTTCCCCACTCCCTCTCCGCCCACACCAACCTCCCTCTCTCCACCACTCACTCTTGCTGCTGCCCCCACCCCCTCTCTCCACTATCCCCTCTCCCCCTGCCCCCACCCCCTCTCTCCACTATCCCCTCTCCCCGCCCCCACAAACCTCTCTCCACCACCCCCTCTCCCCCTGCCCCACCAAACCTCTCTCCACCCACCACCTCTCCCCCGCCCCCACCCTTGTCCCTCCACCATCCCCACTCCCGCCCACCCCCCTTCTCCCCAGCCCCCCTCCCCTCTCTCCCCACCCCCCTTCTCCCCAGCCCCCCTCCCCTCTCTCCCCACCCACTCCACCGCCCACCCCCCTTCTCTCCAGCCCCCCTCCCCTTCCTCCCCTCTCTCCCCACCCCCTCCACCGCCCACCCCCCTTCTCCCCAGCCCCCCTACCCTTCCTCCCCACCCCCTCCACCGCCCACCCCCCTTCTCCCCAGCCCCCCTCCCCTTCCTCCCCTCTCTCCCCACCCCCTCCACCGCCCACCCCCCTTCTCCCCAGCCCCCTCCCCTTTCTCCCCACCCCCCCTCCACCGCCCACCCCCCTTCTCCCCAGCCCCCCTCCCCTTCCTCCCCAACCCCCCTCCCCTCTCTCCCCATCCCCTCCACCGCCCACCCCCCTCCACCATCCTCCCCCCCTCTCCACCGCCCACCCCTCTCTTCACCCCCCTCCCCACCCCGCTCCCCCCACCGCCCACCCCCCTCTCTCCACCGCCCACCCCCCTCCCCCCCTCTCTCCACCGCCCACCCCCCTCTCTCCACCACCCCCCCCCCTCTCTCCACTCCCCCCCTCTCTCCACTCCCCCCCTCTCTCCACTCCCCCCCTCTCTCCACCACCCCCCCCACCCTCCCCCCCTCTCTCCACCCCGCCCCCCTCCACCACCCCCCCCTCTCCACCCCCCCCTCTCTCCACCCCCCCCCTCTCTCCACCCCCCCCCTCTCTCCACCCCCCCCCTCTCCACCCCCCCCTCTCCACCCCCCCTCTCTCCACCACCCCCCCCTCTCTCCACCCCCCCCCTCTCTCCACCACCCCCCCACCCTCCCCCCCCTCTCTCCACCACCCCCCCCTCTCTCCACCCCCCCCCCACCCTCCCCCCCTCTCTCCACCACCCCCCCACCCTCTCTCCACCACCCCCCCCACCCTCCCCCCCTCTCTCCACCACCCCCCCCACCCTCCCCCCCTCTCTCCACCACCCCCCCCACCCTCCCCCCCTCTCTCCACCACCCCCCCCACCCTCCCCCCCTCTCTCCACCACCCCCCCCACCCTCCCCCCCTCTCTCCACTCCCCCCCTCTCTCCACCACCCCCCCTCTCTCCACCACCCCCCCCTCTCTCCACCCCCCCCCACCCTCCCCCCCTCTCTCCACCCCCCCTCTCTCTCCACCCCCCCCCTCTCTCCACCCCCCCATCTCTCCACCTCCCCCCCTCTCTCCACCACCCCCCCCCCCTCTCTCCACCTCCCCCCCCACCCCTCTCCCCCCCTCTCTCCACCACCCCCCCCTCTCTCCACCACCCCCCCCACCCTCCCCCCCATCTCTCCACCACCCCCCCCACCCTCCCCCCCCTCTCTCCACCACCCCCCCCACCCTCTCTCCACCACCCCCCCCACCCTCCCCCCCTCTCTCCACCCCCCCACCCCCTCTCTCCACCACCCCCCCCACCCCCCCCCTCTCCCCACCACCCCCCCCACCCTCTCCCCACCACCCCCCCCACCTCTCCCCACCACCCCCCCCCACCCTCCCCCCCTCTCCCCACCACCCCCCCCACCCTCCCACCCTCTCTCCACCACCCCCCCCACCCTCTCTCCACCACCCCCCCCACCTCTCCCCACCACCCCCCCCACCCTCCCCCCCTCTCCCCACCACCCCCCCCCACCCTCCCACCCTCTCTCCACCACCCCCCCCACCCTCTCTCCACCACCCCCCCCACCCTCTCTCCACCACCCCGCCTCTCTCCACCTCCCCCCCTCTCTCCACCACCCCCCCTCTCTCCACCATCCCCCCCACCCTCCCCCCCTCTCTCCACCACCCCCCCCCCTCTCTCCACCACCCCCCCCCTCTCTCCACCACCCCCCCCCTCTCTCCACCTCCCCCCCTCTCTCCACCACCCCGCCTCTCTCCACCACCCCCCCTCTCTCCACCACCCCCCCCACCCTCCCCCCCTCTCTCCACCACCCCCCCACCCTCCCCCCCTCTCTCCACCACCCCCCCCACCCCCCCCCCTCTCTCCACCACCCCCCCCACCCTCCCCCCCTCTCTCCACCACCCCCCCCACCCTCTCTCCACCACCCCCCCCACCCTCCCCCCTCTCTCCACCACCCCCCCCCTCTCTCCACCACCCCCCCCACCCTCCCCCCCTCTCTCCACCACCCCCCCCACCCTCCCCCCCTCTCTCCACCACCCCCCCCACCCTCCCCCCCTCTCTCCACCACCCCCCTCACCCTCCCCCCCTCTCTCCACCACCCCCCTCACCCTCCCCCCCTCTCTCCACCACCCCCCCCACCCTCCCCCCCTCTCTCCACCACCCCCCCCACCCTCCCCCCCTCTCTCCACCACCCCCCCCACCCTCCCCCCCTCTCTCCACCACCCCCCCCACCCTCCCCCCCTCTCTCCACCACCCCCCCCACCCTCCCCCCCTCTCTCCACCACCCCCCCTCTCCACCACCCCCCCCTCTCCACACCAACCCCCCTCCACCACCACCCCCCCCTCTCTCCACCACCACCCCCCCTCTCTCCACCACCCTGCCCCCCCCCCTTCACCACCCTGCCCCCCCCCTTCACCACCCTGCCCCCCCCCCTTCACCACCCTGCCCCCCCCCCTTCACCACCCTGCCCCCCCCCTTCACCACCCTCCCCCCCCTCCTCTTCACCACCCTCCCCCCACTCCACCACCCTCCCCCCCCTCTCTTCACCACCCTCCCCCCCCCTCTCTTCACCACCCTCCCCCCCCCTCTCTTCACCACCCTTCACCCCCCCTCTCTTCACCACCCTGTCCACCAGGGTCTACCGCGCCACCTTCCCGCAACACATCCCAAGCCCCTCTGCCCTCTCTCTCCCCCCTCAGCCTGCATGCTCTCCACTCCCCCCAGCACCCACCCTCCTCCCTCTCCACATCCCTGCGCTCCCCCCTCCTTACTAGACTCTCTTCCCTCCCCTACTCCAGGCCCGTTTTCTCTCCCCGGTCCTGCTCTCCCTCCCTTTCCCACACTGGGCGTGCTCTCCCTCCCCCCGCCCCGCGCACCCAGAGGCGCGCGCTCTCCTCACCCCGCCCCATCCAAAGGCGCGCGCTCTCCTCACCCCCCCCACCCAGGGGCGCGCGCTCTCCTCACCCCCCACCCAGGGGCGCGCGCTCTCCTCACCCCCCCACCCAGGGGCGCGCGCTCTCCTCACCCCCCCCCAATCCAGGGGCGCGCGCTCTCCTCACCCCCCCCAATCCAGGGGCACGCGCTCTCCTCAACCCCCCCATCCAGGGGCGCGCGCTCTCCTCAACCCCCCCCATCCAGGGGCGCGCGCTCTCCTCAACCCCCCCCATCCAGGGGGCGCGCGCTCTCCTCAACCCCCCAATCCAGGGGCGCGCGCTCTCCTCACCCCCCAATCCAGGGGCGCGCGCTCTCCTCACCCCCCCCAATCCAGGGGCGCGCGCTCTCCTCACCCCCCCCCAATCCAGGGGCGCGCGCTCTCCTCACACCCCCCCCCCATCCAGGGGCGCGCGCTCTCCTCACCTCCCCCAATCCAGGGGCGCGCGCTCTCCTCACACCCCCCCCCCATCCAGGGGCGCGCGCTCTCCTCAACCCCCCCATCCAGGGGCGCGCGCTCTCCTCACCCCTCCCATCCAGGGGCGCGCACTCTCCTCAACCCCCCCATCCAAAGGCGCGCGCTCTGCTCATCTCCCCCAAATCCAGGGGCGCGCGCTCTCTCTCCCCCCACCTCCTCCCTCCCTCTCAGGGGCGCGCGCTCTCTCTCCCCCCACCTCCTCCCTCCCTCTCAGGGGCGCGCGCTCTCTCTCTCTCTCTCTCACCCCAATCCCACTCCCACTTCTCGGGGCACGCGCTCTCTCCCCCCCACGCGCTTTATTTTTCTTTTTTTCTGTTTCTCACCGTGAAAACAGTAACTGTCAATTTTCTCACGTGACTCGCGCTGTCCAATCACCTTCCGCACAGCGTCACCCCCTCGTCACGTGATCGCTTTTCACCAATACCGACGCAAAGGACCGATCCCTGTTCTGCTGCCTCGGAAACCCGGTAGTGTTCACCTTCCCCTCTTTCCCTACCCCATTTCCCACCTCCTGCCCTCTTATCCCCTCCCCCTAATGTGTGTTTTTTTTTCCAGCTCTGGGTCCTAGAGGAACCCAGACCTTCGGCTGTTGCCGCCGCCCTTGCTGTTCTGAACCCCCGGATGACACATTGGAGGAAGATACTGAGGAATCCTCCAAGTGTATCACCAGTAAAGCGTCATCAGCATATACCACACAGCACACAGTCACCATGGTAGGTACTTTTAGTGTTGAGGTTTTTGGGTCACGATCTGGTGAGCGTATCAGAGATACTGATGCGCATCCAAGGGCTCGGACACGTGGAAGTCTGCCGGAAGCCAGGATTCAGTTGTCCCCAAGCCAGTTACTAGGTCTCTGGGTTTGTTCCTCCCAAGGCTGGTGGCGATACATCAGGAAACCTGAGAGTTGTGGAAGGGCTGTCAGCAACCATGCTGTTACAGATGAGTGCAATCAAAGACAGGCCTTTGGACACCACGGTCTCCATGGTAAAAGACACAAAAGCATCTGAATAATAATAGAAAAAGTAAGGAAGAAGAAACAGAAGAAAGGCTGTTTAGGGGAGTCAAACAGTGCTGTTGTAGGGGGTGGTGCCGACACAGTATGAGACCCACGCAAAACACTGCAAGTTTGGCAACTACAGTGGAAAGTTTGGCTCAGGGGTC